>NC_090923.1:971325786-971646916 GCF_040938575.1 Ambystoma mexicanum
TGCAGTACATCTGACAGTGCAGTAATGCATTGACCTTTAACATTATTCCTTGTCAATTCCGTGTGATCACTGAACATGTCCATATCATGTGCCAGAAGTCGACCGCCTGTTGCCCACACCTCGGGCATTGGTGCAAGTGTTCAGGGTATATTACATGCAGTTTTTGCAGTGTGAGGTAAGTTCGATGTAAAATATTGAATTGAATCAACTTGACCTATTGTTTCTAGATACTTTCCCCACATTTTCACATATCCTGCACCATTCAGATTTCTCAAAGGTGACCCCTAGTTCTCGTTCCCACTTCTCTCTCACACTAAGCTGGGGGAGGTTTCTACTACCCTTTAGTGCCGAATACAGCCCATAGATTGCCTTCCCTGCATGTCCTGTGGTTTGAATTGCCTGTAGGTTAGGGGCTGTCGGGGCTTCTTCCGGTATCCCCTCCCATTTAGTTGCCAGGGCCCTGTTCAGTCTAGCATACTTCAGAAATTGCCCCAATGGTATTTGGTGTTGTTCCGCCAATGTGCGTAAGGGTAACAAGGTTCCCCCTTCAAATAGATCCCGCAATGTCTGACACCCCCCCTCTTGCGCACTTAGCATCCCTAATGTCTTTGATAATCCCAGCTACTTTGGCATCAGCTCTCAGTGGTGTCTCTGGGCTGTAACCAGTCCCCAATTTAAGTTTGGTCTGCGTCCTCTTCCAGGCCTGTCGGACTACTGAACTCAAACCGGACATTTCCTCCTCACTTGTCGCCCTCCATAGCATCTTAAGTCCAGTGTGGTGTTTTGTTTTTTTTTCCATTAGTTGCCTATCTATGCCATCCCCACCACCCTCCCACTTAATAGCATTTTGCAATTGGGCCACCAAGAACTATAGCTCATAATCTTGGAGTGCCCGCCCCCCTCTTCTATCCCCCTACGCAGCGTGAACAAGGACACCCTGTGTTGTTTCCCTCCCCACAACAGTTCTGCTATACTTCTATCCAGCCAGCGGAAGAACACTGGTCTGGCCATGTGCCGGATCTTTGTCCATAAATAGTGCAACCTAGGGAGGATAATAATTTTGCATATTGCAATCTTGCCCATTAGGGACAGGGGTAGTCGGTTCCAAAATTGTATCCCTTCCTCAAATCCTGTGAGTTCCCTCCCCACATCATATTGCAATGTCTCCTCTACTGAGTGATGGATTTGGACCCCCAGGTAGCGAAAGGATTCAAACTCCCAACGTAATCACACCTCTGGGAAAACCCATACTCCTTTTCTCCTCAATGAGCCAAATGGAAACACCAAAGACTTTCTCTCATTGACCTGAAAGCCTGTGAGATCTTCTAGGTGGTGTAGCACTTCCAGCATATATGGGATATTTACCACAGGATTTTGTAGGTCGAATAAGACATCGTATGCTTATATGGAGATAACATGACAACCATCCCCTACTGCAATATCGGCTTCCTGGAATTCCGTTCTAAAAATGCGTGCCACCTGCTTCAGTGACAATTCAAATAGTACGGGGGATAAAGGGCACCTCTGGCGAGTTCCCCTCCCCATTTTCCAGCTGTGCAAGACCACCTTGCCTGTCTTAACTCTGGCTAGCGGCTCCTGGTACAGCAATCAGACCCACTGCATTATACTTTGGCACAAACCATTCTCCTCGAGCACGCGGAAAAGCCACTCCCATCTCACTGAGTCAAAGGCTTTGGTTACGTCAAAGACACCACTGCTAGTTCCGCTTCCTATCCCTGCACCCTCTCTATGATGTACTGCAGTTGTCTGAGGTTCATTGTGGTGTTCCCTCCACCCCACAAAGCCACGTTGATCTGGATGAATCAAGCGGGGGACCTCCCGTGCAAGCTGAGTCACCAGCACTTTACCCAGGATTTTGGTATTAAGGTTCAGTAATTAAATTGGGCGATATGATCTGCTCTGCCGTGGTTCGGTTTAAACAACACTACAATGATTGCCTCCATCAGTGACGCCGGTAAGCGCCCCTTCTGGAAAGCCTCCTCATAGAGTCGGTGGAGGCAGGGGGCCAGTAAGTCAGCATAGGTTCTGTAAAATTCATTTGGTAGGCCATCTCCTCCTGGTGTTTTCCCTGTCCCTAAGGACACTATCGCCATCCTAATTTCCTCTTCCGGCAGGGGTTCATCTAACTTTGTCACCACCTATGCTTCGACTTGGGGCAAGGAGGCTTGTTCCAACACATCCCCCAGGTGTTCACTATCTACCGGCCTCTACTCGCATACAGCTTCTCGTAGTATTCCTGGAATACCGCATTGATGCCCTCCTGTGACATAACCAGTCTCCCAGTTTCATCCTCTATTTGTGTGACTAGGTCTTACGGATGGTCCTTTTTAACGAGCCATGCCAGGAGCTTCCCTGCTTTATCTCCTTTTCGTGGATCTTAACTGTATAATGCATGAATTCATGCTTCCCCAGCCATCCCTGCGCCTGTAGCTGGTTGACCCTGGCCCATAAGAGTTCCGCCCGCACAATGGCCCCATTGCCAATTCCCCTCTAACTTCTGAATCTGTTCCTCCTCTGCTTTCTGTGTGTCAAGTAGAGTCACGCGAACCCCGTGGGATGTGGCCATACATTTACCCCTAATCGTCACCTTAAATGCATCCGGCACTGTTTCACAGTGTGCTACCGTCCCCTTGTTAAGATCAAAATACTTGACGATGGCCTTCTGGATGTCGCCTGCGTAAGCCCCGTCCGTCAAGGTCTCCACCCTTAATCGCCAGATGGGTACCGAGCTCCTCTCCCCGCCCCATAGCAACTTTGCTGTCAGTGGGGCATGGTGTGATATTGTCTTTCCTAGGAAGCCCACATCCTGGAACTGGGGAAATTGCTCCCTCCCCACAAATAAGTTGCCCAGACGGAAGTGAGTTCTGTGGGGATGGGAATAGAAGGAGTAGCCTCTGTCATTGCCTTTACTCTCCCTCCAAAGGTCTAGCAGGTCCAAATCTGCCAATGCACGGCTCAGGGACCTAGAAGATAAAGGTTTGTTGCATGCTCCAGTGCCCAATCTGTCCAGCTCAGGTTGGAGCACACAGTTAAAGTCGCCTCCCCAAATCTGCTCTCTTTATCCCTGTTCCCCCATCATGCCCTCCACCCCCGAGTAGTATGTATCATTATCAATATTGGGGGCTGTGAGAAACTCAAGGGTGTCTCGCCACTTAGTCCCTTGGGATCTGTCATCCAGGAGGCCAGTATACGGCCATCGCTTTTGGATCTAGTTCCTAGGGGTGGACCAGCCTGTGAGGATCAACCGGGGGAAGACAGACTCACAACCAGTCAGTCTGTTTAACATGTCCCGACATCAGAGTCAGGCAGAGTCAGGCAATTGCCTACAACGACTCACACCTGAATCCCATTATCCTTCCCCACTGGGATAAAAGGCAGAGCATGGGAGTACACAGAGAGGGAGGAGAAAGGCAGCGATGAGCAAAACTTCCATGGCGGCAGCAGTATCGCAAAGAAGTGTTGGCAGGCCCCAATGGGGCAGTAAGAGGGGGGAGGTCCTTTATCCCATTGTATGGTGATCAACTACCTCCGAATGGTCAGCAAACAGCACAAGCAAAACCTAGCAGGAATAATGAGTAAAGCTTATAAATCTTTGCACAATAACCAGGGCCCTCCTGCACATCTGCTGGAGCCAGAGAGGAGTTACTGCCGCTGCAGTATCATCCGTGGCTCTAGGAACAAAGCCGCCAATAAAGCTGCTTCATGAAACCAGTGAGTTGGAAGGAACTGCTTTGAAGCGAAGGCTGTGAGCAGCAAGATTGTTGAAAAGTAAACGGCTTTTTGAAAGGCCCATATTGATAGATGCAAGTGAAGAATAAGTGGCAATAGGGAGTTGCCGAGATACATAAAAAGACTCAAGGACAATTTACTGCAGAGTGGTCGGGCACCTGGGGTGCCCAGTCGAAGGTCTCTGACGAGGCGTCTTTGAATTAAAGTGAAAGTGCAGAACTGAGTGAACTAAATCCGAAGTGGTCATGCAAAGGTCACAGCAAAACCCCTTAGAACAATCGAAAGGCTTCAATCATTAAGGTGAAGAGGCTTGCGCCCGATCGAGGGGAGCTTTAACTGGTGAGGCATTTGTGAGAAAGTACATGGACTTAGGCCCGGCTGAGGGAAGTCCACGTCAAAAGGAAAAGAGAAAGGTCTGAGCCCGATGGAGGGGGACCTGAAGGATTCTTTGTTTGTAACATTTAGCATGCAAACTGAACAGTAGGATATTTCCCAGTGGAGAGACTCTTGATCGACACTGAAAGAGAGATATTGCTTAGGAAGACCCTGCCTCGCGTAAAGGACTGTTTCCATGTGCCACAAACTTCTAGTGTACTCCAAGCTCGACTCCTGTTCCGCCTTGTCCCGTGCTGAATGTGGGGAAGGGAAAGCTACAGCTCAGCAGTCCTGAACTACCGAACCCCTTGGACCTTTTCCTTTCGCTGTTTTTTTTTATAAACATCATCATCTAACACCCTTTTGTTATATAGAGAAAGGTTTGGCAATCATTTTTTTTTAGTATAGGCCATCTTTGTTTTGATACAACATGACTAGGACAGTGTTTTTTTTTTATTTTGATGGTTGTAGCTTGCTCCCATCGTTAGCAATTGGGTCTAGAATAGGCGTTTTTCCAACCCATGCAGAGGGGAACCCCTTTTGCTATCCAGGTCAGTACCCCCCTGCACGATATGTCTCCCCATCTCAAGCATTCTTCAGTTTTATGAGTTTGGAGTTGCTGAAGTGTGTTTCTTGGAGTAATGCTATCTGCAACCCATCTCTTAAGATAGCCTAGGACCGCTCTGCGTTAAACCGGTCATCCCAACCCTTTCACGTTTCAGGTTATTATTGTCACTGATCCCATTGGTTTGGCCATGATCCCTCCTCCTTTAGCACACTTGGGCCCCCACCATAACTAGGATTTTGAGCTGGACTTCCCATCCCCCCAATACCCTTTCTCCTTCCATCTCTCCCCACTCTCCCCCACTGACCATGTCGCTACATAGTCCCTGCCCCTGCTTCCCTTGTTCCCAGGGTTTGGGTTTCCTTTCCCCCTTTCAATAACACCCCAAATAATACCCAACATTGAAACTTTGCCCTCAACCAGAAGGGAGCTTCACCAGTACCTTTAACTGGTGTGTCTGTTGGTCTGTTGGCTCTACCTCACCACGGAGGCGCAGCAGCCAACCAACCCCTGGGGGCGGTAGGCTCCCCCTTTTCACTCAGTGGAGGAGGGGGGCCAGCAGGGAGCTGCCAAGTCCGTGGAGTCAAAGTGTAGGTGGTGCAACTCCATGGGTCCCTTCCCTCCCACTTGGTTCAGTCCCTTGGGACCTCTTGTGGTGTCCGGAGTATGATTAGCACCCCGGAAAGCAGAGCTCAAGTGTCTCGGCTGCGTAAGTCCTCCGAATGATCAGGCAAATCTTCCCCATTGAGCAGTTCTTCTGCACGGTCACTTGCTGTCGGTTCCTCTTCTGCTTCTCCGGCCAATGCCTGTAGGGTGCCGTCGTCTGGCACCATCACTTTGTCACCTTTGGATCACATAGGCATATATTTGTGCTCTCTCTTAATTATTTTCCCTGCATATGGACATGATGGCTGCGGATTGCGGTTCCCTGAGCCTGAGGCCTCTATGTTCGTCCAACTTCCCTCTGTCTCCAACCAGTAACCGGCTTCTTCGAGTGAGTTGCAGAACCATTGTTTCTCCCCCTTATGATCTTCAGATGAGCTGGGTATAGGAGCATGTAGCGGGTCCCATTGTCTCTCAGGATTCATAACATTTCGTTGAAGAGCTGCCGCTGGAGTTGGACTTGTTTCATATAGTCCGAAAATATTAGGATTGACCCGTGAGCTGTCGGGATGGGCTCCCGCTGCCTTGCCAGTAAGAGTATGGCGTCTCGATATCTATGGTCGAATATGCAAGCTATTATTGGGGTCTTTGCAAAGGAACTCTGTGGGCACATTCTACTGCAAACCATCGCCAATTCGTGTTGTAGCCAGTCCTCTAGGAATAGTTCCATTAACTTGCCCTCTGTCTTTTCCAGCAGACCAATAATGCGTTTATTGTTTCTGCGGGAGCGTCCCTCTGCCTCCTCCGCTCTTGCTTCCAGTGTTTCTGTTGTCTGCAATAGCTGAGAAACTTGTGCTTTGAGAGTTTGTATGTCTGCTTCAGCCGATTTGATTCTGGTGTCCGCTTCCTTCTGCTTCTCGGTCACTTTGTGCACATCTGCTCGTAAAAGATTGAGGTCCTCATCGATATGAACAATCTGAAACTCCAGTGCTGTCCTGGTGTTCTGTACTGCTAGAAGCACCTCTGCAATTTGTGTCTCCAAAGTACTGGACTGGCCTCCTTTGTCCCCCGGTGGGGGCGTGGTCGTCGCAGTGTTTGGGTGAGGCACAATAGTTGTAAAGTAATCCATCCATGGTTTCCTTTTCTTGTCCCCCATGATCTGTTTGGTCCTGCTCAGAGGTGGGAGTGGGAAGGGCAAGCCAGCAAGAAGTCTGTTTGCGAAGTCTAGGATGGGCTCTCCTCTAGCGCTCCCCCTTATTTGTTTTCTTCACTCTGAGTCTAATGAGGACACGGCCTCCCGTCGCTACTCGCTTCCACCTGCCCTTTGTCTGAGGTTGTGTGGAATAACGCCTCCTATTTCCTATCTGAGTTTTTGCTGAGCTATGTTACACTGCAGACTCCTTAATAGCAACCCTGTGCCCTATTCACTCTCCTCTCCCTGTAAATCCGCCAGGCCACCTCCAGTGGTGCAATAACACAGCTCCCAAGTGGCATAGCGACTTCTGCACATACCCTCCCAATGCGTGCTGCTGTGTATGCATGGCACCCTCCACCCCCCACGGCTGTCCGTCAGGTCTTCCCGTGTCCTGCTCTCTCCTTGTGCCCCATGCTTCAGCAGCCCACCATTACCCGCTATGACAGGGAGTCTCACATGGCCTCTTCACTCACCACCTTGCTTTGGGCCGGCTGTCATATGCCGGCAGCCACTTCTGGTGTGTGGTCAGTGACCTTATGCTTCAGTCTGAGAATCTGGAGTGTTAAGTGGCGCACTCCCCTTCCCTGCTCCTCTGTAGTACTGAGTGGGGGCCCCTGCACCCCTCCCTCCTGGGGCACTCATTGCAAAGACCCTTGGGTCTGACAGTAAGCTTAGTAATGTCACTACCTGCCTGGTGGGGTCTCTTGCTGGACTACACTTGCTTATCACCTGTACTCCTTGCCCTGCGACAAGCCATCACTGTAGACGGGTTCTATGAGGCAGTCCTTGGGTGACCGGGCGTGCTTCTACCCTCACATGCCCAGTTGGAGCTCTCCTTCAATTCTCCCTGTGGTGGCATCTGATCGGGTGCTTTTTGCTCCCTTTCCACCTTTCTTCTGTGTGTTGGCAGCAGTCCCCCGTTGCAGGCACCCTTCGTGCACTGCCTGCTGTCGCCTGTTACGATGTATGTGCGGCCTCTTGAACTGCTCAGTGTTGTTTGCTTTAGCGCTTCTTGTGGATTGCAGGTAGAGAGTGCCTACTGGAGAGCTCACCCGCCCCACTGTGCTCCAGCACAGCATGATCCAGCTCTCCGCTCCACCGGTCTAGCAGGGGTGTCAGGTCCCTAAAGCTCGCCAACCGCACTTTGCTCTGCCTCCTTTGGAATGCAGAACAGTGTCGGGCCGTACGCCTTCTCCGGCGCTTCTTCTTCTTCTTGCTGATTTTTATCCATCAGCAGTGATTTTTGGATACCGAGCCTTGAGCCTCATTACTCCATCTTCTCGGGTTGAGTATGTAGTCATGGGTTTGTATTCTTCTTGGTCGGTGTGGTCTTGTCACAGTATGGCTGGTTTCACAGGGTCTTCGCAGTGATGGGCCACGGGTAGCAGTTGAAGGGGTTTGCAGTGGTGGCATTGAGTCTTCTGATCAGAGGGTTCGGGTTCTGATCCAGTCCTTGGCAGAAGTTCTTACTCAGCTTCGCGAGATGTTCATCTAACATCTCGATGTCCAGGTCTCTGTGAAGGTCTGCTATCCTTGTGAAGATTGGAGCTCCGGACGATATCCGCAGGGCCTTGTTCTGGACTATCTGAAGACTCTTCCGGTGTCGCTCATGGCAGGTCATCCATGCTGGGGAGGCATACGTCAGGGTTGATCTGATGATCGCCTTGTAGACGTTGATTTTTGTCTGGATGGGCATGGACTTGGTCTTCAGGAGTGGGTACAGCGCTGCCATCTTTCCTGTTGCCGTCTGCTGAGTATTCTCGATGTGGCTTTCCCAGTTGAGTTTGCTGTCCAGGGTCACACGAGGTAGCGGCTGCTGCTCTCCCATTTGATGGTCTCCCCATTGAGGCTATGTGTGGGTGCTCCTTGATCTTCTTTCTGGTGAACAACGTTGCGGTTGTCTTGCTGGTGTTGAGTTCTATCCGCCAGTCGCTGTACCATGTCGCAATGGTACCCAATGAAGCTTGCAGGTTCTTCACTGCTTCCTTTTCGCTGAATGACTGGGAGATGACTGCAACATCATCTGCATACAGTGCCAGGTCGGTCTTGTGGAGATCTGTCGGGATGTCTTTGGTGAAGAGGTTGAACAGAAAGGGTCCGATGTTCGATCCCTGTGGCATGCCTGCTTGGATGGGATGTGATGAGGACATCTCAGAACGCATGGCGACATGGAAGGTGCGGCCTCCCAGGTAGCTTGTAATCGTCTTCACCAGGTAGTTCAGAAATCACAGTTCAATCATCTTGTGCAGCAGTCCCTTGTGCCAGACTCGGTCGAATGCTTTGGCGACATCCAGGAAGACGATTCCTGTGGACTTCTTGATGTTGAATCCGTGGCTGACGGTGTCCGCCACTCTCAGTAGCTGATGAGTCATTGCATGCTCCTTTTGAAATCCAAACTGTTCCTTTGCTAGTAGATTTCTTTCGGAGGCAAAGTCGCTGAGTCGAGCAAGGATGACCTTCTCCAGGAGCTTCGATAATCCAGAGAGCAGGCTGATGGGGTGGTAGTTCGCTGGCTCCCTCAGTGGTTTGCCGGCCTTTAGGAAAATGATGACCCTTGCTTCTTTCCAGGATCTCGGGAAGTGCTGGAGCCTCATGCATGCATTGAAGATCTCTGTGAGGTGTTCCATTTATGCTGGTGGGAGGTTCTTGATTGCCAGGTTGGTTATTCCATCGCTCCCTGGTGCCTTGCCGTTCGCCAGCTTTTCTGCAAGTCCTGCTATCTCAGAGCTTGTGCACTCCTTGATGTCTTCTGCTCCTAGCCCGGTTTGGTCTTCTGCGAGACTGTAGGTCTCCCATCCCTCCACCTTCTTTTGAGCCCTTCAGTCAGTACGTGTCGGCAGCCTCAGGCAGACCTGATCCAACACCGCCGTATGCCAAGTCGGTGCACTGTTGCACCAATTAGGAGCTATGTGGTATGTTAGGAAGTCCAGCTGCTCCACTTTGCCGATGCGTGAAAGTCGCCCGCAGCCTGCTCTCTACAGGTTGGGACTGCTTCAGTTGAGTGAGGCGGCCATCTTGGGTCACAACTGTCAATTTTGTGCCACTCTTCTTCATAGGTTTTGCTGGTGAGCCCCGGTCCCCACAGCAAACACAGGGCAGCCTTTCATGCTCCTCATCTTCTGCTACATGGATCTGGCCGCCGACCCTTCTGGTATCACCAAAATCAGGATAAAAAGCAGGATTGCTTCAGGCAACGGCGGGAGCCTCATCGACCAATCTCTACATCGGTTGCCTGCTGGCCACGCTCCCCACCTGTTTATATGTGTGGACAAGCAGGTTTATTAGAACCTGCAGTGGAACTTTAGAGTCCTGTGAAGCAATCAGGATCCAGAACTTATGGTCATTATTCATTGGTGTAGTCCTGCATTCTGCTGGTTCACTCGATTCCATAGTCCATTCTGTGCTTCTCGCTTCCCCAGCGAACCTCCCACCCTCTGATATTTATGCTTCTGAGCGTGCTCACTGAAGTGTGCGGAAAAAGCAGATACTTATGCCCGCTGGTCACTGAGCAACAGATACTGAGCGGCCATAGGGGAATGCTATGCTTTACCTTTTTTTGCCTCTATCCCTCTCAGATTCGGACCTCACCTGGGGTCGGATGTTAACAGCATCATTCCACAGAGCTACTGGGAAATACAGGATCTTCTGTTCCCATATCCCTCCTTATGGGCCCTCTGGGATTCCAGGCCCCTAAGAGCCCATTTTCTTCACAGCTCCATACAATAAAGCTTAAATACTTATGCTACTGTGGTGACTCCTAGCAAAGACTGCACTGGCACAGTTTTCTAGTAGCGCAGTAACACCCGCAGAGGTGGGCTGGATTGGACAGTTTGCTCTGGCCTATAATTTGGCCCCCAGTGCCGTTACCGGCCAATCCAGCGCTATTAGCACCCTGGGGATAAGCTCTCAGGTGCTAATAGCAATTAATTTTTTAAGCACTATGTCCCCTTCACTGTGCGCGCTAATCGCTTTGTAGCTGGTCCTAGAAATGGAAGACAGACTCCGGAGTCCGGCTGAGTCATGAGATTCACCCACGTTATTTGGCACCTGATTGGATAGCGCTTTCTCTCTGGGTGCTAGTAGGGATATCGGGCCTATTGAGCAATTTATTATTGGGCTAAATATGCTAGACTATTATTGAAGGGATGGTCAATGGCAAGACTTTTTTGTTCTTAAATCACGTTTGAAACGGAATGAAATAAAACTGAAGAGTCACACTGCACATCAGTGGGTCATACAAAATAGGGGAAACCGTGTTAAATGCAACAACATAACTCTGTGGATAGGCTCATGTCCAATTCTGCAAACCAAATATTAGCTCTGACCAACACCGACTCTGCTAAAACTTCAAATTCCAAAATTGAGCACGCAAGGATACCCACACAAAATCCACATGATTTTTCTGTAAAATAGGCAAACGGTGTACAAGATTTTAAACGCAAGTTGAAAAAGTAAAGCAGTACTTCAGTTCAACCACCCAACTTATCACAAACATGTCATTTTGAAGAAGTACACAACGGAGGGTGGATTACTAGATCAGAATCAAGCACAATCAAAACCTTGAAAATCTCCTTAGCTATCATGACCTGATGTCCTTTCCCATGATCTCACCTTCTCCGTTTATCTGTGTGTATGGACTATAATGGCGTGTGTCTAATTTTAGGTCAAGACGCAGAAGCTGCGATTTCGCACTAAACTTATTTACTGGACTGGCAGCAGCAAAGAATTACGGTTGTATACGAATTGTTTGTTTTACAACTGTTGGAATTACAATTGACCTTTTCACAATTGAACGAATTGTGAAGGTCAATTGTAACATATATGCGGGGGAAACCCCCCACAACCCCCCCACCCAACCCAAAACCCTCCAAAACCCTATATATATATATAGCAAAATGAAGCTTTTCGAGGTATAAAATATGCGTCAGGAAAAGGAACCATAAAAAACGATGCGTTTCGCGGTATGCAAATCACTTGATCACGTAGGTTACAGACAACACAGATGATGGACTGAGATTTAACCCCTGACAACTCCCTGGTTGTGCATAGAGAGCGTCTACCTGCTAAATGCCGCTTTTTTACATGTTTTGTCAAGCAGACATCTTTAAACACTTAAATAATATGTAATTCACATGGGAAAATGCAGACAGTTTCCACTAACACTCAAAGCATACAAAACAATTCTGAAATGTTTTAGAATACATTCACAATTTCAAAACCTATGCAATAAAGACAATAATGATGCCGTTATAAATAAAAACAACTTTCATGAAAGACGTTTGTTTCTTGCATACTCTCTTTTTGTGTGTCTGTTGTCCAATGACATTACGCGCAAATGAAAGAGATAAAAATCGAGTACTGCTCGTGGCTGCCTAATGAAAATCAAAAGAAAACAGCCTTAGCAAGGTATAAATCGGCTGTGATGCTTGTGACCCGCTCAAGCAGAAATATGCTGCACTGCATGTATGATGCCTGATTGTTAGATGCTGTAACTATATAATAATAATAATAATAATAATTATAATAATTATAATATGTGTCGTACAGCAGACTTGGGTAATACTTCAAAAGAAGGCATGAAGGTAATGTTACCTATTTTGTTGGGCTGTGCAAATACGCAAGAATAGAAATATAGAAATATGTGCAAATTGCATTTTAGCAGCAAATATTTGTATTAGCATAGCAACAACAAATAAAGTGCATAGTGCTGTTCGTCCATGCATGTCATTCAACTATAAATATAAGGCTCTCTAGTCAGATATTAGTATGTGGATTATAGTATCCTCATTGTATTAAAATAAAGAATGTCTCTATTGATTTGTTTTTTCTCACAGAGTCTTCAGTGCATGCATGGACTGCTGGTTGTTAGAATTAAAGAGGGGAAAAGTTTCCTCTTATAAAGTGCAAAGTGCGTGCAAATATGCTTTGTTATAAAGTGCTGTGTGCATTGAATATCCATAAAAATGCCTATAAGTCATATTAGTTAAATATTATCCCATATACATGCATCTTTTTGTTAAAAAAAAAGTATTACAAATACAATTTAAAATCCCTAGATGTTGCACCCATTGAGAATTATCACAGATTTAAACAGTAGAACGGAATAAAACAAGTCCAAAAATCTCTGTGTTGAGAGGGCCACTAAAAATAAATACCAAAACCTATACAGCTACAAGAAAAAATAAAATTTAAAAACACTCAATCTGAAAGAGAAAAAACCCAGACCATGATTATGTATGTATATTTGTCAACACCTATTCAATCAGAAAATAATGGAGTGAGAGAGATAGTCATACATAAGGAGCATAAATGCAGTTAAACATTCCTTAGCTCTAGGCATGGCGAGAACTGTGTGTGTAGCCCTGTCTATATTTGGGAAAAATGACAGCAATGTAATGCATATAAAATCTAATCCGAGCAAACCAGAGACAGAGTCTACAAAAAACCTCATGTACCCAGGTAGGTATATAATTCCTCATCGAGGTTATGACCCCTGGATTTTTTGTCTGAAGGTCTAGAATACATTTGGTTTCCAATCGTCTTAATGTTAGTTCGCGATTACCTCCTCTGAGTGGCTTGGTTTCTGTGTGTATGCTGAAGAAGGTAAAACCCTCTAGTTTGCCTCCATGTTGGTTCTTAAAATGAAGGGCCATTGGATAAGTCGGATCAGCATTCTTGATTGCCCTAATGTGATGTAACACCCTCAATTTTAGTTTTCCTTTGGTGCTTCCGACATACCACTTATTGCATGGGCAGTTTAACACGTATACCACATATTCAGTTTCACAAGTAATTCTAGACACAATCTTAATGTTCTCTCCTAAAATGGGATGTAAATAACAATTAGTGTTAACAGCATAGGTACATGCTTTGCATTTGAACATTTTTGGAAGCCCAGTCTTTTGATGTTCATCCAAATGGCTCCTGATTGGTCATGAAGAGGACTCATGAAACTGGGTACAAGGGTATCTTTAAATGAGGACGATCTACGAAAAGTAATGTTTGCTTTAGATGCCAGTAACTCGCCAAGATGTTCATCTAACTTAAGAACATGCCAGTGTTTCTGTAATACTTGGCGAATATTCTGGGCACCATTACCGTAGGTCAAAATCAGACGTGTGTCTGCATTATCCGCGATCTTGGCTTGGACAACATTGGAAACCAGTAGTAGGGAACGATCCATGTCCCTAGCTTTAATAAACGCTCTCTCCAGTACTTTAATCGGATAGCCACGATTTTTGAACCCATGAGCCATCAAGGCACATTCGCTGTCAAAAGTGTTAATGTTGGAGCAGTTTCTACGTATGCGAATAAATTCCCCATACGGGATACTCCACTTCAAGGCTGTGGGATGGCTGCTCTTCGCATGTAGCGGACTATTAGAGCTGGTGGGCTTCCTATATAGGCTGCAACTAAGTTCGCCGTGGGCCACAGAGACTGCAATGTCCAAAAAAACAATATCTGTCTTGCTGTGGCTCTCAGTAAATTGTAGGATGAGCTCATTAGTATTCAATACACTGACGAAGTCTAGCCATTCCTGTCATGATGCCTACCCCCAGGCATCCGGACCAAGCCCATCAGCCCCGGGAGCAGGCATCTAGACATTTAGTAAAACCTCAGCAGCCCCGGCTAGGGGCTATCTGGGTTCAGTCCAGGCGCCTTAGGCGCCAGGCTCATAGTAGGAATCAGTCCTGGCGCCTAAGGCACCAGGCTCATAGTCATTACTTACCTCAGGCAGACCATGCTGCAAATGACTCCAATCCAACATGAAGCCTGAAAGGGACTATTTTTCTACAGGGACTATTTTTTACTCGGGTGTGGTTCTAGGGACTTCTTACCTGGGACTACTTTTGAGGCTATTTAAACCAGGCCCGACCAGCAACACACACTTTGCATCATTCTGCATCCAGCAGCGTAACACTCACCGTGTCTGCAGCCTGCATCCAGACTTCTGCCACGCCCGCCTCGAATCCGGAGCTCCTAAAACAAAGAGGAAAGAAAGGGACAAGGTTAGAAAACAAACTTATTTCTATTCCACACCTAATTCTGGATCCATCTTGTCTCCGGACCTGTAAAGAACATCATTTCTCAGCTGCAGCGCCGCGCCATACTCACCAGTCTTCACAGCATCCTTCGGGTCGACGCTGCCTCCATCATTTCTTCGACGAACTTCGGCACCTAGGAGACAAAAGAAAACCACAAGGTGAGCCGAGGGAACCAACAAATATAATTCTTACCACCATAGACTTACCTGATTTACCACCGGAGGCATCCTTTTGTGACTCTCCATATTTTCACGTGCCGCATCTGTAAAGAGAGACAAAACAACACGTTTTCCTCGTGCAACATTTACCGGACAGCGCCGGGTAATACAGACTCTTATCTGAGTGCCACCAGCTGCCACAAGAGCATCTTTTTACGAGCCAGCTGCAAGACAAGAAAGGAAGGAAGGGGGGAACAAGAGTGAACATCGGACATATTGAACTCTATGAACTTAAAACTTACTGGTCCTCACCAGGAACCTCAGAGTCAATACTCTCCGGAACTCTCCCGAGCCTTCAAACCAGTGAAGTAACTGGAATCGACACGCCCCTGAAAATCCACGCAGGATGGAGAGCTCATCTTTCAAGAATATAAGGTGAGATTGCTGTGAGGGCATTTCGGAGGTGATTAGTTGGGGAGGACTGTGGGGGTGCCATCACTTGAATCCACAAGTGGCTAAATCCATCTCTCCACTTGCAGGAGAATATTTCTACGGGTTAAGAAGAGAGGATTAGGAGGGCAGATCCAGTCAGTCATCGCTGCACTACGCATCACGTGGGTGGAGACCGCAGCTGTCCGGGTCCGACCGACGCCCTTGTGGGAGCCAGGTGAGCATAACATTCCTGATCAGTACCATCCCAGATCACAAACAGATCGTCAATGTAGCATAGCCACAGTGCTATTTTGTCTGTGTGTTTGATATTTCTGGGATGCCAAACAACAAACTTCTCCCACCAACCCATTGTCAAATTCGCATACGAGGGAGAAAACGTGGTGCCCATAGCAGTGCCTTGGAGCTGGATAAAGAACTCTTTATCAAAGAGAAAACAGTTATTGGTTAAACAAATTTTAATCATCTCTAGTATCATGAGGCCATGTTGCATGTAATTCATGGACCTGGTATACAGAAAGTGCTTGCATGCTTTAAGACCATCAGAGTGTCTGATTGATGTATAGAGGGAGACCACATCTAATGTTGTTAATAAATAAGACAATTCCCATTGTATACCTTCTAATCTATTCAAAAAGTCTTTCGTATCTCTCAAATAGGAGGGCAGAGTAGTAACGAAAGTAACCAATGTTTCATCCCCAAACCGTGAAAGATTTTCCAACAATGCCCCACATAACGTAACCATCGGTCTGCCTGGGGGTTTAGTCAAACTCTTGTGGACTTTAGGCAAAAAGTAAATTGTTGGAATGATAGGGAATTTAGGTTGTAGAAATGTACAAATGTCTTCGTCTAGCAGGTCTCTCTCCTTCCAAGTTTGTAAAAGGTTAGATAGTAAAACACTCATGGCTTGTGAAGGATCATCTTGTGATTTAGCATAGCAATTCTTGTCCATTAGTTGTCTGTGGGCCTCCTTAATGTAGTCATTCCGATTCATGATGACTATATTGGCCCCCTTATCAGACGGTTTGATTATGTACTCTGTCATGGCACCTAGTTGTTTCACTGTGCGTTGTTGTACCGGGGTTAGGTTTGTTCTCGATGGAGCCCGTTTTTTCCAGATCTTTTTAAGATCATTAATAACCAGGTCCTGGAAAGCCTCAACATGGCCTCCCGGATTAAACATGGGGTTAAATTGGGATTTAACTTTTAATGCTGTTTTCCCTGGCCAGCTAGTGTCAGCATTCATTGGTTCAAGTTCTTGGTCCGTATTATTAGTATGGATTGCATTTTCAAGTTTCAAATCTTCAAGATTATGTAAGATAAGAGTGTCCTGAATTGAGATGTCTGTATGTCCTGGGTGGCAGACTTTAGGTTTTGGTTTTGGCGGGTACATGGCAAAGAATTTATTTAATCTGATTTTGCGCATAAATTTATCAAAGTCTATGCAGGTTTCAGCATAATTGTAAACAGATGTAGGACAGAAGTTCAACCCCAGTTTTAAAACCTGTTTTTCAGCCGTGGTCAGCACGTGGGTGGAGAGGTTGATTATAGACATGTCTGGTAATACAGGAGTGGGTGAATTCATTTCTTTGTTCCAGAGCGTTTTAAGGGCTCCGGTTTTTCCACATTTGCTGTAGATACAGCGCCTTCCCCTCCTTGTTTTTTTCTTCCTCTTTGACTCGATGCTTTGCCTCGTCCTCTGCCTCTTGTTTTTTTTGCCATTGTTTAGTCTGCCTTCCATGCCCAGCAGCCTTATCTCTTCTAAAAAATTAAGTTTTCTGGAGGGTTGTTCGCTCTCACTTTCAGTTGTGTCGATGTCCCAGGATGATGGTTCTGTGGAACCAGCATTTGTGGAAGTGGGAGGTTGAATAGGGAGTTTTTGTCTTAATGTATCGAAGCGTTTTGCAAAGGTCAATACTCTCCCTTGTTCATAATCATTTTTATCACGAATGAATTTCCTCTGCTTGCGTAGTTTGATGTCTTCCTCGAACGTTTTGTATCCCTTTTCCATGTTAATACATAGATTTTTGCCCTCTTCACTTGCCTCTAAGTTCTGCAGCTGTTCCTCAACTTCCTATATTTTATCCAGTATTTTATGTCTGTCCATTCTGGCATATTTGATCAAAATGTTAAGGAAGTTGACAGAAAAAGTATTGCTGGACTCTCCCCATTCTTGTAACATGGCAGGGACTTGTTCTTCGAAAAGAGGGTGTGGTGAGGATACGTAGACCTCTAGGGTTACGTCCCACATCGATGTAATTTTGAAGAGAGAATTCCTCCCACCATTTACTAATCTCTCTTTTTTGTAGCTTCTCCAACTCTCTTAGAAGTTTCACTTCATTATTGGGCTGTGCCTCTGATGCTTGTTCCTTAGGTGTGTCTTTATTAGGTGTGGGTTGCTTCTCACAGAAGAGTGATGCAGCTTGTGCTTTTCGAAGGTTTTCCTTTTCCTGTTGTGTTGTCATAATTGGTACGCACTGTGTTGTCAGTAAGGTGTTTACCCCTTAAAAACTTGAACAAATGTTCGCTCTCCTCCATATACAGCCAGCAACAGTGTGAATGAGCTGTATTTTCTTTAACGGGCTGTCTTTAAACCTCACAAAGCTTATATAAGAAAAAGCAGAACGGAGTAGCACGTTTACAGACCTGCCGCCTCCGATATGTGCTCCATGTGTCCTCCGACGCGTTGAACTCATAATCCGCAAAGTGGCGGGTTGCTGTCCCGCGCCCCCTCTCTGAGTCTTCGTGATGCGTAGTCGCTGCAGACAGTCCGGAGCGCACAAACATCTCCAAGATGGGGTCAAGTGGACAATGTTGTGCGCTTCTATGAAGTGAGCGGGTGCTGGTGAAAATATAGCAAAATTAAGCTTTTCGAGGGAAAGGCAACTTGTGGAATGCACTCCAGGGAGCAGCTGCAACGGGAGGAATATCCCTGCGGCGATTAAGAGGAAACAAAACACCTCTGTATTTCCTGACAACAGTTTATTTTATTAGTATAAATGCGTCAGGAAAAGGAACCATAAAGATTGAGGCGTTTCGCGGTATGCAAACCGCTTGATCACGTAGGTTACAGACAACACAGATGATGGACTGAGATTTAACCCCTGACAACTCTCTGGTTATGCATAGAGAGCGTCTACTTGGTAAATGCCGCTTTTTTACATGTTTTGTCAAGCAGACATCTTTAAACACTTAAATAATATGTAATTCACATGGGAAAATGCAGACAGTTTCCACTAGCACTCAAAGCATAGAAAACAATTCTGAAATGTTTTAGAATACATTCACAATTTCAAAACCTATGCAATAAAGACAATAATGATGCTGTTATAAATAAAAACAACTTTCATGAAAGACGTTTGTTTCTTGCATACTGTCTTTTTGTGTGTCTGTTGTCCAATGACATTACGTGGAAATGAAAAAGATAAAAATCGTACTGCTCGTGGCTGCCTAATGAAAATCTTAAAAGAAAACAGCCTTAGCAAGGTATAAATCGGCAGTGATGCTTGTGACCCGCTAGAGCAGAAATATGCTGCACTGTATGCATGATGCCTGATTGTTAGATGCTGTAACTATATGTGTCGTACAGCAGGCTTGGGTAATACTTAAAAAGAAGGCATGAAGGTAATGTTACCTATTTTGTTTGCCTGTGCAAATACGCAAGAATAGAAATATAGAAATATGTGCAAATTGCATTTTAGCAGCAAAAATTTGTATTAGCATAGCAGCAAAAATAAAGTGCATAGTGCTCTCCGTCCATGCATGTCATTCAACTATAAATGTAAGGCTCTGTAGTCAGATATTAGTATGTGGATTATAGTATCCTCATTGTATTAAAATAAAGAATGTCTCTATTGATTTGTTTTTTCTCACAGAGTCTTCAGTGCATGCATGGACTGCTGGTTGTTAGAATTATATGTATATATATTACCAAACCGAGATATATATATATATATAAAATCGGTCAATTGTTTATTCGAACAATTGTAAACGAACAATTTGGTGTATACCGAATTAACAGGTTAACTTTGAAAGAAAAACAATGTAAAGCACTTTGAACATGACCAACACAGTGTACCAGGGGACCTCCGTCAACAGTAATCTCAGGGAAGAAAAAGTAATCCAAATAGGAGCAAACACCAAGCAAAAAATAGCACAGGTTTATTGTACCCAAACAGTTTGGAGACAGGGTTTAGACAGGCCTGTAGTTCTGAAACAAATGAATTGAGCTCTTGACGCCGCCCACTGCGGCTGGACATTTTATACACAAATTATAGACTGATCATATAACATTTTATTTACATTTTTGCCGCAGGTCACAAAAGCTGATTGGTGGAGATACATCAGACCCCTATAAAGATGTGTACCTTTGGTGACCCTTATTGGATAAAACATTTTGTGGAAGAAAATCATATTGACAGCCCTTGTGACGTCACAAACCTTCCCACACCGCCCTGCAATTACATTATTGCGCTGATCGGTCCAAAAATATTTAATGGTTGGTCCTGTTCAATATACAAGTGGATAACCTGCTATGTACTGTTTGGGCATGGCATCTTGTGATGGCACGGGGCATGACCTTCTCACTGAGGCTGACCAATTATGTGCCCCGTGGATATCAGTGAGGACACTTTACAATGTTGCACCCTAGGAATACCGAAACCTCTCTCTGCTGATCCGTTCCCTGCCACGTGCCCCACAATCCCTGCCCCATCGCCCTGGCCCCCGAGCTCTCTTCTCAAGCTTTGCTAGGCGTGCTTCTGAAAACCTATCCAACACCGTGAATATATGGTAACTAACTGTATTTGATTCCTTTTTCCCTGCTAATTCTCCTTGGACACCCAGGTGCCCACCTGAGTGGCCTCGAAAGAATCTCACAGAGAGACTTCAATAGGGCTGCGTTCTCCTGGGAAACTTCAGTTTGGAAACATTCCTGTGCACTGTTTCTGCTGAATATTCATAAATGAACACTGCTGTTACAAATGCCTGCAGCCCTTTATTTATTTCTACAGAAATGCTTTCCTACCATGGGCCTACAAAACATGGCTTCTCTAATGTTCACATATTGCTCAAACGCCCCCTACAGCAATACCCCATAAGGCACCTTGCACCACCTCACTTTTGCCCGCGCTGTGCCAGCTACCCCATCACTATCACTAAGCGACTTAGACACCCTCCATTCTGTTCCCCCATTGGACTTCTTGCGCTGCGCAAGCACCTGTGTTTTAACAAACTATATCTACACTACCTGTGCTGCGCTCAATGACATCATCACTCCTGATGTCACGACCATGTGACTTTTACATCACCATGTTGTGCAACTGGTACCTGCATCCTTTTGACAACGCTGGTCTGGACCCTTGCAACATTCCCCCTTCGATTGATCTTTCGATTGACACATCTTTTGCCATCAGCACCCTGCTTTTTCCTTTGGTATCCTTATTCTTGTTACCCTGCGCAGGCTCCCCCTTTGTGCCTCATTCTCTTCCGGGGAACAATCCATTATCAAACAAGCCTTCTCCACACCCGAACAATCTACCCAGAAGGCCTCATAGTTTTCGATATCCAAGGATTGGCATTGTAAACATTCCCGGGGGACCAGATATAGGCATTTCTGTTTGTGTTTATATGTGTCATATGCAGGGTATCGCTTCCCTTGCCCCATCAACATTCAGGGCCAACATATATGTCCCCTCTGCCCTGCTTCCCTTTGCAAAATTGTAGCCCTATTTGACATGCACAAAGGTGATGAGCAACAAAACGAGGATTGGGACAGCTATCTTAAAAACATTAGACAACCATATGGAGACCCAGGAAAGAATGTTATTGAGCCAGTTGTCAGGTGTTGCTGTGCTCTTTTCTGTGATCATAGTCTCATTGAGTGCGTGCAGTTCTTCAGTAGCCTCGACCAAAGTTCCATTGGCCGCATCATTTGCCCGGTTGATCATACAGCCGCTGCTGCCTATTTTCTTACAAACACCACTGTGAGGAACCAGAAAAGAGACACGGACACAGACACTTATAGTTTTGCCCATAAATGTTTATTGACAAAAGAAAAGGGGTTTAGGAAATGTCTCTCTGTCCCTACACTAAGAGGTGTTTCCCCACCTCAAACAAAACTAAGGGTCAGTCGGATGTCAGAATGTCCAAAGTAAAACGTCCTGTTTCACTTCTCTTCTCTTAATCAACCAAAACAACTTGGCTGTGAGTTTGTATCTTGGTAGGATACCTGGCGTATTACCTTGACAGGGTGTCACTCCTCTTCTCTTGATCAACACAGCCTTCTGCTTGTCCTGATATATCTTTCTCAGCACCTCTTTAGATGATGTATTTCAAATACACTATTCAGCTTGTCCGTGCCTGGTGTGCTTCCCTACCAGGGATTTCTGATATGAACATACTTGCAACTGGCTGGCACACTCTCCTGCCAGGGCCATCTTATATGAACACCATGGGCCTCATTAGGAGGCGGGTGGTAAGGGATTACCAGCACCGGTAAGGGCACCGGTGCCGGTAATCCCTTACCGCCCTACTACGAGTTCCCTTTGCGGGTCCTCCCTTAACGCCTGGTTTTTCCAGGCGTTAAGGACAGGACCCACAAAGGGACTCTGGAGCTAATAACGGTACTTCAATTTGCGGTACCGTTATTAGCGCCTTCCCCATTCCCATTGAGCCGGATGGGGGCTCAAATGGCAATGGGGAAGGGCCCTGGTGAATGAGGGATTACCGGTCCCGCCAACCTTGGAATGGACCGGTAATTGTTCCATTCACCAGGGCGGAGTCGGAACGAGTTTGGAGGCAGCCATGGCGTTAATAGCACCATGGTTCTCGTAATGAGGCCCCATATCTTTTCCGGCAATCCGGGAATAACAACAGCATGGGTACTTCTTTCTTATTCAATGGACATTCCCTAAATAAATGTCCCGACTGTACACAGGAGAAACACACGATGGAGGTTGGTTTAAGGGCTCGTCCTATTTCTGGTTTAATTTCCTCTGTTTCTTTGCCTTTTATGGGTTTCCTCTCTCCCCTCCTTCCGAGATCTTTTAATATTGGTTTATGGAAACTACCTTGGTTCCTGTCTCCTGTGGATCTTCTTTCTCCTGGGGAATAAGGGGAACGGGGAAACCCCTTTTGATCCTTCTTAGTTTCTTCACTCCGGTGAATGAGTTTTAAGTGCTTGTTGGCTTCTGCGTAATTTTGGGCTGTGTCTATAGCCATTGCAAAACTAGGTCTGTTTAACTGAAGAATTGCCCTTTATAGGTGAGGGGGTAAGGAGTTTATATATTGTTCGATGGATAGAGCTTCTATTACCTCAGGTAAGGTTTTCTGACAACTGAAGAAATTAGTGGGGATGGAAGCAAAAGCATGGTCAGAAATACAACTCACAATAGTGTACCATTGTAGACTATGGCAGGAGAAGATTAAACAAAAGGCGGAGGATAGAAAAGCAGACGAAGCTAAATTAGTGCAGAAGGAATTATCAAAATACGATCTAGAAGGGGCATTAATCACCAGTCCCGCACCACAAACTCAAACAGCAGTATCCCAACGTCAGCTCCAGCAGATGTTGCCACCATATAACACAGCCCAGCAATACCCACCCCCCATGGGGGGGATACATTAGTATGGGCAGATACCAAAACAATTTTAGAGGAAGGGGGGGTTTACTAGGGGGCAGGGCTTCAGGCTACAAGCACACCATCCCAGAGGTGGGTTACGGGGCTACCCACAGCAAGGGTTGCAAGGCCAAGGGAAGGGGGGAGGAGGATTACCATGGCAGGAGCAAGAACCACCCCAATGCTGGGCGTGCGGGCAGTTAGGTCACATTTCTTGCACGTGCAGATACCGAGCCATACAACAAGGGTCGGGTGAGCAAGGGCAACAAAACTACCAAGGAGGCCAAAACGGGTACTACCCACAGGTCCCCCAACAGGCAGGGCAGAAGCCAATAATACAACAGCAAAGCATGCCCCAGCCACAAACTCAACACCAAACGGTGCCAGGGACATCACAACCACAACAAACACAACAACAACCACCACAACACATACAAACAGCACAGCAACTGACACAATTACAGGAGGACTTACCGCAATCCATGGACACAACGATGGTGGTGCCAGTGACGAGAATGGGAGGGGTTACAATAACGGGAACGGGCACTCCCTATACCCACAATAGGACAGCCCACAGACTAACTTGTTGTGTCCCATCCTATCGGTAACACCTAACCCTGCAGAGGAACCTCACAGAAAGGTGGCGATAGGTGACAAAATGTTTTCCTTTCTGGTCGACACGGGGGCCACTAGGTCATGCATACGGGAGGGGAAATGCACATTGTCAGGCGATGCCATGAACACTCAAGGATTTTCTGGGGCTCGAGAAGTGGTTCCATTTACTGATAAGATCTCCTTATCCATAGGTAATCACGACTTATCTCTACCCTTACTTTACTCCAAGAACGCGCCTGTGAACATCTTGGGACGTGACATAATGAGTAGACTGAACATGACTATCTCCTTCACAGACATGTATCTGATTTATCTGTCATGTTGTATATTTATGCTGCTCCTCACAACAATCTCACTAACTAGGTCCACCCTGATCTCTAGCAACCCCCTCCAGCCCCCATTCACGCTGAAAACATTGAGCACCATCTCATGCCCTTCTCACACCTCCAGCTCTAATCCGCTACTGCGACTGAGCACCTATCCCTCATTCTTACCAGCACACACACTCTGCACCCACAACACTAAGACCTCCTACAATATGTCATGCCCTAACCCATATCTGAACTCCCCTGCCTTATGGCTGGAACACTTTGCAACTAAACCCACCCCTAACTGACCATGTGCTCTTCATTTTAGGAACCTCAAATTAGGTTGTAGATTTTGCCATAAAACTCAATGCTCACACCACCCTACCACTACCAAGTTTCACGCTATTCAGGGCAACCCCACAACGAAAACCGAGTCCCCAGGCATTACCATCTCCAATCCTAGAGATGCCTCTAATCTTAACAATAACACCTCCAACATGGCCAAAGATACTCTGATTAAAGGGGCCCTTATCAATGGTAGGTCCCTCCTAGCTCACGCGCTCGATATTGCTGACTTCATTGTAACCCAAGATCTTGATTTCCTAGCCATTACGGAACCTTGGTTACATGCAGTAGCTGGACCCATACTCTAGCTAGCTATCCCCACTGGCTACTCCATCATCAGATGCAACAGGAATTCCAACCAATCCAAAGGTGGAGGCGTTGCCTTCATCTTCAGAAGTTCCCTTGAATTTAGACTCATTCCCAATCAGCAGATCCCTTCTGCTGAGCTACTATCAGTCAAATTGCCCATATCACCTAATCAAACTGCTACTATGCATCTTATCTATAGGCCACCAGGACCTATTTCCACCTTCGCTGATGACACTACATCCCTCTTTGCAGCAAATACCAAGCCCAACTCACAAATGATACTACTTGGGGACCTTAATCTTGGCTTCCAAGACCCCAATGACCTCAAAGCTCTTGACCTTGCCAGTACACTAACAGATTTAGGATTTACCCATCATATGCAGGAACCCACTCACATTGAAGGAAACATTCTTCATTTGCTGGTTGATCTGAATTGTAGCATCAAAATTACGTCAAATATGCCTTGCGTTTGGTCGGACCATCATAAGATAACTTTCAACAATAAAACCAACAACCAATGCCCCAAACAAAACATTGCACCTTCTATTTGCACTAGAAACAAGAAGGACATTACAAGAGAGAAACTGTTCCCTTTAATCCTTCCCATTCTTAACAATACCTCGGTATCATGCATAGACCCCACAGTCTTAGTAGATACCTTCAACCAAACCATTCTGAAAGCTTTAAACATCATAGCGCCTGTGAAGCTACGGAAATCTAAACCCTGTGCAAATCTCAATTCGCGGTTCACACCACATCGGAGAGATCTACGCAAAGCAAAGAGAAACGCTGAGGCACGCTGGAAAAGTCTTCCCTCTGATGCCCTCTGATGCCAACAAATTCACCCTTATCACAGCCTCATCGAATTACAAAGAGGCGATACTTCTAGCTAAAAAAGACACTTACAATAACGGTATACTACAGGCAGAATCCAATACCAATACTTGAATCTCCTACAGCCCCCCCCCGCCAACTGTAATAATGATATCACATGGTGTACTAACATCCAAAAAGCACTCCTCGACAACATCTCTACACTACAAACTAAAATCAATGCTAAAAAAATGTAGTCTACTCATTGACTCGAAGCCCAACACCTCCACTAACAAAACCACTCCACTTGCACACCCCTTCAAACCATTCAGCTGCTCACCTCTCTCCATCACGGAAGTGGAAAATATCATCAAAAAACTTAAACCATCTAATTGCCAGGGTGACTCATGCCCAATCCCCGTCATTAAGGGAGCTGCCCATGATTTAGCTACCTTCATCACCACCCTCATAAATGCATTGTTCAACTCAGGCATTGTCCCTGATAACCTCAAGGATGCGTGGGTTATCCCACTAATCAATAAAACGTCTTTAGACCCATGGAACCCGTCCAACTACAGGCCTATCACCACAGTGCCCTTTTTACTAAAAATCTTAGACCGTGCTGCCTAGTTACAAATTCAGGAATATCTAGACTCTAATAAACTCCTTGGCCTCAGGCAATCTGGCTTCTGACCTATGCACGGAACAGAAACTGCCCTCATTCATTTAAAAAGCAAATTGAAGACCTAAAATATAACGGCAAGTTGGCCCTCTTAATTCTACCAGACCTATCGGTAGCATTTGACTTGGTCAACCATCAGATTCTCTGCCATCACCAAAAAATCGCTGCCCACTTTTCCAATGAAGGCATCTCCTGGATTACATCCTTTCTGGCAAACAGATCCATGAGGGTCTTCTCCCCATCCTCCTCGGCTGAACCGTCGTCAGTCCTGTGCGGGGTGCCGCAAGGCTCATGCGTTTCACCTACACTTTATAACGTGTTCACAAAGCCACTCTTCTATATTCTTGACTATTTGGATGTCACCTATACTAACTACACGGATGACACCCAAATACTCATCCCTATCACTGGTGACCACGTGACTGACTCTAAAGCCTTAAACGATGTCTATCAGGTCATTCAGGTTTGGATGGCACAACATGGGCTCTGTCATAATGATGAAAAGACAGAGCTACTTATTCTAAGCTCCCACTACAGACTCAATAGACTGAATGCAGCCTTTAAATCATTTGTTATTGATGGCAATACCATAAAGGTATCCAATGACATGAAAACCTTAGGCATCTATCTCGATTCTACTATATCTCTCAAGAGACAAACTAATGCATGTAAATTTATTACAGCATGTAGACCATTCCTTACCACTGCTAACTGCATCATCCTTGCTAGAAGAGTTCTAGTGGTGCCGTGCTGCTTAGGGCTGCGCACAAGATGGTGAGTGAAAGCGCGATGCGCGGCGCTATCTGCCTTTTCTTATGCTGGCCTGTTTGTTCTCCCTTCCTTGCAGGCTGCTGCGATGTCCCCGAAAGGATGCTGCTGAGATGATGGAGCGCCGGGAGTAAAGTGTAGCCTGCGCCGCCTTCTTGATCTTTTGTGTGCTAATCAGTGTTTCTTCTCTCTTGCAGGTCGTTCTTATGGACCGAAGTGGACGTGGGCCGAGGGCGATTTAAACACAGGTAAGCGTGCAATATTTTTGGCTATTTCCAGTATTGGAGAATAGATGCTTACTAATGCTGTTTTTTCGTTCCCTTTCTTCCCAGGTTGCGGCTTCTTCAAGGTTGAGGGAAGGTCGCCGAGATGGAAAATTCTCAGGACCCAGGAGCGGAGGACAGGAGCAGGATTCACTCACAGGTAAGTGTAGACTAACAGAGTTCTTGTTCTTGCAGGTAACCGGCTCCGGAATGCTGGTGAAAATCCGAGCTGAATGTGGTGAGCGTCACGCTGCAAAGCTGCAGAGTAACGCGAAGCGTGTTTCTCAGGCTGGGTGTAGCTTATATAGCCCCCAGATATCCCAGGTACCCCTAGGTCTGACCACACCTAAATAACTAGACCGCATAGGTCGGTTCTAGGACTGAGCTATGTGGGGGCATCCATGTTGTGCCAAAGGCTATTGCCAAGCCCAGTTCTCAAGTTATTTTGCTCCACACATAAGCCTGGCACCAAAGGCGCCAGGACTGGCTCCAAGAGAGCCTTGGAAGAGATGGTGAGGCTTTTAAGGCCATGATGGAAGTTTGTGGCGCAGCCCAAATGGCTTGCCTATTAGGGCCAGGGGCAGGGGTCATGACAGCACGCCCCCCCAAGGTCCCTCTCAGGGTAGTTCTTCTGTCTGGTCCTGGCTTGGTGGGATGGTCATGATGGAACTGCTGTATCAAACGTGGTGCATGGATATATTTGCAAGGTTCCCATGTCCTGTCCTGCGGGCCATACCCCTTCCAGTCCACTAGATAATATAGTTTAGATCTGACATATTTTGAATCCAGGATGTTCTTGACCTCCAATTCCGGTTCTCCATTGACCATGACTGATTTGGGTGGTATTGTAATATGAGTTCCAGGTTGGACAGGTTTCAAAAGAGACACATGGAACACTGGGTGAATGTGCCTGTTGGAAGGCAAGGCCAGTTTAACTGCTACTGGGTTTATAATTGCTTCAATGGTAAAAGGACCTAAATATCGTGGGCGGAAAGTCTGGGTTCCTTTTATAGGTACATGCTTTGAAGCCAACCAGACTTCGTCTCCAGCCTGGTAGTTGGGAGACCTTTCACGACGCTGGTCAGCGTACTTCTTTTGGCAATCTTTAGCCTGGTGTAAATGTTCAACTGTCTTTGTGATGGTCTGGGAAATTATGGTGTGCAAAGTCTTAATGGCTGGCATTTCCAGAGTAGTGGGAATGTCCAGTTCGGAGGTGCATGGATGTCTGCCATATATGGTGTAAAAAGGAGTCTGTCCCGTACTGCTGTGCAAGGAGGTATTATAGGCATTTTCAGCTATCCACAGCAAGTCGTTCCAACTTCCTTCCACTTGATGTAGCATACAGCGTAGGTACTGTTTGAGTGTTTGGTTCATTCTTTCTGTTTGTCCATCCGTTTGGGGGTGGTGGCAAGTGGATAGTCGGATATCAATTTGAGCCATGGAACAGCATTTCCTCCAGAAGTTGGATATGAATTGGGTACCTCGGTCTGAGATTAGTACCGAAGGAAACTCATGAAGTTGAATGATATGTTCGAGGAATACCTTTGCCAGGCTAGATACATTTGGGAGACTTTTAAAAGGCAGGAGGTGTGCCATTTTTGAAAATAAGTCTACGACCACTAGAATGGTATTATATCCTTGACTGGGCGGTAAATCAGTGATAAAGTCAAGAGATAATGTATGTCAGGGCACCAGTGGAATTTCCAATGGCCTAAGGAACCCAGCTGGCTTTTATTTTGATCACTTATTTTGTGCACATACGCCACAGGAGAGGATGAATTGAATGACATCCTTACGCCACATGGGCCATCAGTAGTTTCGTTTTACCTTGGCTAGAGTCTTAGGTATCCCAGGGTGACCCTCAATCAAAGAGTAATGATACCCTGAGATTACCTGTTCGCGGTAGTTCCTTTTTGGGCAAGAATAAACGGTTCCTGAAATACAGAAGTTGGTCCTTGATTGTATAGTGTTCTCCTTGTGTATTCCACTCTTGTAACAGCTCGGCACTCATCAAATGTCGGATCTATTGTTGTAGTTCATTCTGAGTCATTAGTGTTGTAATGCCCAGGAGCTTGTCGCTTGGAATGATGGCCACTGGATCGGGAGTCGTGTACACTTGTTCATCAATACCCATACGGGAAAGGGCATCGGCTTTTCCGTTTTTAACCCCGGCCCGAATCGTGATTACATAATCATACTCCGTGAAGAGAAGGGCCCAGCGTAGCTGTCGTGAGGATTGAGCCTTTGCTGTTTTTAGATATTGTAGATTGCGATGGTCAGTTATCACGGTGATGGTATGCCTGATAGTGTCGCCAGGTCTTAAATCCTGATTTGATGGCTAGGATCTCCTTATTCGTGATAGCGTAATTGAGTTCAGGTGGTGAGAATTTACGCGACCAGAAGGCTACGGGATGCAGCTGACTGGTTTTTGGGTCCCTTTGTGAGAGGACAGCGCCCATTGCCATGCTTGAGGTGTCTGTTTCCACCACATATGGAAGGTCTGTGCGAGGATGTCATAGGATCGGGCGGAAGTGAACCTCACCTTCAGTTCTTGGAAGGCCTTTTCTGCTTCTTCCGTCCATTGGAATTTTTTGTTGCTTTTGTTCAATAGTGATGTGATCAGATGCACTATTTGAGAAAATCCCGGGATAAATCGGCGGTAGAAATTTGTAAAACCTAACATGCTCTGGATTCCTTCGAATGAACTTGGTGATGGCCAGTTTAGAATGGCATCAACCATGTGCACATCCATTCGGATTCCTTTTGGGGTGAGGATGAAGCCGAGGAACTCTACCTCAGTGAAGTGAAATGAGCATTTCTTGAGTTTGGCATAGAGGTGATGTTGGCAGAGTTTCGTAAGAACGGAACGGACATGCTGGACGTGGTCTTGTTTTGATGCCGACTATACGATAATATCGTCAATATAGACTATGGCACAGACATTAATTAGTTCTCTTAAGATATCGTTCATGAAATACTGAAATGCAGCGGGAGCGTTGCAAAGTCCAAATGGCATTACCTGGTATTCGTGAAGACCATATTTGGTACGAAAAGCGGTGTTCCATTCGTCCCCTTTTTTCACTCGAACAAGATGTTTCGCTCCTCTAAGGTCCAATTTAGTGTAGATTTGGGCGTCTTTGACTTGATCTATTAGTTCCGGAATAAGCGGCAGGGGGTAGCGATTTTTAATGGTGATTTGGTTCAATGCACGGTAGTCGATGCAAGCCCTCAAATCTCCTTCCTTCTTCAGCACGAAGAATAGGGGAGATGCTGCTGGTGATTTCGAAGGGCGGATGAAACCATTAGCCAGGTATTGATCTAAATAGCACTTCAAATGTTGGTTCTCAGGTTCAGTAAGTGCATAGATTCGACCACAAGGGATTTGTGCACCAGGTACCAGGTCGATCTGGCAATCATATGGCCTGTGCGGCGGCAAGGTGTTAGCTTGTTCCTTCTGAAACACATCTTGAAAGTCCTGGTATTCCCTTGGTAGGGTACCGGTCACACCCGGTCCCTGTTCCATGAACAGATGGGCTTGCATTTGTTGACTTCTTTCCTTTGTAGTAACAAGTTTGAGTACAGCCTTTGGAAAAGACCAACTCCCTGGCATGCCAATCTATATGCCGATTGTGAGCTACTAACCACGGCATCCCTAAGATCAACCAAAACTGGGGTGCCTTGATGAGGTCGAAGGCAATAGATTCCCGGTGACCATCCTGACACAGAGGGGTTAAAACTGTAGTGCATTGAGATACTGGACTGGAAGCTATTTCTGTACCATCAACGGTGGGGACTGTTTCAGTGGTCGACTTAGGGCATAGAGGTAGCCCCATCTTTGCTGCGTGATCCTGGTCCATATAATTCCCAACTGCTCCGCTGTCAATGTATGCTTCTACAGTATGCATCCTAGACAGTTGCTGGTGGTTGATTAGGATCACGGGCAACGCAAAATGGGAGGTCTGTAGTTCACTTTCTTCGCTCAACAAATGGACCCCTACATGTGCCGGGCTTGGTAGATTTCCGGCTCTTTGTTCGTAGTTTCTTTGTCAGTGGCTCCTACGATTCTCCTTGGCGGTTTCACTGGACACTCTTTGAGGAAATTACCTGATTTTCCGCAGTATAGGCATAGCTGCTGCTCCCTTCTCTTGTCTCTTTCGGCTTTGGTTAAAGGGGGCCTTACCCCTCCTAGCTGCATTGGTTCCACTGAATTGTCCGTTACTCATGGGGCATTGTCCCTTGACCAAACGTACATAGGGCGAGTGTCCAGTCTACCCCGATCTGCCCTTTGGTCTTGCAACCTGTGATCTAGCTGAACCACAAGGTTAATAAACTCTGCACAGTCTTTTGGTGGATCAACCACTTGGGCAAGAACATCTTTTAGCTCTCCCCGTAACCCCCGGTGGAATAGCGTAGTTCTCTTCTCCACAGGCCACTCAGCTTCAACCACGAGCCTGTTGAAATTCACTATATATGTTAATAGGTCTTGGTTTCCTTGACGAAGGGACAAAAGCTCATTGTCCAGTGCCTGTCTATGAGTACGACGAGCAAAGAGTTTTTCCATCTCTTGCTGAGGCTCCTTAAATCACGCAGCAGTGGATCATCCTGACTAACAAAAGGTACAGACCAGTCTGCAGCACTGCCACTCAAATAAGAAAGCATGAAGGCAACCCATGACTGGTCATTAGGGAAGGCCCCAGGCCTACAAAGGAAATGGAGGCAACATTGCTTCATAAATGTTTCATACTTCCTGGGGTCTCCCGTGAAGCACTCAGGAGGGGCTAAAGGAACTGCTCCTGGAAGGGTTATCTCTACCGGATTGGTTGATGGCGCTGACATAGATGAGACGTTCCCAGGCAATGGGGCTTGTCCTGCCTGTGACTGGAGAAGTTGCCTACTCAGGTCGTCAGTGCGTTCCTTAGCCACTATCAATTCTCTCCAAAGGGCGTTGGTCTCCTGTCTGGCTCAATGCACCTCAGCATGAAACTGCCCCAACATCTGAGCTAACTGGTCGGTTTCTGACGTTTCCATGACGCCCAGGTGGATTATAGTTTGGGAGGCTTTGCGTTCTGTAACGCTCACCTGATATCCACGGGGGCGCCACTCAGTCTGGTTGGACCACTTCCGACCTCAAACCCTCTCCCTTGGACTCTTGTTTGGCCAAGGACCGGGTCTGAAAACACAGGAATTTGGGTTTATCTTATTTTCTCTTCCTGCCTGGAGCCCACCTCCCTTGTGGACCCAACTTCCCCCCTAGTGCTCTCCTCACCTTGCTTTATTGTATGGTGCATACTCCATCCTGCATCTCTTTGCAGGGGTGCATTTTTGGGTGGGCGCATTGCAACCTAGTTGCCTCACTGGTGCGGGCCCTCTGAGTCCAGACCTGCTACGACTTCAGTTTGTCCAGGTAAGACTGCTGGTTTGCCAGTTTTGTCCTTTACTTTGCAATTTCCGCTATTAATGTCTCTCCTTCTTCCTTAGGTGAAAGAAGAGTTCTAGTGCTGCCGTGCTGCTTAGGGCTGCACACGAGATGGTGAGTGAAAGCGCGATGCGCAACGCTATGTGCCTTTTCTTATGCTGACCTGTTTGTTCTCCCTTCCTTGCAGGCCGCTGCGATGTTCCCGAAAGGATGCTGCTGAGAAGATGGAGCGAGGTGAGTAAAGCATAGCCTGTGCCGCCTTCTTGATCTTTTGTGTGCTAATCAGTGTTTCTTCTCTCTTGCAGGTCGTTCTTATGGCCTGAAGTGGACGTGGGCCGAGGGCGATTTAAACCCAGGTAAGCGTGCAATATTTTTGGCTATTTCCAGTATTGGCGAATAAACACTTACTTATGCTGTTTTTTCGTTCTCTTTCTTCCCAGGTTGCGGGTTCTTCAAGATTGAGGGAATGTCGCTGAGATGGAAGATTCTCAGGACCCAGGAGCGGAGGACAGGAGCAGGATTCACTCACAGGTAAGTGTAGACTAACAGAGTTCTTGTTCTTGCAGGTAACTGGCTCCGGAATGCTGGTGAGGATCCGAGCTGAACATGGTGAGTGTCACGCTGCAAAGCGCAGAGTAACGCGAAACGTGTTTCTCAGGCTGGGTGTGGCTTATATAGCCCCCAGGTATGCTAGGGACCCCTAGGTCTGACCACACCTCAAAAACTAGACCGCATGGCTCAATTCCAGGACTGAGCTATGCGGGGGCATCCATGTTGTGTCAAAGGTTATTGCCAAGCCCAGTTCTCAAGTTCTTTTTCTCCACACGTGAGCCTGGCACCAAAGGCGCCATGACTGGCGCCAAGAGAACCTTGGGCGAGATGGTGAGGCCTTTAAAGCCATGATGGAAGTTTGTGGCACAGCCCAAATGGCTTGCCTATTAGGGCCAGGGGCAGGGGTCATGACAGCAATACGATTGGTGGCCTTACAAAACAGGTATGTCTTGGACCTCCTCACAGCAATGGAGGGGGGAGTCTGCGCAAAGATTAGAATTTCCTGTTGCACGTTCACACCGTCAAACGATGAAGACAATGGGACGTTATCAGAAGCAGTATCACAATTAGCAAAAATGAGGCTAAAATGGAAGAAGAATCCAAAGGCACAAAGAAGGATGGAAACTAGTTTTCCTATGTTTGGTCCTGGATGCCGTCTTGGCTATCGGATGGTCTAAAAATACAGGCAGGAGGTCTAATCCTGGGGATGGCCCGGCTACATGGGGTAAAAAGCGTGCATGGCGAAATCCAAAACAACAGCAGAGGAGATGATCGGAATTAACTCACTCCTGCCTGCTGAGGACGACCAGCAGACGGATGTTATACATATAGAATGAGAGAGACTACGGCAACAGCTGATGGAATCAGATATGTATCCACCACCAATGAAATTAGAAAATCCAAGAAATCTGAAAGTTTATGTTGGAAAATGGGTTTACTGCAAGCCTGGAGGAGGATGCGTGTATGTGTATTGGTCAATTGAAGACCATGTTAATCACTGCGGACATCTGGCTGGGATAACTAAGGTGTGGTGCTTGACAGATGACAAACAGAGCAATAATTTTGTGGCCGACAAGTCGACCAGAGGGGGAACTGTAGAGGGAAAATCCAAATGTCCCTTCCCTCCCGTACGGGCCGCACACCGGAAGAAACACCCTAACAGAATAACAACCGACCGTATGAGATTGCACCGATCCCCACCGCTCCCACCATAGGCACGCACCACGAGCTGTAACTGGCCACCCGACCATACAACCCTGCAATGGTGGGAGCCGAGCTGGAGACGACTATATGGACCGAATTGATTGACATCTCCACAAGCCATGCTGCAGGTCGTTAGAGACGCCATGATGACATAGCTGCGTTAGGCAGGAAGCACACATGCAATCTGCACATTCAGGACACTCACACACCAATCCACATGAAGAACCCACGCGTACAGTTCTATGAGCTATATGACAGTGACATATACAAACTGTCTGCATGTTTATTATTTTGCCACTTAGGCTCGCTACAGCAACACAGACACGAAAGATGCCAGAAGAGCTTGTGTACGTGCTTGCCGATGCTATACGCTATATGCTATTTACCCTATGGAAGGACTATGGAAGGCCAGGAGCACTCACGGGACCTGACCAACCACGACCCACCTTAACCTATGGACAATTACGCTGAGCACATAGTCAGAGCCACAGTAGGCCTTAGGAAAATCCAGCAAGCCAGAACTCTCAAACCGCAAAGTGCTGTGCAAGCAGAATAGCCCTGGCAGGGACTGCAAACTCCAAGGCCATAATGTTGCAAGTGACATTGCTCACCCACCACGCTACGGTGAGACCAGCCCCAGGAGAGAACATGCCAAGCCAAAATACAAATCAAATCGAAGTAATTCGGCCTCACCAACGGTCTCCTCACACATGACTTGGCCAAACTGACACAGTGCAAAGGCCTGGAAGCTGGCAAAACGAGGGCCGCCTCACGACGGGGACTGAGCTCACAACACATTGTAACAATCCACCCACAGCATGCGCTAGGAATGGACCGCTCTCATGGCATTAGCAGAAGCATCCCATTGTTACACACTGTCACATAGTCACAACTTGTCGATACACACTATACGTGAGCGGGTGTCTTGCGGGCTGGGAACAACGGTAGTCCCAGGCTTGGGGGCCCGCGTATAAGAATGCGTATAAGAAGGGTCCAAAGCCAACAACTGGCAAGAGTCCTCCCTTCTTTTGCACGAAAGGAGCACAGCTGAATGTTTTACTCTAGTTTTGGATTTGTTGTTGATGGAAACCGGATTATACCATTGACAACTAAGATCCAAAGCAATGAGTCAGCTCTTTACATGTAGAAGACAAGGAATTGCACCCCCTGCTCCTAATTCATTTTATGTATTTATAATTCTCTATATTTAAATAGACCAGGTGAACACCATATCCTGATACAGAACTTCACTAGGCTCAAGCCCACTTCGTCCACTATCGGGCGTAAATCGCATTCCAGGCGAATAAGTGGGGAACTCGGGGAAAGCATAAGTAAACTTTTTTTAAACTTGTTTTCAACAGTAGTTAAAAAAAACCTGGACATTAGCATAGCCCCATATGTCAGCTCCGTAAAGTGAGGAGGATTTGTCCTGTAGTTTATATATTTCAAGGGCAGGTGTAATGGCACCGCCTCCATGTCTATACAAATATTCCTTATTGCCCCACTGTTGTTTTCTAGAGAAGCACTTGCTTTGCTAAGTTGGGCTGTCGAACCTTACAGCAAGATAATCACACAAAGCCACCTGTTACAGCCTACCTCCATCGACACTTATATTTAATACACAATTTTTAGAATATTGAGGTCTGAAAACCATGGAATTTGTTTTGTTTGCACTGAATACTCAGTTCCTTGCACTTACCACTGAAGGAATCTAGGGTTCTCCTGAGACCCATAGGAGGGCCACGTCACCCACAAAAAAAAAGCTTGGATCCTTTTATTTCCCATTTTAGGAGGGTCCAGGCAGTTCTTGGTCAAGTCATCAATAACCTCATTAATATAAATGCAAAACAATAATGGGGTGAGGACACACACCTTCCTTACTCCCGTTGCAACCTCAAAGGGGTGAGTTATTTCTCCCGCCAAGCCCCAGCGAATTACTGTTTGGTTCTCTGTGTATAATAATTGAATAAGTTTCAATAGGTGGTCTGGATAGTCTTATCTTTTCAGACCTGCCATAGCAGCCCTCGCGGGACACCATCAAGTGCAGTTTGCAGATCGATAAATACTGCATAGATCCTAGTCTTTTTTAAAGCAACATACTTTTGTAAGATGAGGAAAAGGTGAAAGCCCTGATCAAGGGTACTGTTGCCTGCCTGAAAATCGGCCTGAACAGAACCAATAATTTCCCCTTGAATCGGCACACTCCTGCAAATGCTTGAGTAGGGCCCTAGAAAAAGTCTTACTGGTTGCATCGAGCAGTGATATCGGCCGATAGTTTGCGGGACACGCCCTCCCTCCTGTTTGTATACCAGAACTATCTCAGCTCGCCGCCAAGACTCTGGAACCATTTTAAAGTTAATCTGTGTATTAAAAAGGCACTATACAACTGGAGCCCAAACTGTCTTTAAACAGATCTATAGGGATATTGTCAGGACCTGGGGCTTTCCCTCCCCTTTGCGATTTGATTGCATTAATAATCTCACCCAGGGAGAATGTAAAGCTCAGCTCTCCTGGATCAGAGCTGTCCCCCAACTCTTCCATCTGCTCCAACTCAGGAACGAAGCTTCCTGTTGTGTTCCTATATAACTCCTCGAAGTGTTTCCGCTTAATGTCTGGGTCTATGCAGGCTTGGATGTCGGTATCCCCATGGACATCTTTATCAGATACAAGCTTCAAGAAAGCTGGGGAGTCGCCCATTTTAACAGCCTGCAACATATCGTCCCATCTAGCACTTGTTGTGGGCTGCCTCTGGTCTCCGGGGCAGCCCACCGATGGTGTCGGGATCACCCGACACGGGAGGCGAGCCGGGTAGCAGCCAGCGAACCTCGAGTAGTGGAGCACCCTAGAGCGCCCGGTGTCCCCGGGTGCTAGACTCACGGTGTGGGGGTGTCAACCCCAGCTTCCACAGCCGCGGCTCCGAGATCACTCAGGCTGCGGTACACACTGGGCCATGTCCACGTGGCCGGCCCACACACACAAAAGACACAGACACGAGTTGCCACTTCCTGGGGCTCTGCTGCTCTTCCCTCGCAGCGCCAGCAGAGCCCCTTTTATTAAAGGAGCACGTGAGCGTCATGACACTGTCACAGCGCTCACGTTTGCCCAACAACTAGGCCCCCACACAACATCCCTTCTTGATTATTACCAAACAAATCAAACAAAACCCACCACAAACATTTGGTGCATTCCAGTCCGTGCACCACCTAACCGCTACTCAAACATTTGGTGCATTCCAGTCCGTGCACCACCTAGTCGCTACTCAAACATTTGGTGCATTCCAGTCCGCGCACCATGGGGCCCCATAACAGGGTCCTCCCACTCAGAAAATCCCGGGATCAAACTGGCCCTCGGCGCCGCTGCAGGACAAGAAAAATATATTCTCTTCGTACTCCTTCCCGATATCATATGGTGCTTCTCGGGGACTCTCCGCCACCACCTTGGGGGTCCTTCTCCCCTTCACCTCACTCCCCCCTGATGCCACCGCCATGCCGGCTGGGGCTGGAGCGAGACACACTCGTGCAAAATGGTCTCCTTTCCCGCACTATCCACAGATTTGTCCCATCGCCGGGCAGTCCTGCGGGTGGGGCAGATCCCACCCACACTGATGACATATTGTGGCATTGGGGTCTCTCTCCTTCTTCCTGCCTGGCACACCTCATTCTGAATCGTTCGTAATCCCGGTTGACCATGGGTCGGAAGTACCCATTTAGGGCCGTGATGGCAGCGCAGTAGGACTCATCCGCTGTCCTTAGTGTCTTGAACAACCTCTGAACAGCCAGTCCGGCGGAGTACAGGAGCGTCGGGCGCTTGGCTGCATCCTTGATCTCCATCGCAGCGAAGTATAGCTCCAGGTTCTCCACCCAGGCCACCCACCGGGCCCCCAGACTTGCAGGCGCACCCAGGACATCGAAATGGGGTATTGGTGCCAACTGACCCCGACATACCCCCTCGTCGTCCGACATGTTCAGTATTGTGGGTGATGCCAGCCGCGGACACCGGCGTTGAGGGATGCCTGCAGTCCCGGGCCTCAGGTAGCTTGACCGCCTTATGGAGAGCTCTCTTGGCAGCACGCAGACGTTCCCGGGGTAGTGGTTTCCTTCTCGGGGTGTCGCTGGTGGCAGACCGGGGTGTCCCCGCTGCACTATGCCCCACCCAGGGCACACCCTTCCTTTGTCCTGATGGCCACGCTCTTTCCCACCCCTGGTTGACTGCCCCGGGGTCACCCAGTTCCTCCTCCCGAGGGGCGCACGAGCACTCCAGATGGAGCCGCAGCCCCTAGGGCCCGGTCAGGTACAACTGCGGGGTTTAGATGACGCCCTTCTTTCTTTATATGTCACTGGGGGCCGGGGCCTGCTCAGGCTGATCACTGCCGCAGCCCAGGCATGGAAATGTCTCTCCCTCTCTTCGGGCGAGGCGGAGGGATGGCCCCACCCTTCTCCTTTATTCGCCGGCAGTGCCTGGGGGCAGGCCACGGACCTCTGGAGGCCACACCTCCTTTCCAGGCCGCTTCGTCGGCCACGCGATCCACCTCCTCGGAGTCGGGTGACACAAAAACCCTTCCGGGGTTTCACGGGCCAGACGGAGGGTTGGCCCCGCCCCCTCCTTTGTTCAGGATCGGATGAGGCTCCTCCTCCCGAGTCTGGACCACGCGGGCACCACCACCTGCCGGGTGCCCCGCACAGGCGACGCCGCGGTCATGATCAGCCACCTCAGCTGATCCCAGGCGACCCGTGCCGATGTACTGCACGAGGTCCCTGAGCCGCCAGCAGCCCAGCTGACACGCGGCTGCAGCCTCTCCTCCATGCACGCGGCTTGATGCCGCTATAGTCCGGCTCCCGCGGGCACCAGGCGACCAGCGCAGGAGGACCGCAACAGGTCCTGGGGCCACCCACACTCCTGCGGCCACCACATGCCTCTTCTACACAGCCGCCGATTGCGGCCGTGTGCGCGGTTCCGTTACCACGCCCACCACCACCAGCAGCTGGAGGGCGCGACCTCGTCGCCAGTGTTGTGGGCTGCCTCCGGTCTCCGGGACAGCCCACCGATGGTGTCGGGATCACCCGACACGGGAGGCGAGCCGTGTAGCAGCCAGCGAACCTCGAGTAGGGGAGCACCCTACAGTGCCCAGTGTCCCCGGGCGCTAGACTCACGGTGTGGGGGTGTCAACCCCAGCTTCCACAGCCGTGGCTCCGAGATCACTCGGGCCCCGGTACACACTGGGCCAAGTCCACGTGGCTGGCCCACACACACAAAAGACACAGACACGAGTTGCCACTTCCTAGGGCTCTGCTGCTCTGCCCTCGCAGCGCCAGCAGAGCCCCTTTTATTAAAGGAGCACGTGAGCGTCATGACACCGTCACGGCGCTCACGTTTACCCAACAACTAGACCCCCACACAACAGCACTCACGATAAGATCTTTCTTTTTAAAAAAATACTTTTATAATTTGTTGTAAGGGCACGCGCAAGAGAACTTTATCTATTGGAGAAATGCACTTAAAGCAAGACGTTAATTGCTTCTTAGTCTCCCTACACTCAGAATCATACCACTCCTCCTTCTTTATGACCCACTGTTGTACTCATGCCCTTGAGGTAGTGACTACTGGTTGCATATCATTTGCAAGAAGATCATATTCTTGGACTACACTTTGGTCAGAGTGCTCTTCACTGCATATATTTTCTTTGCTTTCTGAAGCTACGTGATGCATGCTTGGAATGCTGTTTTTTGCCTCTAGTTTAGCCCACCTTACTGTACGTCGAGCATGCCTAGCCACTGTTATAGCTGAGGCTCTATTAATTTCAGTAATACCACAATGAGAGCCGCCAAAGTCCGAAAAAGGCAATTGATAGGGGCTTGTGGTTGCTTTTTTGGTGAGCTACAACCCCAAAATGCTTGGCTAAGAGCCAATCTCGTACCAAGACTAACACGTAGTCTATCCGGCAGGTACTATTATGGCCATAATAGGTGTCTTTCGCAGGTTGGTCTTGAGCAAGGTACCCATTACATGTTCTTAGATTGAGCCCATACAAGATCCGGGCAGTATCAATAGCCTGACTATGCCTTCTGTTGGGGTAACATGCCACAAGAGTTGGTATGCCCTGAACCTCATCTTGTTCTACCCAGACTTGTGTACAATGCTTGGGTCATAATGCTCCATTATAAATGTTAAATAAAAGAATATTCTTATCCTGGGACCTGCTATCATCATTTTCAATGCTCCGATTCATTCCAGAGTCCACCCAGGTTTAGAGACCTATGCTGAGCTTCGCCCTCTGACCAAGAACACAGAAGACCTGGTAGTCTTACATAGCTACTTGCTCCATGGCCCAGGTTTCCTGCATACAAATTACCCCAAACTCCTGGATAAACAGACACCAGTAAATGTCCGAAAGATGCTTTCCAACCCTTGCTATGTTCCAAGACACCATATTACAATAAGGGGGGTTTCTAATAGGATCTGTACTATGTCCATGTGGGAGTGAATCTAGGCCTTCAAATCCCTATCCTTCTTGACTATTAGGGTCTCTGGCGTTGTCTAGCAAACCCACTGTCTTGGTATCCCTGAAGTCTTATTCTGGATTAGCAGCCTATGCTCAGAGTGTCCGTGGCTTATTACCTGTCTACAAAGAAGTGGGATGTGGGGTCTGAGGGTGATCTTGGATCCCTGTGGCGGATATGTCCTAGGTTCGATGGATAAAAGTCCTTGGACCAACCAACAGCTTGTCAAAAATGTTTTAATGTAATCATCCAGACCATTAGGCATTCGCTACCGATCACAAAGAAACAATGTTGCCTCTAATAACCGAAACACATCCCTTAATGTAATGTAGACCATGAATAGACTTGTTAAGCAGAGCCTCTTGGCTCTCATAGTTACCAACAGCAAGTCAAGCCACATTGTACATGACAACAAAGTTCCCTTCCCGTCCAAGTTTTCCCTCCCTGTTGTTACCTGTTTGTCTCCTGGGACCACCAACCCTATCATACGCTATCTTCCCATCCCAAAGAATTTGAATGGACTTTCTCTGGGGGAGGAAGGTGGGGCGGGAGATTAGTTTAGCAATTGCATGCCTACTTATGGTCTCCATTATATCCTTAGACCAGTCAGCAGATCGCAAATGATGTCTGACCCCAGCAGTGTTGTTTTCCATCCCACCTACTCCGATACTGCTAGAATTAGATTCATTGGTGGCTCTCTTAGGAGTTCTCACACCAGGAGTGACTTCAGAACACTGGGTTATTACGACCTTAGACTGTGCAGTACCACCTTCACTAGAATTCAGTAGTGGAACAGATAACTTAGTATCGCCTAATTGGCACACCTTTCAAGATTAGAGGCCAGCACCCTTGCAGGGATGTCATTTAAGGGTGGCCAGGGTTCACACCTGTGACCCTGGGGGTCTCCCTTGCTACCCCTTTAAAAAAAAAGATGTTTCGTTTTTTTTAAATGGAAGCTCCTGGGATGTAGTTAGCGCCATGTGGCTCTTTGTTTCTAGAGTGGCTGGCTTTCTTATTCAGGCCTCTTAAAAAAAAACAGGGGGTACCACAAGTGTACCACTTTCAGCTGTGAACTTATATAAGAAAGAATAGGAATAACACATAATTTGGCTTTCTGGAATTCTATACAATAATTTCTGGTCTCATTAAAGGTTTAATCCACGTACACTTCAGCGGGTGAGTCACTGATTTAGTATGTTCTTAAACACCTCAAACTCACAATGCAGACAAAAACTTCCAAAAAGCATTAGTGTAGAATAAGCATCCATTTCGGACTATGTATTTTGCTACTCGCAAGTTGCAGTTATAGCATGTTTTTTTCTGCTGTTGTCTCTGTTACGATCATCGCAAGACATTCCATCTCGATGTCCTCCGTCACTTGAAAAAATTCTTGTGCCTAAAAGTTTGTTTACAGTGTATACATGTTTGACCATAGCACATCAAGTGGCCCTTGATTTCATTGTGCCACGTTGAATGCCTTATTGTTATGAGTCTGTCTTTCCTATCTCCCTGACATGCTGTGTGTTTGCATGTATGAGGTAACGAGTGCCCAGAGTACGGGATGCCTGTGTGTGCGCTGCTTTCACTGCGCTACTCTAAATTCTTTAATACACAGTTATGAAGCGTCCCAATGGTATGTATTTGACCAACCTCTGAAGCCTGAAAAGTAGATCCATGCAGGCTTGACATGTGGCCTGCCAACCTTGCACCAGACCTGCAGATAAGCTGGCCTGCTGTTAAATCACAGTTACCAGTTTAATGGTATCCACTACAGAGTGTAATTTGCTTTCTGAGTTTGACAACATTCAGACCTGTAATTGCTCATTTTAATATAGCCGGTTAGATATCTATAACCGGTAAAATAGCTCAGTGGGTTCAGTGCTTGCTGAAGCGGTGTGTGTGTGATCTGCAGGTTGCATGTTCGAATCCTGGCAAGTCCAACTCAGCCTTTCTTCCTTCTGAGGTTAATAAATGAGTACCAACACAGGTTGAGTGATATTGTACAACTCAGCCTTTCCTCCTTCTGAGGTTAATAAATGCGTACCAACACAGGTTGAGTGATATTGTATGCATATTTGTTCTATATAAAGTGCGCAAGCGGAAGTGCTATATAATAACACATCATTATTATTTGACCTTGGACATCTCCTTGCATTAACAGTAATTTGGTAATATGGGCCTATACACATCGATATTAACGATACATATGGTGGATGATCCATTCTTGTAGGAAATGTATATCCCATTACTGTGATATTGTAACCATATTTGTTGTACTGTTCTTAGGAACAATGGTATGTGATGACACTTCCTGTTATGTAAAGGGGTGAAAGGTCATGGTCCATTGCTTCCTATGATGTCGCTTTGGGGTGGGGTCAAATGACATCACTTACTCTGATGTCATCAGAGGTCAAGGGTCATGTGATGCCAATTCCGCTACCCCTCGCATTTTGGTGAAAAGACGTCCCTGCACCCATGGTCAGCTTTTTTAACTCGGACAAGATTTGGTACTCAGGCAAGTGCATCCTCTGCATACTGGTGTCCCTACATCTCTCTTCCCTACTAAACTAGGAATTTTTAGGGTTTTGCCTCCGAGACTGTTGGCATCTCTCCCCTTCTCAGCTGTTGCTACTTTGTTTTTCTTTCCAAATGAACCTGTTAATTCTTTGTTGCTGGCAGTCCAGTAAAGCAGTTTAGTGCAAAATCTATTCCTCTGTTGCCTTTATTAAATTATAATTTTCCTACACAGCTTAATAAGAAAATTGCTATTTGAAGCCATGGTCGGATTGGCCCCTCAGCCTCTCCTCCCGTTGCCGCCCTGAAATCGTCCCTGGGGAGTGGGGGCTGGTTTCTGCCCACGCATCGGCCGGTTTGAATTTTTTTTTTTTTAAAAACACCTGCATCGGCATAATTCATCAAAGCAGAGTAACGCGTTACCTTGCTTTGATGATTGATTTGCATGCATGATGTGTGCATCATAAATTATGATGCATGCATCCTTCACATGCTGCTGCAGCATGCAAAGTTGAGGGGCCGGGGCCGCCGCCGGGCCGACGGCTGTCACTGTGCTGCCACTGCAGGGGGCACGGTGCCCCCTCGAGTGGCTGTGCTGTTGTATTAGTGATAAATATGTATTAGTGATATTAGTGATAAATTACCAATTTTAGAGTAGAATAAGCATCCATTCCGGACTATGGGCCTCATTACGAGGCTTGCGCTGACGGAATGAAGGGGGCCGGTACGGGACCGGCCCGCTTCATTCCGTCAGGGCTGATTACGAGGTTCCCTTCGCGGGACCCGGATCAGACGTCTGGTAAAACCAGACGTCTTTTCCGGGTCCGGTGAGGGGAAGAGGGAGGTAACAACGGGACACTTGTAATGTGCCCATTGTTACCTCCCTCCCCATTCCCATTGAGCCCTATGGGGGCTCAAATGGGAATGGAGAATGGTTCCTGCAAGGAGGACTTACCGGGTCCTCCTATGTTGGAATGACCCGGTAAATCCCCATTGCAGGAACCTGGTAATGGAGCCCGGTTTGGAGGCAGCCATGAAGCTAATAGCTCCATGGCTGGCTCCAAACTCGTAATGAGGCCCTATTTATTTTACCTTTCGCAAGTTGCAGTAATAGCATGTTTATTTTCTGCTGTTGTCTCTGTTGCGATCATCACAAGACATTCCATCTCGGTGTCCTTGGTCACTTTATAAAATCCTTGTGCCTAAAAGCTTCTGTACAGTGTAGATATATTTGACCATAGCACCTCAAGTGGTCATTGACTTCATTGTGCCAGAATGAATGCTTTGTTGTAATGTGTCTATCTTTCCCATCTCCCTGGCATGCTGTTCAGGATGTTTGTTTGCATGTATGAGGTAACGAGTGCTCAGAGTATGGGATGTCCTGTGAGTGCGCTGCTTTCCCTATTTTGCCAACCTCTGAAGCTTGAAAGTAGATGCATGCAGGCTTGACATGCGGCCAACTGTGCACCAGACCTGCTGATGAACTTAACCGGTCTGCTGTTAAATCTCAGTTACCTGTTTAATGGTATCCACTACATAATAATTGCTAATTTTTCTATAGCCGATATGATAACTCAGTGGGTTGAGCGCTCGCTGCTGCGATGTGTGTGTGTGATCTGCAGGTTCGAATACCAGCAAGGCCATCTCACCCTTTCATCCTTCTTAGGTCGATAAATGAGTACCAACACAGGTTGGGTGATATTGTATGCATATTTGTTCTATACAAAAGAGCTGAAGCATTACGTGCTACACAATAACATATTATGATTTGACCTTGGACGTCTCATCTGCTTGCATTCGCAGTAATTTGACTTTATGGATCTATACACACAGATATTTCATCGGTTCCCAGGATGTCACTTTAGGGTGGGGTCAAATGACATCACTTCCGGTGATGTCATCAGAGGTCAAGGGTCGTGAGGTGACAAGAGGGCCACTTTTTTTTGGGGTGTCCGGGCCTATTTCTTGTCCCAGTCTGACCCTGTTTGAAGCACTGGTGAAACATGTAATAAAGTGTTGTGCAATCTGTTACCACAACCGTAACAGAGAGAACCTCTTGGAGAAGGCGAATGCTGTCTGACTCCGTTGTCATTTCTGTGCTGTGCAGTTGCCCTCAGCTTTTGACAGGCGCAGGCCGTTTAGGAACTATGCCTAGTTCCCTGTAGTGCCGACTGCCTCTTGCTGGATTAGCCTGGTGGTGGTTGCCATCAAATGTCTCTTCTCTTTTTATCATGAATTGAAGTATTGATACTTTTATAAGATGTATATCTTTAAATTGATGGTTTTATGTGTTGTTGATAAATAACGATGTGCGAAAGGTTTGAATACAAGCCGAAACGCAAATGAAAAATGAAAAAATTAAAATATCAAATTATGTGGTTCGCGACTCAGGTTTGGGCCGGGGTTGCAAAAGAATACATAATTAATCTGGCATTAAAGATTTTTATAGTACATTTAAGCAGGGGTATGTGGAAAGCTGTCTGTCACAAATTAACAGTAAACAAGTGAAGCAGGAATCCAGACAATTGATTTTACAGAAGCAATTGCAACCAAAAATGTTTTTGTTTTTTTGGCGGTTGAGGGGGAAGGAATCAAGAATTTCCAACCCTGCCAAGGGCAACGTTTTCCAGTAATCAATTTACACTCTCAATCAGTTTGCATCAGCCCGCCATCTCTGCACATTACCTGGCACCGGGGGCATGGAGCGCTGTCGTACATCCGGCCTGGCAGCGACGCGACAACCACTTTCTTCATATCCCACAGCCATATTCGGATTATAACCTAGATTCAATTACAAGAGGAAACTGTGTTTCTTTCATAACTTCGCATTGTGAGACAGGTACAAGCCCTTCAGACAAGGTGATGGATGAGGCAGTGCTGTGGGGCACAAGTGTACGCGCACCGTAGACCACGTACGAGGGGACGTTGCACGTGCAGGTCACGGGCAGACAGAGAAGAAACAATTGTACAACTGTGATTGGAGGAGATGTAAGTAAAAGATACTGGCAAATTGACGAATGGAAGGAACCGATTTTTCGGGAGGAATGAGGTAAACATTGTTGCTGCTTTGTCAATTAGCATGTGATCACTCATTTTTAGAAGTGTGCTTTAAAAGAGTGACATATATAAGACCAGGGCTTTGGTGAGGAGATTCTGTCAGTGAGGCAACCTTTTTCAGGTGAGTTTGGAGAAATTACATCGTCTCCTCTAATAACTGTTTTAAAGGGGGCCTCTTCCATTTGTGTCACAGGGCTGGGAGACAAACTTTTTTACCTGTCCTTCGGTGGCCTGTGTATATATCTCCGTTTTCACTTATAACTTCAGTGTGGAGGTGGCCGAGGCTTGCAATGCTTCCCTATATAAGTCTGGAAAAAATGGCCATCTGGCGAGAGTGGGATACCCTAGGTTTTCTTTATATTAATGTAACATGATGCAGGTAATTCTGTTTCTGAAAGGGAGGTCTGCCAACCAGACTCCTCCCCTTCATATATGTTCCATGGGGAAAATATAGCACACACAAGTGTCTTTCCTGAGACAGCTCCTGGCACTCTTAACACCAACACAGCAGTGGCACTGGGCAAGTTCAAATGTGGCATTTCTGACTACTTCTGAAATACAAAGTTCCTGCAGGCAGTAGGGGCTTTTTTGTCTCCTGCACCTCTCTTTCCAAATGTGCTAATTGCATGCCTTAGTCAGTGGGGTGGCAGGTTGGTCTGTAAATATAAGATATACCTGGTTGTGGCATGGCGATTACTAAGAGCACACAATTATACAGTCACAACAATTTGATTTCACACTAGTATCAGCTCTATAGCACACCATAACAGACCTGCTGACCCTGACCAAGGCTGATCTCCAGAGCCCCATCACCGTAAGTATTGCCCCCCACCTCCCCCCGGTTAAGGTTGTATCCGTCTGTGGTGTGTTGGAGTAAGGAGTCAGACATAGGGTATGCATGTTTAAAGAAAGTTTTATGTAAAACATAAAGAAAATAACCTACTGCTCCCCATCTCTAAATGGTTATTCCGGCATGAACAAATATCAACACGTGTGCTTGTCATCATGATGTTTGTCCAAATAAAAAGTGTCCTTACTCTGTCCAAAAACCTACTCTAACCCTACCACTAATCTACAAAAGGGGTCAACATCCAAATGAAAATAGTACCAGGAGAATGGCTCCCTTCTACTGGTCAACTTGCTCAATCCTCATGTCTTCTCCAACAATCCTTTTCACTCATTTCTAATTCAGAGAGTATGGTCAGGAGAATGACTCCCTTTCCTGACCCACCATGCACCACCTTGAGGGCTGTCTTGGGATAGTCTTTTGCACTAGTCCTCAAATCTCTCTTCACTACTTTCCGAGGGCTCCTGAAAGCTTGCTTTATGGTTCCAGCAATTCTTCCCTGTCTTATGACGTTATGAAGATTACTTCCAGACAGTTCTTGTTATCTAGTATCCTCTTTACTGTTAATTGGATAACTACTGTGATAAGGGTGATTCCTCCATATGCGCTCTTGACTCTTAGATCTTTGGATATTACTACTGGGACGAGGGATATTACTCCTGAGGCTCTCTTGACTCTTGGTTAGGTGGGTATCACTGCTGTGACGAGGTAGATTACTACGGATGCTCTTGTTGGGAAGGAGATGGTCCTAACCCCCTCGTCCCAATCGAGGCAAATAAACTATGTGTGGGTCAACGGGTAGACGCCCTTCCCCCGCAACACTCATCCGCACGAGATATCATCAGCAATTACACGAATAACATAGCATATGTCCCTTCCCGGAGGCACCATTTTGTATCAGATCAGACGCCATCTTTTTACTAGGCCCAAATGTCATCCCTCTGTCAAACTCAGCTCTCCCATCCCCAGCACCTTGCACAGAGAGCCCAAGACATCGCCATCCGCTGCCAGCTCTATGCAAGCCTTGTTCCCACGGAAGTCCAGCCATTTATTGTTGCGCATTTTAGTATCATTTCCACAGAATATGCTCTCCACAGAACTTGTGACCGAAGCAAGGCCCCAGCACAAGTGCCCATCCATCTCCACTAAACTGCCCATGCCCTCTCAACCCCCACCCCACCAGGCTAGGGCCCACAAGTCCCGACCCCCCACTTTCTTTCATGTTGATACACATCTGACCCCCTTGCACTGACCATTCCAGAACACCCACCATAGACTTAATCCCATGCAGCAGTATATTCTCCACAAAGCAACACACGTCTGATCGTATCATGAGGCACCAAGGAAGGTAAACAGTAGATCAAACCCCCGGGGGAGACACCTGGGAGTGGGATCCCGATATCAATGAAGCCCTGAATATAGAGGTCGGAATGCCAATATATTTGTCCATTTTCTCAAAGCACCCCCATTCATGCAAGGATTTTATGTTTTCCATTATTTTCGTATGATCAGTTCCTGTTGTTTAGCTTAGACAGTATAGCATCCCATGTTAGACTTTTTAGAGTATGGGTTTATGAATATCATTTTTGTGAAGACCTTTCAGTTTCTTGTTTATTGCAATGTTTAAACTGCTAGATTCGGAACTAATGACTTTTTTTGCTGCCACTATCAGGATTTAATCCATCTTCGAATTCATTTCAAAACCATCCTAACTATATTCGGTTGACTAGGATTTTTTCCACCCGAGGGATTCCCTTCTCTCGAGTGGACTTTATCCTTCGACATTGACTTGGACTTATTTTGGACGATGGTGGTTATTACCCAGTTTGTAATTGGGCAGCAAGTTCCAGCAGCTCTATCGTGATATTAGCATTTTTCTTCACATTTTGCACTTTATTCATGTTGTATAACTGTATGTCCTATATATATACTTACTCTTATATGAGCTCTGATCTATTTAATAATCATTTTAATGTTTCTAATTAAATAAAGAAAAATAAATACATTTTTCAAAAAAACTTGCTTATGCATTACGTGTAGTGATCTGAGGGGTTGATTGAGGGACCGCCCCTAATACTGGTGGGATTGTGTTGTTTATAGTGGACTTGTTTATATCCGCTGGCTTGATTTCTGTGCCTAGCTTAGACAGTTAGCCATGTATCACATTCGTCCTGACCTTCACCGCGGAGATGAGCCCAGCTAACCCACGTGCCACCCAATCGACTGGGAAGCAGCGGCCAATTGGAGCCTGGCATCCCCTATAGAGCAGGCTGTCCCATACGGCCCCTCCAATCCGCACTGTGATTTCGTTCTGTATATGATGATGCCATTCATGACAAAATTGTTTCTTATAATGTGCTGCACGTGTAATTTGTAGCATAGCCCTCTAGGGCAGCAGAGTTCTTTGCTGGCATTTTCTATTATATAAACGTTGTCATCCTTGCAACTCATTTCTTGGTCTTATTCCCTGATGGGGGCGAATTATCTTTACTTTTGCATTTTTATGAGGACAAGTGTATGTTGGGTGCCTTCATTTGGTGACCACTTAGCGTGATTTCCTCGAGTCCCCCGTACCTGCAGCGAGATCCAGGTCTTCTCCGGAAAGGCTGCGTCCACTGACAGGTGACCAGTCCCCAAAAATGCGTACACAGAAGAAAAAGGTTCTTGTGGGTTCTGGCTTTGTGAATACCGCACTGCTCTCTGGAGCCAGGTGCGGCCCCAGGGAGAGGCCCAGGCATTGTGATAAACCGCAAACTGAGGGTCTTGGAAGAACACAGGCACATGAGTATAAATTGCAAGGACAGACAATTGATGGCATTTGGGGAATATAGAGCAGAGTGACTGAACGGAACACGCAGTGGATGAATTTAATAGTTGTTTGAAACAAAGTGCTTTTCTTTTTATTGCCATTAGTTTTTTAGTAGAGGAATAAGGAGAAAAAACAGAGGAGATACGGGAACCTAGCTCGGAAAGGGGGTGGAAGGTGGCGCCATAGTTGACTGTCCCAACCAGTACGGAGAATAAATACGGAGACAAAAGTTGGAGCCCCTGTCATGGCCACTGGGTAAGGGTCCAGTCCTTCCTCAAAGCCAGGGTCCAAATGGACCCAGTCCTGGCGCCCCTGGCGCCAGACTTATGAAAAAGTGTGCTTTGCACACTCTGTGCCTAAGGCACGTGCATCAGGGCCGGGCGTGGCCATAGAACATCATTGGAAGGCATGTGCAAGAGTCCCTGGGAGGGGCAAGGTGGAGCCACTAGGTAGGTCTAAAGGGAGGGGACAGGGCCAGCCTATATAAGGCCATCCCATCCACGTGCCTCCGCTTTGTGTTATTCTGCTTTCTGCAGCATAACGCTTACCGCTGTCCTTACCTGTGCATCCTCTTGATTCCAACTGCTCCATCGCTGAAGACGCCTTTTCCCTGAATCCAGCTACTCCATTGCTGAAGACGCCTTTTACCTGAATCCAGCTACTACACCGCTGAAGGCGCACCTTACCTGATTCCAGCTACTCCATCGCTGAAGGCGCCTCTTACCTGAATCCAGCTACTCCACCGCTGAAGGCGCACCTTACCTGCTTCCAGCCGCACCATCGCTGTGCACGCCTCTTACCTGCATCCCGTCACTATTGGAGTCGGAGCCTTGAGCCTTCTTCTCACCTGATCCGGGCGTCCAGCTACTCGGAGCTCCACTTCTTTTCTTCTCCTTCGTGGTACCTAGATTCTGCAATCGCGAAGCTGCGTCCAACATCCAGACTTCGCTCTACGTTGCTGGCCTTCTCCTGCAAGGGAGAAAGAACACAACAGGTTAGAAATCATATTGATAACGAACGCTTGGCCGCGCCATACTTGAGACTAGAGTTCCATCATAAAGGCCAACTTACCAGCTAATTTGGGAGCCCCATTTTCCTCAGGGAAATCCCCGGATTCGCTCCACGACTTCGATCTGCATTTTCACACCTATTTGGAAGAGATAAGACATTGCAAGAATTATTCTTAATAATCAAGACAAAAGACATTATAATAAACAAACTATTGTCAGAACCAAAAGACTTACCTTCTAAGTGGATAGGTCCACCCTACGCGCCCCTGCTATAAGAAGCACGACGGATAGCTCAACATTACAACACAACAGGTGAGCTCTCATGGGAAAACGCTTGCACACTTCATTTTGGCACGAGAGGGTCGAGGGAAGTCACGACACCACCCTGCCATTCTCATTGCCATTCTCATTGCCTCTCATCTTCACTCAGGGGAAATACCAGCATCCTGAACAGCAGGGTCTGCAGCAACTGGGAGAGAGAGGCGATCCAGGGGAGCCAAGTCGAGGGAGGGCTCTGACCATGCCCCAACGCCCCCGCAGAGACCAGGTGAGCGTAACAGTCCCATATAATTAGAGGACTCGGGAATAAGTAGTGTTTATTATTTTAACTTGTTATTTTAGCTCATTATTTTCAGTGTTTTTTAAATCTATGTGGAGGTAAGCCCAGGAGGGGCAATTGTAATGTGTATGATGGGTTAGTGAGGAAGTGAATATTGCTCTAAGAAGGGGGATAGGGTTTATGGTTTTTGTTCTTTGTTCCTGTTCTGTTTTGGTTGGTTTTTAAACTGTTCCAGGTTTTTTGTATGTAATTGTGCCTCGTATTTTGACATTAGAGATAGATGTTATAAAACTTAATTGATTGTTCTAAAAGGAAGGCCCCAGGTGTAGCAGAGGTAGTAAGGGGAGAAGGGGCCCTACAAATATTGGGGGAACCGTACACAAAAAGTAAAGGTTTTCGGACATGGGAATAGACACCCCACTATCCCATATTTGCAAGCATCTACCCCCATATAGTGAACAAATTATAAAATACCATGGCCAATGGGTAACAGAAACACAAGGGGAGTGACTGTTGCATACTTGACTGGAAGATGGGTCTTTTGATAAGGAAACATTAGGGCACCTGTCCACGTACTTAAGAGCAAAATACAAGGGGAAGCAGCTCCAAAACAGAAGGGAGGTATTAGATTTGTGGAGGATGTTGGAAGAAACGCCTAGCACAAATAAGAGGTAGAAAGGGTCTGAAACACCAGTAGTAATGAGGGGAGAAGAGGGAGAAAAAGAATCTATCCATTGCTCACAAGGCCGGCAAAGGTGGATACAAATCCAACATATGTATCAGGGGCAAGTGCACCTACTACGCCAGGTACAGCACCACCCCCACCGTACAACCCATTGACCACCACCCATGCCCACACTGGAGTGAGCACCCAAGATCTTGAGGTGGCGTTAACCTCCACACGTACAGAACTGGCTCGATTACGGGCTATTTGTGAAGCAGCAAGAATATCCGGCGGAAGGGCCCCAACCTCCAAGAGGCACCCCTCCCATACCAGAAGATGACTGGAAATCGGGAGACTTCCTTTTTAGAATTGACAGTGCATCCATATGGGCAGTCCGAGTAGAACGAGAAGGGCTAACTGGTATGACAGTATGGCATCGGTGAAGGACAAGGAATATTGGAGTGACTTTGACAAATTGGGAGAAGGTGTCATATGAGGGATACAGCAGGTGCAGTGGGCCGCACCTAGAGTGGGAGAGGTATGGAAGGGGAGGCTCTGAAATGGAATGGGAAGGTTGTGTACTCCGGGACTTCCAACCGACCCAGTGTTTGCCCAGAAGCACTTTAAGATAAGATAGCAGCACCCATGAGATGGATGGGGGTGCAGATTAATACTCCAACACCAAATCAATAATGACAACTCAACGGTTTGGCAAATGGAGTCCTTTTAATGACAAGTACAAAAAACAGGGAGTCTCATGAATTTCAGCGGATGCGTGATCTTCTCTTTCTCTTCACAACTCCAACGAACTTCATAAAAAACTTAACAGTTATACTGAAAACCCATCATCACTGACGTTTAGCGCTTAAAAGTTGGCATGCAATTCTATTGGTTCAGGAAAGGTAACTTTAATTTAGGTAGTATATCTGTATATGGTAACGGAGTAAGGGGATTGGATAAACACTGTCAGATGGGGCATCTAAGCCCTTCCTTCAAAATGGATGCTGTAGACGTCACTAAAAGTATGACGTCCTATTGGTTCTACTAACTATAGGACCCTAGATTATTTGGTCCATTATGACTGGGTTGGCACCAACCCCACTCATACTTTTCCATTTTGCTTAGCAGCACGCAGAATGGTCGGCAAGGTGCAAGGTGCCTCTTAGCTCCCTCGGCCTTCCTCCAATTATTGTTACAATCAATCATCACTTTAGTGGCCATGTGTCAATTATTTCACTGTGGTTGGCCTTGAGACTGCATCTCCTGTCTGGAAAAGTTCTGATACCTTCGCCTGGCCCTCTGCCATGCGTAGGTGTGAAAGTCTCACTTCTGCTCGCTCGGCTGGTCACGTGATTCGGACACCGTGAATTTGCCTCTTCTTCATGTAATTAGTGTATTTGATTTTTGTTTCACCCACCACCTGCCTTCAGTTTCTTATCTTGACCTTTCTGAAGCAGGATACTCTGTTCTTTGCTTCAATTAATTGTAGCTACTGTTCATCCATTTTGACTGGTACGACCTTGGCTTTCTTGGCACGATTTTCCTCTGCTGAGTTTCGTTTCTGCCACTTATTCTTGATTTTGCTAAATATGAAGATCTCCTTGTGTGGCCTTTAGTAACCTTTGGTTAATTCTGCTTCTTGTGCAAAGTGGAAGTATACTTATATAACGTGCTTCTTTTGAGGTAGATATGTATAGGTGGCGCTTGCCTCACTATCTTTCTACAAAGCATAGCAAGCCGCATGATTTTCTTAGCTTTCTTGCGGTTCCAAGCATATGTACATGCATAAACTGGTTTAATAGCTTCATCGTGCTCATGGCTTAAGTTTCTTACATTTGACTTCGACCTTTCACCTTAGGTTCACGATGTCCCTGTCCCATGGCGTTTCGTCTCTTTATGTCATTCTCTGGTCGTCATATCTTCTACATGTGAGTCAGTCCGGGTTCGTGTGTCATCACCATTCGTCTTCCATTAAGACCTTTTTGGCTTCTTCAGGGACTGTACTTAGACGATCTTCATTTTGTTTCATTTGTTAATATGGTTTTCTCAATGGGTACTTTACTGTCCATGGTTTCCTTGGTATTGGTACCTCAATAGGCTTTTTTTCTGATAGGTACTGGACAGAGCCCCATTGCGGCTCTCTGCTGGTTTATTTGCTCATCATACGTCACATATTTCGGCGTGAACGTTCCTGGTACTTCAAAATGGACGGTTGGAGTGCGGGCTGTACTTGGGACCTCCTCTACAGATGGCTCTAGCAAAAAAGAAATAAACAGGGGTGAACGGTGGGAAGGTGTAATCAAAACTACAGATGCCTCTTATCCATAAGGGAGTGTGGCAGCCCCACTAAGTCCCGTGGGCACAGATGGACAAAAACAACCTCCTCAAGTCCCACCCCCACTTACGGCGGGCACGGAAAAATGTATCTATACCTTCAAGAAAAACACTGCAGGGGTGCCCCTTGCTATAGGAGACATTAAAAACATATTGGTATCTGCAGTAGGAGATCAAGCGGACGCGGTGTGGGTGAAAGCAGGTTTCCCGGTTGTGACTATAAGTAATGACGGGGTATCATTTAATAATGTCCAAGCAGAGTTATGGGATGCACTGCGCAGATCCTTCCCTGATACCCCGATTTACATTTCATAATGCAATGCACTATGGGGATGAGGAAGATGCTGCGCAGATCATTCTACGGGTCCAAGAGATGTGGCACACGGAGACAGGCACCGCGTGGGACCAGTCTACCTCCTTATTTTATTTTATCATTAAGCGAGACCTCCCAAAGGAAGTACAGAAGGCCCAGGACAAGATAGGAGGGATAGAATCCAAGGGTTGGCCTGAGATTCAGAGCATTATAGTGCACCACTGTAGGAGGCTCAAAGAAAGGGAAAAAGAAACAATTCAGAGGAGATTAGCTGAAGAAGCAAAACTAGCGCAGCGCAAAGTTAGTGAAGGTTGCAGCAGTAACAGCAGCACTTCCCTCAGAAAAACTGGGAGAGGATGGTGTTGTCTTGGTAGCTACACAGGCAAGGATGGCCGCAGTATGGACAGGCAATGGGCAGGGCAGTGGGGAGGAGAGCAACAATATATGGGACCCCAGTGGCAAGGAAGACCTGCGAGAGGATGAGGTGGGTTCCGCGTACAGAGGCGAGGGGAATACGGGGACAAGGGCCGAGAGGAGGGAACCCAGGGTAATGCTGGTAGTGCAGGAGTTGGGGCCACTTCTCACGGAAATGCCACAGCGGTCAGGGAGGGAACTATCAATACAACCAACCTTACTTCAACCCACCGTAGTATGGGCACCCCCATCCGGGGAGCTCACATGGACTTCCACAAGGGGCTTACAAGCAACCCCCACAATATCCACAGCAATCCCCTGCACCACCTGGTTACAACACACTTTGTCACCCACCCCACACAAAGCAAGCATAGGAGAGCCACCACAATTAGCAGGCACAACAATGCAATAACCCTTTCACCACCATCCCAAACCGCACACCACCACCCTACCAAGGGCATGTGTGCTCAGTGAAAATATTTCTCCTGCTCGGAACAGACACTCACCCCAATTAGGACAGCCCACAGAGAGCACTTGCGTGTCCAGTCCTATCCACTACCTTGCATCCAGAAGAGGAACCACTGGTGGGGGCAGAGATAGGGAACAAACAGTAAATCTTTATGGTGGACTCGGGGCGGGGAAGTCATGCATATGTGAAGGTGATTTTCTGTTATCTGGCCAAACTCTCGATACGCAAGGGTTCTCTGGGGCTGTAGTCACGGTTCCTTACACAGAAGATTTGGACATCAGGATAGGGGGGAAAACAGTGTGGGCACACCTACTATACTATGAAAGATCCCCTGTCAATTTACTGGGTCGAGATTTGCTCAGAAAGCTAAAAATGATGATGGTTATAGGTCAAAGTTTTGAAAACAAAAGGCACGAATGCCTTTTTTTCGACAGTAAAAGGACCGAAAATAAGGATCGACTTTTTTTTATTTTTTATGGGGGGTTTCCCACCCCAGCCCCCCATTTTCTTTTTATAAAAAAGTTTTTTATACATGCTAAACTAAAAAAATATATAAATAAGTATTAAAACATTTCGATCCTTTTTTTCGGTTCTTTTGTTTTCAATCAAAAGGTCATTCGACCCTTTGCAGTCGAACCTTTGACCGAACACCCATGATGATATCCTTTACTTAAAGAGGGATAGTGTGCTCCATCCCAGACTTGTGTTCCCTCAGGGCAATGCTCTTGATACCCACCATGGCCAATGAACTAAAGGTGAGGGGAGTACCAGTAAATCCTGACATGTTTGTGTACGGGATCAGGGTCTTGGCTACGGCAGTGCCCGAGCTCACAAGGAAAGAATGGAGAGTGCCCTCTGATTTTGCGTGTAAGTGTCTGCAAAAAGAATAGTGGCAATAGGGATGGACATGCATGGATGTGAATGGCACACAGTGTTGTGCATTGACCCAAATATACCATTGTGTGAGATAACTGATGAAGAACTGTTCACTGACGACAACAATGACAGGGAAATTATCTTAGAAATAAGCATCCCTTGCTAAGTGATGGTACAGTTATGAGAGGTACCGAGCCCCCTCATGGCTGTCGTTAGTGCACCACCTCCTTTCTATAACACAGATATGCAACAAGTGCCCCCTTACCTGTGGACTACCAACCCCCATGATGTGGGTTTATTGAGAGAAGTGACCCCTGTAAAAATAACTCTGAAGCCAGGGGCAATATTACCCAGGGCCAAGCAATACCCTCTGTCCAGAGAAGCGGAGGAAGGATCCAAGAAACATGTGCACTGCTCAAGCAAGGGATTCTTGTCCCCTTAAACTCCCCATGCAATACACTGTGTACCCCATTGAAAAAGGGACAGGGGGGTCGTGGCGTATGATACAGGACCTTCACCCACTCAATGATATTGTCCAAAAGGAATTTTCTCTTGTCCCAAATCCTGCTTCCATTATGTCTAGCATACCAAAACTGGCCACTCACTTTGCTGTGGTCGATTTAGAGAATGCCTTCTTCTCAGTGCCCCTTGGTCCAGGCTCACTGTATCTCACAGCATTTACACTGGGTGGGAGGCGGTATGAACACCGAGCAGTACTGCAAGAGCCCCAGCATGTTCAACATGATATTGCATGAAGATCTCGACAATATTCAAGTCCCAAGCACCATCATTCAGTACGTAGATGACCTAGTCTGCAGTGAAAGTGAGGAAAGTTGTTGGAGAGATTCTATTGTCCTCCTCCAGTTACTCGTTCAAATGGGGTACAAGGTAGACAAGACGAAATTGCAATACTGTCTGACTGGGGTCCTGTACTTGGGCCAATTGATTTCAAAAGATGACAAGAGAATAATAACTGACAGGGCGGCAACAGTATGTGCCTCAGTCGGACCACACACTGTAAAAGACATGCAGAAGTTCCTCAGAATCTGCAATTACTGTAGGGCATGGATACTAGATTATACCGCCTACACAAGGCCCCTCTTGCAACATCTAAAAGAAGCACAGAAAGACAAGACACATATAATTTGGACAGTGGAAATGCATTAAACAGCTTAAAAGAATTGATCTGCAGGGCCCCAGTTTTAGCCACACCTGATTACGAGCGAGAATTGTACCTTTTCTCGCACTCCAATGAGATCCTATTGACCGCTGTACTGACACAAAAGAGCTCTATGGGTCACAAACCTCTGGCATATTACAGTGGCATACTTGATTCAGTGATGCAGGGTCACTTCGCTTGCGAACAGGCACTTGCAGCTACCGCCTTTGCTATCGAAAAGAGCCCCACAATTGTCATGGGGTGCTCTCTCACCCTATACGTGGAACACTCCTTTTTCAACATAATTGAAAGATCGAAATCCTGCCTCATCACACAAAGGGCATCAGCCAATGAGATCATCCTTTCGTGACCCAATATTCATGTGGTACGTTGTAAATCAGTATACCCAGCCACATCCTCACAGGACATGCACAAGCATGATTTTGCCACATAGGAGGGAGAAGGGGATGGCATTCCTAAAGCAAGGGAAAATGCATTACAGGAATCAGAATTGATCTTCGTGGATGGATCAGCATCCATTTGCCAAGAAAAAGGTGAAAAACATGTCGGAGCAGCTGTAGTGAGAATGGAGGCTGGAGAATAGGAAGTACTGGTTAAAAAACGCTTGCCCATGCATTACTCAACCCAAGCAGCAGAGCTAGTGGCATTAATTGAGGCTCTCCATGCAGAAAAAGGATGTGCAGTAACAATATATTCAGATTTAGCATACGTAACCACTAGAGAAGAAGGGGGTTCAGGAGGGCAGATGTGTCCCCAGTACAAGATGCAGAGTTACTGAACAAATTAATTGAAGCACTTACAGCACTTGAAGCACTTACAGAACCTTCTGTAGTGGCCCTAGTGAAGTGCCAGGCCCATACACATAACATAGACAAACTATCTTTGGGAAACGCAGCCACAGACACGTCAGCAAAAGAGGTAGCATATCTCCCCATACCAATGAGCGCACAATGCATATTAGTAAGCAAACCAGAAGAGCCAAAATCAGAGAGTTACAACGCATTACCTATTGCACAAATCATAGTTACAGAAGGGAGCCCCACATAAGAGGAAGAATTATGAGCTAAACGAGGGTGCACACAGTCACCTAATGATCTACTGCGGACACAGGACACGACAAGGAAAGTAGTCATGCCCGTAGAACTATGTAGCATTCGAGCAATTGCATTTCCCTGCCCATACTTCAAAACAGCACATAGCAGCCGATCCCAAAGAAGATTGGTTTATCCCAAATCTCCAGGAATATCTCAATAAGATGGTGGTCGAGTGCACAATATGCCAAGTGTTTAACTCAGGGATGGCTTTCGGAACACTAAGGGGATTATTGGCCCACCCTGTAGGTCCCTTCCGCGAGCTGCACATTGATTATGCAGACATGGGAGAGAGATGTAACGGAGTGAGATATTTGATTGTGGTGGTGTGCCCCTTTTCACGATGGGTGGAAGCATGGCCCTGTGCGCACCCAGACGCAAAGTATGCAGCCAAGTTCCTCGTCAGAGAGGTATTCCCACCTCCCTATGGTGGATATGCGACATCATACGATCGGATAACGGAACTCACTTTGTCAACAATCTGTTCAAAGAAGTGACGTCACTGCTAGGAATACAACACAATAAATGCTCAATTTACCACCAACAAATGAACAGTATAGTTGAGAAAATTAACAGCCTTCTTAAGAGTAGGTTATCCAAACTGAGTCACTCTCTAAATAAGAACTGAGTATACTGCCTGCCCATAGCCCTCTCCCAGCTACGCACCCAGCCTAGCAAGGACCACCACCTGTCCCCCCCCATTAAATAGTGACTGGTCGATGCATGCAAACACCATTATCACCAGTAAGAAGGGTGTCTGATGCACACCAAACAGCAACTGTATTAGGAGAGCAATTCAGAGAGTACCTTTCGCAGCTCACAAGGGCAGTGAGATGCATTGCTAAACAAATTGCACCACCATTCACTACAGACAATGAAACACAAGACAGCAGCACAAGACAGCCCTACACAACCTTTGATGCCAAGAGAGTTAGTGTATGTACGGTGCAAAAATTGAACTCTCCAAGGTTTCATGCACCATATGAGGTAATCTACTATACCCCTCTCGCTGTAAAAGTAAAGGGATTACGGTACTGGATCCACCTCTCAGACGTGAGTAAGGCACACAATAGTGTAGCACCTGAAACACTGGATAACAAGCAAACGAAGGACACAGTACCTTGAAACGTTACTGGGGATAAGAGATAGCGGAAAACCATATTAATAATAAGAGTGATATTCATAGTACGAAATGTAAATTAATTTGTAAATAATGAAGTTCTCTCTCTCTCTCTCTCCTTCTGTCTTTCTTTCTCCCTCTCATCCCGTCTGCAATCTTATTAATACCCGCCCCGTTTTATCCTTTTCATAGGTGCAACAATGCTAGAGTTGACGCCACTCAATGTTAACAATGTTCAGTTTGATATAAGTAGGAATAAGTTAAGTGCAATCCGTGAGTAAAGTTATGACTGTGGTCTTCATTTCATTGCAATATTCTTCACGGTAAAATGTTTGCTTTGGGGATTTATTGGGGTGCTCCTTTTATCTGGTGGGCCCATATAAAAGAAGGGAGGGAGGGGGAAGATGGAGGGGGGGCAGCAATATGTCTTTAAATCTAACGAGTCTGCATACAAATTTGACCAGAGTGGTGCCAGAAATTGTATTATTTATGGACATCGGAACTGAAAGCACATCGATTGCATTAAATGTCACGCTGCCACCCCCAACCACGTTTACAGTTTCACAAGCTACCTCATAACCTAACATAATGTATAGCTCAAGGCTTAATGAAATGTATGATGTGTTCCTCACTACAGTACCCAATATGATATTAAGTTCCTCCCCCACTATAGTATATCGGCAAGCAAATAAAGACACTGATGTGAACATAAATGCTGGTATTTTTCCAATGTACCATCAGCAACCCATGAATGTACAGAGATCGTTATGCACCAGTGATAGACTGTGTAGAAGGTCAACAGGGAAATGACAATCTCCCTTGCGTAACAGTAGTAGGAAAAGGCAAACATGCCAGTACAAGTACAATGCTTGCCGTGGTTTGGGATTAGACTAAGTAGAGGGCCTTTGTCATTCTGGGCAGTCTAACAAGTGGTACTCAGATATGAGTGCCTCGGGAAGGCGAACGACCAATGGCAGTTGCTATGTGTGTTCTTTAAAACTGCATTGTGTCCAAAACGCCCAAGGTTTTAGTGCCTCAAGAAGCCCCCTTAGTAGAGTCACAATGTCTCATCCACCTCACACTATGTAGGATAAAGAGCACCTTTCGGGCACACACAGTAAGAATGAAACTCCTTCCCCCAGATGAGAAGATTTGCTAAAAGGGATTTAAAGGCGTGAAATGCTTTAAAGAACCATTCCTGGCTATAGACGAAACAGAAAATAACTGGCAAAATTCAACCTTCATGTGCAAAGCTGAAGGAGTATGTGGCCTGTCAGATGAACAGAGCATATCACAAAACTGACATGGGTCACTGCTCTTGAAAAAACGATCAAGGTCCAGCAAGAAGATAATTCTCTGTTTCTATGGGGAAGGAAAAGTGCCTATGTGTTCTAACACACACTGAAGCAGAACCCTCATCATCCCTGATCTTCGAAAAGGCACTGCTGCATTAATGGATTATTACTGGGTGTGCGGCAAACAGGCATACTTGCACCTCCCATCATCATGGAGGGACTACTGTTCTTTAGCAATGCTGCATTCGCACTGCTCGTGATACCTGAAGAGCACATAAATGCGGAGTGATGCCAACAGGGCAGCAAGGTGCACCTCGGCCAACAGAAGCATTTGTTCTGAAAGAAGCGCACCTCGAACTACCTGTCTCAAGAGTCATCAGACCTCCTTGCACAGATCCCCGATGAATACAAACTTTTCAACTCAGCAGAGAAATCTTTTACATCACTTGTACCTAGCGTCCAAGCACGAGCAAACGCCATGTGGTTGCAGATCGTGGAGTGGGAGCTGACCCAGTTGACGACGGACACTGAGGAGGGATTTAACGTCATCAAGGTGGAACTAAGAGCACTTCGACTCATTACTATGCAGAATCGTTATGTCCTTGACCTCCTCACGCCCATGGAGGGTGGGGTTTCGCAAAAGATTGGGAGTTCATGTTGCACATTCATACCTTTTTCAGATGCAGAAAATGGGACACTATAACACGTGGTCGCAGCAGTGCATGAACCTGGTGTAAAAATGAGAAAAGAAGGAGGGGTGCAAGAAAATAACTGGTTCAGTATGGCATTCAGCTGGGTACCCTCATGACTTGGAACAATCATGTAGATGCTGATACCTGTCATCGTGTTCATCCTGCTCATCTTCTGTGTGTGCCAGTTAGGGCTCCGATGTTGCAGAAAAGCGGTTCCTAGTAGTGTGACGATGATGGTGACTATTGGTAATAGAAATATTAATAGCAAGGTGCTTCATGAGACTAAGGAAGTACAGATACAAACTGGGGAGATTGATGAGCCCAAATATCTTATGGTAGCAATATACCACACTGGGGATGAGGTAGACAATGGGCCTCATTACGACCCAGGCGGTAAGTTACCGCCTGGGCCGTGACTTTACCACCATGGCGTAAACTACGTTTACGCCATGGTGGTTGGCGGACTTACCGCCCCATTCCGACCTTGGCGGGGCGGTAAGTCCCCAATCCCCATTTACCCTTCCCCATTCCCATTTTTGCCCCATAGGGCATAATGGGAGTGGGGAAGGCGTTAATTACGCCACCGTAAATTACGGTGGCGTAATTAACTCCATGGTCCCTTAGCGCCATGGATTTTAACACCTGCTAAAAGCAGGTGTTAAGTCCGCCATGGCGCTAAGGGACCTCGTACTCAGGCGGTAAGGGTCGGCGCTGTTTACGCCGCCGTAAAACCCTTACCGCCTGAGTCGTAATGAGGCCCAATTACCATTATACCACTTTCAAACAGCCCCAGGCTATTGAACATTACAAGGAGGTGTGGGTCGACATAAATGGGGATGGGGGATGTATTTGCATGACATGTACTCCTGAAGAATATGCCCGATGTGGGGAGAGTTTAAGAGGTGCGCGTAGAGCATGGATGTCCATAAAAGGTACCCCTGCATGGGACAAAGCAGTAAAACGGGTTGAAGAACGCAGACGCACTGCAGGAGGGTATTTGTTACTTTAGGAGTAACGAAAGGGGGAATGTTGGGAAGAAGATGGTCCTAACCACCCCCCTCATCCCAATCGGGGAAAATAAACTATGTGTGGGCCAAGGGGATAGATGCCCCTACCCCTGCGACACTCATCCACACGAGATTCCATCAGCAATTACACAAATAACATAGCATATGTTCCTGCCCGGAGACACCGTTTTGTATCAGATGAGATGCCATCTTTTTACTAGGCCCAAAAATCATCCCTCTGTCAAACTCAGCTCTCCCATCCACAGCACCTCGCACAGAGAGCCCAAGACATCGCCACCCCCTGCCAGCTCCACGCAAGCCTTGTTCTCACGGAGGTCCAGCCATTTATTGTTGCAATTGTTTAGTATCATTTCCACAGAATGTGCTCTCCACAGAGCTTGAGACCCAAGCCGGCCCCAGCAAGTTCCCATCCATCTCCACTAAACTGCCCATGCCCTCTCAACCCCCACCCCAACAGGCCAGGGCCGACCAGTCCCGACCCCCCACACTCTCTTTCATCTTGATACACATCTGACCCCCTCGCACTGACCATTCCAAAACACTCACCATATACTCAATTCTGTGCAGCAGTATATTCTCCCCAAAGCAACACACGTATGATCATATCATGAGGCACCAGGGAAGGAAAACAGTAGATCAAACCCCCAGGGGGAGACACCAGGGAGAAGGACCCCAGTATCAATGAAGCTCTGAATATAGAAGTCCAAGGCCTTCTGGGTGGGTACGCTCTGGACAAGCAGGTCTCATTCTCCCTTGTCACTGCTTTGGGAGCATTCTGCAGGGGCTCTTTCCTCTGTCCTCAAAGCTGTGAAGTTGAATGAAAAGGAGACATGTCAGTCCGTGGCATGGGAATGATGTGTGCAAATAGGTGTCATTGCTGTTGCAACGTGTTTCCTATATATTGGTATGCTTGTGGCTCTGAAGCATCTTCTCATTTCACCGTGGATCTACTTTTGTCGCCCATGTATGTATGACCCCCATACACTTATTCCTGCTGCTATTGGCAATGACTGGTGCATGTCTGGGGAACATGACAGTTTGTCAGGTGTTTGTGTGTGTTGATATATTCGAAGCACCATGATTGATTGCATGGGTATGCATGTTGGTGATGGTATGTTGCATGTGGTACTTGTGCCCCCTGTGCCTATGTGGCTTGATATCTACTTTTTGTTGGAGGTGTTGGTGCTCATGTAGGGGTGATGTGGAATATGTTGCTTGTTGGCAGTACACAGGTGGCATGGTGGAATACTCACTTTGTAAGTGAGACTTCCATGTGACTGGGTTGTGTGTGTGCTTCTGTGAAGTTTGGGATGCATGTGCCACTGGTGGTGTCTTCTACCATGTGGTATGCCAACTGTGTGTTCTGTGGACATGTGTGTACAGGTCTGTATATGGCATTTGTGCTAAAGCGTGTCCTTTGTGCCATTGGTCAATGTGGTGTACTAGCAATGGATATGGGTCATGGCCTGTGTGCATCCATGTTGTGTTCCCTTTGAGCCACTAGTTTTGATTGTTCAAGTGCTGCATGGGTCTCTGAACCGTGGATGTGGGTGGGTGTCCGAAGCTGATGTGCTTAACATGGACATCCATGCCTGTCGCTGTGCCTCGCAGGGCAGTGTACACCTCCTCCAGGATCAGACTCAGGGTCTTCTCTTCCCTGGGCATCAGTCATAGCCTGGGCCTGGTGGTTCTCCTTTGGATTCTTGGGCCATGTGGAACTGGGTGTACTTCAGTTTGACCCTCTGATTCTCATCCAACCACTTTTATTTCACCCCAGGTGCGCTGCTCGATGCCCAGGGCGTTGACTCGATTTGTGAGCCTGAATAAGTGTGCGTGTCACTGGCTCTGCGTGGTGTGATGCCCAAGCATCCAGAGCATGTGGGTCCGGTGGCTGTGGATGAACTCCACCATTGGGTCCACCTCACATTCTGTGAAGTTCATCTGCGCCGGACCTCCTTTGCAGCATTCCTCTTGCTGGACACCAACACCTTTGCAGAGATTGGGGCTACTTGTGTTATGGTTTTTATTGATTGTGTAAGGTGTAGATGGAGGTGTTTGACTTTGATTGGGATGTGTGCGTCATTCAGTTTTGTGCTGTGTTCCATGTGTACTGTATCGGTTGGGTGTGTGTGCAGGTGTTGTTACTGTCATGGGACCAGGAATGCATCTTTGGCCTAGTGTGCACCTTGTTTGCTGATTGGGGAGGCACGAGGTATTAAGGTTGTCACATTTGTTGCCAGGCTGCTGTGTGTGTTTGGTACGTATGTGTCTTGGTTTAGTTTAGTTTAGTTTAGTTTACTTTATTATTTGTAAGGCGCGCCATGCCCTGGAGCATCAGGGCGCACAAGACAAGAATATGCTCAACTTCGTTGCAGGTACATCTACATGGTCATAGTACAGTATACAATAGACAAAATATGTACAGGTACATGTGCATGGTCATAATACAGTAAACAATAAGCAAAATATGTACAAGGCTGGAACTAGGTCCAGAAAACAGGTGATACAGGTGTCGGTATACTTAAAAATGTAGAGGTAATATACAGTGGAATAAATACAGTAATATACATTGGTGTAAATACAGACCGAAGTATCGGTGCTGGGGGCATGCAGGTGGATCGCCAGTGGGGGCAGTCAGGTCAAGCAGGTCAGAGAAATTAGATGTCATTGGCTCTCAGCCACTTGGTCAAATTCTGCCTGAATTTCACGAAGGGCTGGGGTTCTCTTATGTCATGTGGTAATGAGTTCCACAGCTGTGCTGCTTTGACTGCGAAGCTGTGTCCTCCAATAGTGGCACGTTTAAAGCGAGGGACATGAAGGCAATTCGCATTGGCCATTCTTGTGGGTCTAGATGAGGTTCTTAAGTGTAACCTGTCCATGAGGTAGGGTGGAGCCATGTTATTAAGACACTTGTGAGTAAGGGAGGCAATTTTGAGTTGGATTTTATCCTGAGTGGATAGCCACTTATATTCTCTTCTTATAGAGGAGATATGCTCTTTTCTGTTGATCTTGAGAGCAGTTCTCAGGGCATTACTCTGGAGGACCTGGATTTTGTGGATAGTCTGTTTGTTAGCCCCAATGTAGAGACCATTACAATAGTCCAGTTTGGACAGTATGAGGGCTCTGGCAAGCGTGATGCAGCTGTCTGAGGAGAGGAATTGTTTGCTGGCTCTAATGAGTTTGCAAGTATATGCCGCAGTTGAGGCTAAGGAATTGACTTATTTGACAAAGTTTAAAGTGACGTCGAGGTAAAAACCAAGGGTCTTGACTTCCTTTGCCACTTTGATATTATTCCTGTCGATAATGAAGCTTGCATAGTCGGGGTTAAGTTTAGTTATGTATGTCGGGGTGCCTAGGATTATGAGCTCAGTTTTGTCGTCGTTCAGGCATAAGCCATGTGTGGCCATCCATGCCTGAACGATGCTGTAGATTTTATTCACTAAGGCCAGATCCACGACGTAATCTCCTGAAAGCGGAAGGAGGATCTGGGTATTGTCTGCGTAATTAGTGTAGGCGATACCCAGATGATCCATTTCGTCAAAGAGTGGCTTTGTGAATATGTTATAGAGGGTTGGTGACACACAAGATCCCTGGGGTACGTTATAGGGACCGGGTCAGCTGAGGCTGATGGAGAGAAGACTCTCATGGTGCGGTTACTCAAGAAGGATTTGATCCATATTATGGCCTCTTTGGAGAAGTGAGCAGCAGAGTCTAGGTGGCTGCATAAGACTGTATGGTCGACTAAATCAAACGCTGCTGAGAGGTCTAGCAAGAAGAATAAGGCTTCTTGGCCATTGTCCCTACATTGATCTATTTGGGCCTTGATATTGATCAGGGCAGTCTCAGTTCCATGCTGTGGGCGGAATCCAGATTGGCGGGTACCGAGCAGGTGGTTGGATTCAAGGAAGTTTTGTATTTGCATGTATGCCACTTTGTCTAAAATTATTAGAAGAAAGGGCACAGTCGTGATAGGCCTAAAATTGGTGGGAATGGCCGGGTCGAGGGTTTGCTTCTTTAGGAGTGGCAGGACCCACGACTCTTTTAGATTATTCGGTACAGTGCCAGTGGTGAAGGATGAGTTGATGAGTTTAGTTATGAATGGCGATAATTCTCTCGCAGCATCCTTAATTAATTGGGCAGGGCATTGATCGCCTTTACAGTTGGACGGTTTGAGTCCCAGGATAACTTTTTCGACTTCAATGGTAAATACCTTGGAGAAGCAGAATCGTGTTACTTGTTTAGGTTTAGGTAAGGGTGCTGAGGTGAGAGATGCTTTTTTAAGGGCGATTTTAGTTTGTAGGTTGACTACTTTGTTGGTAAGGGCAAACTGTATGTCTGAGCACCATTTTATGTCCTTGCTGCAGTTTTCTTGGGGAATGATAGGGGTTTCCAGCTCTTTCAAGATACTGAACAGTTCTCTGACACTTGATTTGGATTGGGATATTCTGGTATTGTATGTTTCCTGTTTGGTTAGTAGGATATCTTTTTTGTATTGGGATGATACTTTTGCAAGGTTCAGTTTGTTTTCTGCTGTAGGAGTGAGTCTCCATATGGATTCTAGTTTTCTTTTGGTTAACCTGAGATTTTTTAGATGAGGGGTGAACCATGAGTTGAGATGTTTTTTCGGTTTGCTAGTTCGTAATTTGAGCGGTGCTATGTGATCTAGGGCTGTGTTCATAGTTTCATTGAAGTGATCAACTAGCACATTAGGATCCGTGTTGGCTGGGAGCGAGTTTAGTTGTGGTAGTATGATGGGCAACAATTTTTCCGTGGTCATCAGCTTTTTGTTCCTCGTGGGTATAGTTTGTTGCTACTGTAAATAGTAGTAGATAGTGGTCTGTCCAGATCTGGGGAACAGTATCTGTGATGGTTACTCCACAGTTGTGTTCAGCTATCCAGTCAAGGATGCGACCTTTGTTATGAGTGGGAAGGTTCACTCTTTGGGCGAAACCCAATTCTTTTAGGATCAGCGCAGTAGCTGTGGACTGGGTGTCCTTAGTGTCATTGTAGCCTAGGTTGAAATCACCTAGCACTATTGTTTGGGAGGTGCTTTTCAAATTGTTGGACAGGGTGGTGGAGAGGTCCTCAGCAAAGGTTCCAATAGGACCTGGAGGTCTGTAGACCAGGACGATGTTTAATGTTTGGGAGCTAGCGGTGGCGATTTTGACCGAGAGGCATTCACAAGATTTCGTGATAGGGGATGTGGAGATTCTCATGTCAAGACTGATCTTGGCTATAATGACTAGACCTCAACCTCGGGAGGTGTGTCTGTCTGCTCGTATGATGGTATAATTATCGGGAACTGCTAATCAGAGGGCGGGACCCGCTGCATCGTGAAGCCATGATTCTGATATGGCCAGGAAGTCTAGGTGGTCTGCAAGAATAATATCTGATATTTCTGTTGCATGAGCGACTAGGGACCTAGCATTTATAAGTGCACCTTTGAGATGATGTTTGGTGAGCGTGGTACTTGCTATAATGGTAGGTTTGGAGCATTTTTGTGTGCGTCTTTTGGGGATATGAACTTTCCTAGTGTGTTCTGCAGTTATTTTCGGCTGTATATTCTTTTTTAGGAGGTTAAATTGTTCAATTTGCTTTGCTGGTAGTTCGTACAATTTCGATAGACGTGCACGAAGTTTGAGGTTTCTGTCTGCGGTACTACTTGGCCTATATGTAATAGTATCTTCTTGATACTGGTTTGCTATAGGTCCTATGGTTTGTTGAGAGATAGGCATGGTAAGGTAGGGGAGTGATAATGCCACTAATATGATGAGGGAGGCGGCGTAGAGAGGTAGCTTAGCTGTCCTATCTAGTGCAGCGATACTTAGTTTGTTTAGTTTTAGAGAGTACATGCTAGCTGACTGAGTCCAAGCAGGCTGGCTACGCCTAGCAGACCAGTTTAGATACAGGGTGCGCTTAGTAGCTGGTGCGGGCAGGCTAGGAGCGTCGGACGTGGCTAGGTATAATTTTGTCTCATCTCAGTTCAAATATCACCAGCTCTATGCAGCCAGGTTCAAATGTCAATAGCGCACTACGGTTGGGGTATGGCAATGGGGCCTAGGTAACAGAAAATCAGGAGCGCGGATACAGGCACAATTAGATTCAACTTTAGCAGTTAATCTGAGAATAGGCAGTTGCAAAATGCGAATCAAAGCACAGCTAAATTCAACTTTAACCTAAAAGTATGCAGTTGCAGAATGCGACTAAAAACACAGCAAATTCCACTTTAGCAGTTAATCTGAGAATAGGCAGTTGCAAAATGCGAATCAAAGCCCAACTAAATTCAACTTTAAAGTTGGAATTACTAACACCGAATTTTAAAGCACATTTCAGACATACTTAGCATTGTTCGTGCAGGAGATATTTCCGAGGTATAGGGAGAATGTGTGTCTGTGTTCAAGAACTTGGGATGTTTGAGCAAGGGTATGGCTGAGGTAAATAATGCCCCCCACATATACTGGCGTACAAAGTTCCAGGAGTCTATGTTTCAGTGCAGGTGACTGGTCATAGGACATAGAGGGAGGCGGCCTGCATCGATGTGGATTCGGTATTAGGCCCTGGTAAAGGAAGATGCGAAGATGCACCCGAGCACATTATGGTACTTACTATGACAAGGGCGAGCATGATCTGCCGGATGGATGGCGGCCATCTGCGGACAGCTGCAGACAGGGCCCTTATGTTCATGGCCCTTTTGGTTCAACGGCCGGCTTCCGCCACCGGTTGGGAGGGTCTCGGGAAGTACGGGCGTACAGCCAATCAGCTGTTCGGTGGGATGGCTGCTAGGTGGTCAGCGTCGCAGGAGTCGTCGCAGGATGTGTGGCGGCCATGTTGGATCGGATAAGGGAGCCTTGCTGTAATAGAGAATTACACTTCTCACTCGTGCAGGCTTGCAGATCGTGACGGTCAATGCTGCTAATCTTGGGAGGCAAGACAGCCTGCAGGCAGTGGTTCAGCCCGCGCTGAAATCAAGTTGCCTTAGAATACACGGATCGAGTAGGGGAGGGCTCCTGCCCTGCCCTGGTCGGCAGTGAGATGGGAAATCAGCTGCAGACAGGGCCCTTATGTTCACGGCCCTTTTGGTGTAACGGCCGGCTTCCGCCTCCGGTCGGGAGGGTCTCGGGAAGTAGGGGCGTACAGCCAATCAGCTGTTCGGCGGGATGGCTGCTAGGCGGTCAGCGTCGCAGGAGTCGTCGCAGGATGTGTGGCAGCCATGTTGGAGCGGATAAGGGAGCCTTGCTGTAATGTGAGAATTACACTTCTCACTCGTGCAGGCTTGCAGATCGTGACGGTCAATGCTGCTAATCTTGGGAGGCAAGACAGCCTGCAGGCAGTGGTTCAGCCCGCGCTGAAATCAAGTTGCCTTAGAATACACGGATCGAGTAGGGGAGGGCTCCTGCCCTGCCCTGGTCGGCGGTGAGATGGGAAATCAGTTGCAGACAGGGCCCTTATGTTCACAGCCCTTTTGGTGTAACGGCCGGCTTCCGCCTCCAGTCGGGAGGGTCTCGGGAAGTAGGGGCATACAGCCAATCAGCTGTTCGGCGGGATGTGTATGTGTCGCTGTGTGATGTGTTTGTCATGTGGGTGTTGTATCTATCTTGCATTGTGTTGGCTATGCTGACATATTCGGAGTTATCCAGTATACATGTGGCTTCTGGCGTATGTTCCACTATTCTCTGGCATAATGTCAGAGTCTGGATGTCTGGCATGTAATGTGCACATGTCGATGGCATGCTTTCCGCCTTCACTTTCCCTTTCCTGGCCATGTGTTATGGGCATTTCTGTGGATGTGTTTAGTAAATTGTGAGCTTGTCAGTGGGCGTGCTCCTATTTTTGGTTGGTGGGAGTGACCTTTCATTTGGGGGGTGTCAATGGGTGTATTTGTGTTTTGTTGGGCTTGTCAGGGACGTTGTGAATCACAATGAGTGTGAAGCCCAAAGAGTGTAATTATGAAGGAATTTACTAAGCGAACACGGATCTTGGGAGAGATGTGTGTGGAGTGTCATAAGTTAAACCATGATGTTGGTGGTTTAAGTGTGGTCCATGATGCTGGTAAGTTTGTTGATTTGCACGGTAACAGCAGGATTGTTTGGCAAAAGTGTGTGGGTGCACGGGAAAAACATGTTTGACTTAAGTTTTCCTTGATGCATTTGGTAGGAAACGCACCCTTACTATTAAATATTGGGGTACGAAAAAAAGGTAAAATAAATATGGCAACAACTCTACCAATGGTTAACATGTTTAAAAGCTAACGATAAACATTACCAAGATGCAAATATCAAACATTTGAATTTAAACCTTGAAGGTATGAATGAAAGGTAAGGGCAGTTTGAAATAGTAAAGCTAGAAAGTAGAGAAAACTTGAATGAACAATATACGGTCCACCCTTTACATTCTAAAGAGATGTGAGGTGAATCCATGGAATTATTTCAAATCAAACAAGAAAATGGCACATTTCTAAGCTTATGGGATACATACATAGAAGACAGCTGCTTTGCTCAATTGTTTCCCACAGGAGAGGGAGGAAGATTAGATGATAGACCCATACACATATATGCCTCTGAATATAAGACAGTTAACATGCATTCATTCATTCAATTGATCCTCGATTGAGAATTAATCATGAATAAATGTTTCACTTACTCTATGAAAGTGAATTATCCACATTATGTTAATGAGTTAGTCATATGCTTAATACAAGAAAACATTATCATTACATGACAGCATCTACACTAATTCAAAATTTGAATCAAAACATCAAGTCTTAGAAAATATAATACAAACATTTTACCAAATAAATGAGAAACAAGAGAATATTAGTATAAGCATTTATCAGAATGAAAGTATATGTTGCATAACCTTGGACTACCAACATGATTTGCAACTTTTTGTTGCACTGAATATGCAGGGTAAGTAAAAATTGACTTTTTAAAAGAAGCAAATGCACACCTTGATATTACCAACGCTTTCACTCCAAATTAACTTTGTGTTCTTGATTCAGTGAATGTTTCATGATATTTCAATCATCATTTCCTAGCCATGTTAATCTTTATTTTAAACTCTGACACTCCCCCATTAGGTAAAGACACTCATTAATTTTGGAGGAAACGTATAACTAGCTTGAGGGCAACGTCATATACAAATGATTTTATGGAGTGCATTAAAGATTTGGAGAACATAGTTCCAAAACAGTGAGCAAATCATAGCAAAATATGTTACTTGCACAATTTTAAACCCCAACAAAAACCCTGATTTATTTGACAAAGTAATCCATTTCAAACACTCAAATGCACATCTGGGGCCAGATTACAGAAACTTTGCACAGATATAAGTGTAAAGTTGCACAGTATTAATGTCAGAATACGGCAGTCAGAGACTACACAAATTGGTAGGAAGAATTCATCCACTAGACGACGGAGTCAAAATCAAGCCAATAGTGATTGAGCATGTCTCCTGACAGAATCAGAAGCCTTAAAATGGACACAGCTGCTGACCCATTGGCTAATCTGGTCCAGCTGGTGGCTGACTTGGGTGCTGACATGACAGCGGCACATAATGCCAAACATTGCCGCATTGATGAGATGCAGGCAGGCTTGAGGGCAGGAGGGAATGAGCCTCCGGTCCCAGCCACAGCATCAGGTTCAGGTTTAGCCGGAGCCCAGGCACGACCAGACTCTGTACCTGTGTATATGGCAGCACAATTCGCCATAGCCCCACCTGAAACGTTTTATGGGTGATCCCAAAGCCTATAGAACGTTTATTAATTAATGCAGGTTATATTTTCTGTGCCGACCATCGTCTTTTCCTGACTCTACCACAAAGGCGGCTTTCGTACTGTCTAACTTGGGTGATACGGCTGCAGTCTGGGCTAACCCTTTGTTGGAACAGGGGAGTCCGTTATAATTTGACTTTAACGCGTTGATTAACGCCATGAATTGGGTCTTTGACACCCACTACAAGTCCCAGGCTACAGACCTAGAGCTGCTCAGCTTACAACAGGGAGATGCTCCACTCTTGTCATATCTCGCCAAGTTCAATCAACTAGTCGCCGAGACTGGGTGGCCGGATGAGAAGAAGGCAGCCCTGTTTTACAAGGGCTTGTCGGATTCTCTCAAAGATGTTATTGCTACAATCCCTGTGGTCCCTACCTCTTTTCTGGATTTCCTGGACCTGGTCCTTCAGATCGACGCCCGTAAGGCAGAGAGAAAGGGGGAAAAAAAGAGTTCCGCCATCTGTTCCAACTGCTCTAACAAATCCTGTCTCGGGTAACGGTGGACCTAAGCAGATAGGGGCAGTCAGTGGTCCTTTGTCTACCGAAGAGAAGGAGAACCGCAATAAGAACAACTTATGCTTTTATTGTGGTTCAGCTGGTCATTTCCTGCCATCATGCCCTAAGAAATCTATGAAACAGGGAAATGCCAGAGCCCGGCAATAGAAGGAGTCCCTTTGCCAAGCAGTCCTCTTCGGGGCTTCAGTTTTTCTGTTCCATTCACCGTGAATACCACACTTGTCTATCCAGAAAGAGTTCCTTGGCAATTCAAGGCTGTTGTGGATTCCCGGAGCAACCAGTAATTATACCGATGAACCATATGTCCAGGAGTGGAACATACCACATCTTCCTAAAGAACGACCAGAGGTGGTTAATGCGGTGGATGGTACGACGCTTTTGTCGGGTCTAGTAACGGAGTGTACTGTCGCTTTGGTCATGAGTATTCATGACAGTCACTCCGAGAGCATTACGTTTGATGTTATTTCTGCACCTCAGTTCAGACTCATTTTGGGTTTGCCATGGCTCAGATTGCACAATCTGGACATAGACTGGGTTGCGGGTTCAATGGTCTTTGCCTCACAACATTGCCTATCGCATTGTTCATCATTGAGTCCTACTGTCCTTGTCATGCTTTGATGGACTCTGCCTCCGTGATCAGTGGCATAATCATGGCAACCTTACCTCTGGAATACGCAGAGTAAAAAAGATGTTTTTGATAAGGGAAGGGCCGAGAAGCTTCCTCCTCATCGGCCCTATGATTACCCAACAGATCTTGTGGAGGGCGCCAGGATTCCTTCAGGAAGGATTTATTCCCTCACAAAGAAGGAGGACGCCGTCTTAAAGGAATATCTAGTAGACAAATCCTTGGAATCTGGGTTTATCAGACTGTGCCACTCCCCAGCTGCTTCCCCCTTATTTTTCATACCGAAGAAAGAAGGGGACCTAAGACCCTGTATTGATTATCGGGAGCTTAAACCATTACCCCATACCATTGATTTCGGTATTGTTAGACCAACTGAGCTCATCCGTGGTCTTTACGAAGCTTCATCTCAGGGGTGCTTACAATCTTGTACGGATCAGGAGCGGGGACGAATGGAAAATAGCGTTCAAGACCCGGTACAGTCTTTTTGAATACTTAGTTATGCCGTTCGGACTGTGCAACGCCCCTGCTACTTTTCAGAACTTCATCTTTCAGGATATGATTGATCGTTTTGTGGTTGTCTACTTGGACGATATTCTGATTTATTCCCCATCTTATGACGTCCATGTACAACACGTCTCTGAAGTATTGCAATGTTTACGTGACAACCAGCTATACGTCAAGTAAGAAAAGTGTATCTTTCATGCCTAAGAAGTGGAGTTTTTAGGTCTTGACATCACCAATCAAGGGGTCAAAATGAGTAAAACAAAAGTCAGGGCAGTCTTGGACTGGCCAGTGCCTATGTCTCAGAAAGCCTTGCAGTCCTTTTTAGGATTTGCACATTTCTATAGATGCTTTATTCGATGCTTTTCCACCATTGTTGCCCCTCTCACTGCTTTAACCAGCAATAAGTGTCTCTTTACATGGAACACAGAGGCACAAAAGTCCTTTGACACCCTTACATCAGCATTTACATTGGCTCCGGTGTTACAACACCCCAACGTAGAACAGCATTTTTGTGTTGAGGCCGATGCTTCTGACGTGGCTATAGATGCTGTTTTGTCCCAAACCTGCCTGGATTCCGGTGCTCTCCATCCAGTGGCTTTTCATTCTAGAAAACTCATTCCTTATGAACAAAATCATACCGTCATGGAACGGGAACTTCTGGAGGTTTGGGAGGCCCTTACTGTATGGAGACATCATCTTCGTGGGACAAAAATGCCTGTTCAGCTATACACTGATCATCGAAATCTGTTGGCACTACAATCCCTGAAGTGTACTACGGTGCGGCATGCACAATGGCACAAATTCTTTTAAATGTACAATTTCATGCTTACCTACAGCCCTGGGGCTTTGCACTCTAAGGCTGATGCACTATCAAGAATGTACAGGGATCCAGCACCAAGGGTTCAGAATGGTGGTCTGCTTTTACTAAACCAAGTGGTTTGTGGTTGTACTTTGCAACCCTGATTGAAGAACGCGATCCAACAATGGGTCGCCCATAAAGCAGCAGAACTGGAGGAATATAACATGGACATAGTCCAGTCTTTACCGTATGTCCAGGGTAAAATACCAGATTCCAGTACTCGCTACACTGCTATTTCATGGTGTCATGACTCCACCCTGGCGGGCCATCCCGGCCAAAGGAAGACCTTGGAACTACTCAAGCGGCGGTGCTGGTGGCCTTCTATGTACAGGGATGTAACAGACTATATTGCCTCCTGTTCTATATGTGCACAGTGAGGGACACAATTCACTTCCCGTTTCTGGAGACATCTTACACAGTCCTTGGGCATCCATGAGAGGTATTCCACTGCCTACCATCCACAAACCAATGGTCGAACAGAACGGGTGAATGCTACGATAGAGCAGTATTTGAGATGCCTTATACTGCAACACCAGGAAACATGGCTATCAGTGTTAATAATGGCAGAATATGCCTACAACAACTTGACCCATACATCCACGGGTACCACTCCGTTTTTCACCTTATATAGGCAACACCCACGTACCTTACCTTTGGAACCTAGATCTGTTCCGGACTGTCCTGCAGTACGGGATTGTATACAGGATCTGTCCTCTTTGCACTCCAACGTTCTACACTATCTGACACAGGCTCACTACCAAGCTAAGAAGTAAGCCAATCGGCATCGCAGACAAGCTCCTGTATGCAGCTCTGGAATGCGTGTCCGGTTGTCTACCAAGAATCTCCACATCCCTGGCCGTAAGTATTTGGTACCACGCTTCATAGGTCCTTATGTCATTAGGGAAGTGATTAGTCCATTGGTAATGAAGTTGGATTTGCCCCTATCATGGAAGAAACATCCAGTGTTTCATGTGTCGCTGTTGAAACCTTGCACTGATCAAACTAGACTGCCTACCCATCCGCCTTCTGGGTTGGTGGAAGGGGTGGAAGAGTATGAGATTAATGCAATACTTAGCAAAACCAGAACCATGTATCGCTACACAGTAGGCCCAAATGCACTCCCAGAGGGACAAGAGTCCCAATTGTAATTCACTAAAGCATAGAATGTATTGCCTCATAGAGGTGAGGATAATAAGTAGCTCCAATTTTAACATGGTTTTCACATTCAAAAGGTTAAATCTAAAGCATACACCATCAAAGAATTCTATTAACATTTCATAAAAAGTAATTACACTGGTATTTATTGTTGTTAAAACAAGGTCTCCAGCGTCAATATCAAACATATATTGCATCAAATTGAAGTCATAGACTGTAACAGTGGTCCTACATGTCACGGACTGACTCCATTCATGTTCAAGTACATAAAGCACATAAAGCAATGTCCCAAATGGCTTGGTTAAGTTAAAACACACTGAAATGAACAAGTTGCTCAAGTGTGTCCACAGACTTAAGTGTTTACAGAGATTCACACAAAAAGTCTATCACATTAACTCATGTTATCTTTATCATGTCCAAACCGCTCATTGTCGGTGTTCCTACAACCAACGCGTTTCGATCTGTGATCCATCTTCAGGGTGTGAGCTCAGTGTTCCTAGTCAGTAAGACTTCTTTGGAGAGGCCCTTTAGGGTAATGAGAATAAACATTTAAACACAGGACTAATAGGGTTCTAGATAGTGTGTTTAATGTGGTCCGAGAAGGTACTAACCTCTGTAGTTCTGTAGCAAGGGCCAATTGTAGACCTGTGGGAATTAACAATTATGGTAAGGACCAGAAAGTGCTGACGTGCACCTTAATATATATTGCAGGGCAGACAGAGACTCACCCAGTCTTCAGGACGAAGTTCTGAGAAGCTGGGCACCAGAAAATTGCAGTCCACTAATGCAATACTTGACACCAAGGTATCCTGTGGTGTTCGATTGTTTTTGGTGGACTGGAAGGGGTTTGGTCCCGAGGATCAGACCTGGGGACCTGAGTCTAACGTTCACGCTCCAGCCTTGTTGTCTTGTTTTCTTGCCTCCCGGGGTCTGGGTGTGCCTTTAGGGGAGGATACTGTCAGAATACGGCATTCGACACGACTACACAACAAGAATGGTGGTGCTTTACCTTGTGCACTATTGGGGAAGTGCGGCAAAACAGTCAAACGGCCAGGTGCTTACAGGTGAAGACGTCTGCAAGCCACACGCATTCAGGGCTTCCTTCACCACGGCTCATAGTTCCAGGTGCGTTGGGGGTTGCCATGGGAACGCTGGCACATGACCCGGTTTCAGGCACGTAATTCATTGTGGCCGCGATTACGTGTATCCCGCGTTGCCAGTGCTTTTGAAATAAAGCCTGCCCCCAATAGCCGGCAGTAGCGTTTGGTATTTGGATTTCTTGCCTCATCGACCCTTTTGCCTGTTCCAGGGTCTTGAACTTGCCTTGCCCTGGTCTGCCCCACAACACGTTCACAATTAAGCTCTGGGATTACTTTATCTCCTATGAGTACATATTGGAGCCACCTGTTGGCATACAACAGGTCACATTTTTGTTTGTTTCCCCTTCAGCCTCGGGTGGCCTTGAGACTCTTCGCCCCTTTGCACCTGAAGTACACATATATATTTTATTTATCTTAGTAAACTCATATTGATTTAACATAGTCACCTTATTACCAAACCTCATTTTAAACCCAGTTGTGCCCCCCAACTCCCCTCACTTGTGTTTACATATTATTAAAATAACACATACCCTGAGCACCAAAAAAACATCAGTAATATAACAGACCCTTCATCGTAACATGTATTATAAAAGGTTCTCGCAAAACAAAGACATATTTCCAGAAAACATGTCATCATTTTCCTGATAAAAACAATCTATTTCAAATATTTAAAAAACAAACAATTACAAAACAGATGCATGGTGAGTTAAGGCTACCATGATGTTTGATTCTGACATAACATCTTTTTTTATTTGTAAAAAGAGTACGTTATGTTGTAACCTTGAGTTATGTATTTATTATATTTGTAGACTTAAACTTTTGTGTTGGTTTAACCTTAACTCTTTTGTAATGTGTTTCAAATGATATATACATTATTGACATTACTTTCCTTCTATGCAGCACACCCTTTAGTTATTTTTGAGGTTTCTCAAAGACCTGGCCCCCTGGGAACCTCCCCCTACATACCAAACATAGTAAAAAGAGTTGACCAAGATAATATAATGTGGTGAAATGGGAAAGATGGGATTTTAGCCCAGGTTTCTGTGTGTCCCAGTTTGCAATTTGACAGTAAGCTGCATAGCCTCTCACGCCCTAGTTCGCAATCAATGTACAGAGGTGGAGAGGCTAAATAATTAATTGATGGGGCTTAGCTAGACCTGAGTCAGGGGGGGTTGTCTTCACTCTATGAGTCAAACAAAAGCAGGCACGGCAAAACGCCCATACTGACTTCCTGCCTCCCCACCCCACAACAAAAAACCCACACATGGCATCCTGTCTACTCTTGCGATGCATATTCAAGTCAACTGCCCCCCAAAGCGATTCAAGTTGAGAAAAATATATTAAGGGCATACAGAAATTAGGAAGCACGATGGTGGTGGGGAGGGGGTGAACAATCGATGATACACGGGGGACATAGGGGATTAGAGAGTAGAGGGTTAGGTGTCTTGAGGGTATCCCAGGGAGGGGAGGTACAATAGAAAGGCAAGGGAATATAACTGTTTATATTATGAATGAAGTATGGGAGAGTCAGCACCATTCTGCGGAAGAAATTGTTGAACCACCACCATTTTAAGATAAAGGCCTAGGAAGTCCAGGCCTCAGTACCAGTAATAACGGATCCTGACATTCAGCATCAATACACTTCCCCATCTACGTCCCCAGCTCAGGCAGAAAACTAAAAGGCCTTCACACTGAATAGATCCAACCATCCCATTGTCTTATTTTGCAGGCCATTGCAATCAGAAATTAATGTGAAGAGCCAAGCGAGGGCTGTGCTGCGCCTGTCTCTGAATGACTATCTCCTGGGAGCCAGGGCAGAGTGTAACGCTCACCTGATTCCCGTAGAGGCGCCGGTCTTGACTGGGCGTATACCGTATCTTCAAAGGTGATGTGTAACACACGGCTGGCTCTTTGGGCTGGACCTCTGTGCACTGTATGTCTGACTCGAAGGGTAAAATGTCTGCAGATAGAAAATATGGGATTAAGGAACTGGGTTATTGAATGTCTCTCTCTTCTTCCCTTTCTCTTCTCCTGTAGAACCCCAAAGGTTAACGCTCTCACCTTAGGTAAGTGAACGCTGTGCTCTCCATCTGCCTCGGGGCAGGGTGCTATAACCAGTTTCTTCACTGGATAAGGGGAGCAGGCCTCTTGACTTCAGAGGACTGCTGTCCGTCGTTTACTGCACGAACGGTAAGTTTCGAGTAATTCTAATGTCTTTAAAGTCTTTAGTAATGATGTCTCTTGTTTTGCAGGGTTCCGGCGATGGCGGATGACGGGCTGAAGTGAGTTGAAGATGGAGCCCGTGTGATGAATAGAAGCGCCTGGAAGCACGTAAGTAAGCGCTTGTTGCCTGCTTCACGATGCGCTCTAACTGTCTTTTTATTTTGCAGGTACAAGTTCGGAGCGGCTGCAGGGTGCCGGAATACCCACTGGGTTAGATGTGGAAAGGAGTAATGGCACGTGAGTATTAAAGTTCCCCAATGTCTTTAAACGCACCTTGTTTTGTCTTTCAGATGCGGGATGCAGCGCCGAAGGCCTCCGGAGCGTGCGAAGAGTTGGTAAGCTTTTGTCTTTCAGATGCCGGAATGCAGTGTGAAGACCTCCGGAGCGCACGAAGAGTAGGTAAGCCTTTGTCTTTCAGATGCCGGAATGCAGCGCGAGGCGTTGGTGACAGCCGATGGACCAGGTAAGTGAAGAGCTGTCACTGAAGACCGTAATGCTAACCTGTTCTTTCTTGTCTTTATAGGTGTTGCTGAAGACTGGATTCAGGATGGTAAGCCTTTTTCCTTAGGCCCAGGATCAGATGCAGAAGACACGATGAGCGTTCTGCTGCAGAGGATGCAGAATAACGCAAAGCAAGATTCATCCATCGGGTGTGGTTTAAATAGCCTCCTGTAGTGCTTAGGTGTCTCCTTCCACAGCCACGCCTAGGTAAGAAAAGAGTTCCTGCTTTCCAGAAGAGTTCCAGTGTTCTGAATCTAGGGAGTGGCTCCTGCCCCACCCAACAGGAAAAGTAGTTCCAAACAGAAGAGGATCAGAGGCTCAACTGGCAGGCAAGTAAGCAGCATGGTCTGCTGCAGGTAAGTTCACCCAAGCATTATGAGCCCGGCGCTTCCAGCGCTGGGACTGGGCATATTTATGAGCCTGGTGCCACTGGCGCCAGGACTGGGTCCAAAAGGTCCCAATTGGGACTGGTTGGCACTCGGAACCTGGGTTATGGATCTGCTTCCAAGGGAGTTGGGAAAACCCTGACCTTTTGGAAGCAGAGATCATGACACAGAGGTCCCGAGCCTGCCAAAACAGCCCAGTTCGGATTTATGGCCTTGGTACCCTCATGATACTAGTCACTCTATTATCTATACCAGATGCCCACCATTAGAAATAATAAATCCCTCACAGGTTGACTGATTAGTGAAGTCCTGGCAGAGCCCAGGTGAATTTATAGGGAGGGGGCAGATGCTAAGGCGGGAGCACAAAGCAGGATGTCCTGTGTTTTGTAGTTTGTGGTGCACGGGGTGAGGCTAACAGGCTAGGTCAGTGCAGGGGAGGCATGGTGGGGGTGCCCACGCATCTGGAATCCAAAGAAACACCTCACATTTCGGATGGCCAATTTGACCTAAAGAGTATCCACCAAGGCCATGTCTAACTACCAGCTGCACATCACGGGAGTTGTTGCTGAGGTGAGAGGCATTCTCAATTAGGGAACCAATCTTGTCTCTAGAACCTAAATTGGCAAGACCAAAGACCACATGGAAACAGACTGGCACAAAGAAACCATAACCATTCACTCAGCATCCCATACGGAATGGATAGTAGGTACATAGGGGATGACCAATTAGCTAGTGGAATTAGTACTGTTTTCTGCTTGCATCATGTATGACAACTTCCTTTAAAATGTATTGTCCTGCTTCAAACTAACAAGTGAACTCCATGGCAGTCAGGACTGAATGCCCCTACTGACATGTTATGTTCTTTATACAAGAAATAAAACGTTATTCTTGCATGAGGTGCACCAAGCCTTTTTCCTCAGAGGATTGTCTTCGCTTTGTCTCGTTGCCGTTGGTCTGTCCTACAGAATTTGGAGAGCCCGACGTGATCGCAGATTTTCTGCAGAGACAGAGTATTCCTGGCCGTATATCCGGAAGGACTGAGCCCACCTGCAGCGACCAGTCCCTATGTGCACAACCTGGAGTGGTTTACAGGAGCCGTGTTGCCAGGATTCCTGTCTGTTCTTTGAAGCGAGGCCCTGCTTCCGGATTGTGCAGGCCGTTGAAGGGACCCCATGATGGAGGAACATGCAGAGGTAACTGCACCTTTTGCGGGAGAAAACAACGTGGGAAGGGGTGTAGGGGATTATTATGTTTGTTGAGGAGTGCGAAAGGACGTGGTGATGCAGTGATTGAGGAGCGAATGTGCAGTGGAAAGGCCGCGTGGCATTTTGGTTTTTGTTGTATATATCTATATTTTTTATTATTATGGGTTAAGAAGACGATGGAGTAACGGAATCCGTTCCAATTGGGGAAAGAAGACAGCGCTGTATCTTTAAGGCGAAAAAAGGAAGAAGGGCAGAGGCTGTGTATATTAAGTGGGCCTGTGATATAAAAGGTGGGTGGCACAAGACATAGTAGTTTTTTTGTTGTGTTTTTTATATTGTATTGGTGTGGACCAAGGTTGGTGATGTAGACTTTTTGTGGAGTTGGTGAGGTGAGGGTGGCAGTGATTTACGTAATTGACAGTGGGAGTATGTTTATTCGAACTTTGATTGAGGGAAGAATGAGTGACAGGCCAGGGGGAGGGGGAATGCATAATGGTATTGGGACTGAACGCGATAGGGCGACGGGACGAGAGGGGAGCCACTGGATTGGACCTCAAATCCATTTAACAGGTTTTAGGTTCTTGTTTAATATTTGGTTGACTGGGGCAGCTAAATTGGAGCCGGCAACCCCATTAGAATATATTTGTGCTACCTTACCATTGTATAAAGAGAAGATTTTTTGAAGTACCACAGAGAGTGGGTAGCCGCGACAAGGGGGTTGAGAGGGTTTAAACCATGGCCAGAGCAGGGGACAATTAGGAGGTTTTAAGACGTATGTATACAATTCTGGGGAGGTAGTCATAACATAGAAAAGAAGTGTTGGAATTATGGAAAATGGCAGAGGATTTAGAAGAGGCCCCCCGAGTAAGGTGAAGGCAGTATTGGGATTACCAAACTCATGTGTTCCGATCTCGCCCACCACCCCGTTCACCCAAGAACCCTCAGCTCAGCCTGCGCCAGAATCTATGGGACCATCGCAACTAGGAACACCACAGACCCCATTACAGTGCTACCCCACTCGAGCGGCCTCAGGATACAGGAACCCAGTATATGCCCCCTGGTCTGCCATGGCATCCCCTCCATCATCTGTGCAAGCCCAGTATCAGGACTTCCCAAACCCCATAGGCTCCGCAGCTGTACGGGGGCAAGAACAGGGGAGGCAAGAAAATAAACCACAAAAAGAGTAAGAGGAAGAGTGGAAGAGAACACAGGAGGCGCTGGCATGGTTGGGAATAGACAGGAGGGATGCTGTCGCGACCAGTAGTTCTGGGAGACAAAGGCCTGTGCACCCCAACTCATCTGTGGGGGTCTTGGGGCATGAATGGGACCTTAACCGGATCAATGTCAGGGCAAAACCAGAAAAGGCCACTTGGACCTTGTCCTGGCGTCGCTGGCGCCAGGCTCATGAATGAGCTCAAGAGAGGGCTGAATGGAATAGGCTGTCATAGCCTTTATAACAACCTACCAATAATTGCTGTATTGGTCTATAGTCAGGCATTGTGTGTGTCATTGGGTGTGGAAAGAAGAACGTGCTGCAGGCTATGGGCGTGACAGAGCGTGGATAACTATATACACCCACCAATGCCTTAGGATATGGTTTGTGTTAATCTGCTTTTAGCAGCTTCACGTTCTCCACTGAACTCCTATGACCAGTTCACACCTGGAACAAACCCCAGCAATCTGCTCCTGCCTGGTGAAGACAACAGAGTCAACGGCAAACCTACCTGTGATACTCCCTGTGGCTCTGCAATTCCAGGGCATGCTGCAGTAGGATGCAGTGGATCGCAACATCCATCTTCGCTCTACAGAGCTCCGCGACCCCAGCATTCCAACCACGCTTCGTTCGGCAAGCGGCACCCGGCGGCTGAAAAGGAAAGCAAAACACATCAGGTTAGAAGCAAACTTACCCAGGGGGCTTGTACAGGACGTCGTTGATAGTTACCTTGCTCGCGGCTACCAAGCACGCCCCTCTCCCATCAAGCGCTCTCGAGGGGCTTGTAAAGCGGGCTTTGAACACATGCAAGGGGAGAAATAGCGAGAACGGACATTCACATATACAAGGAAGGTAACGAGGAAAGAACGGACATTGAAACACACAAGGGAAAATAAAACAGAGAGAAGGATTTTTAACATATAAAGGAACAAGGAGAGAACGGACAGTAAAACATACAAAGAAACAAGTGATTGTTCCACAAACCAAAAGGGAAGGATCATTTATAAACTATCAGTGGGAACAGTCCCAGCAAGACGAAGCGCTGTCACAGCTTGACTGGGCAGCTATCGACCTACAGGATCAGTGAAGCAACTGGATCCAGCAGAACATTGCGCCTCTGCTACGGCTAGCAGGATGGAGAACACACCATACAATACATCAAGGTGAGAGTGGCAGATTATAGAGCAACAAGAGAAGTTGCACCTGGAGAAGGGGGTTATAGAGGAAATGTGCCAACCCTCTCAAACCTCATCCTATTTCCTATGTAGGAGCTGATTCAAGGCCAGTCCCCGAGACCAGAATTGCGCTGAACCAGGCCAGCTGACCACTTCACATCCAGCGTTCGATGCCCCCGTGGAGACAAGGTGAGCGGAACAGATGGGCAGAAAGCACATAGCGGGCTGGACGAATGGCGGGCATGGGATATATAGTTCAGGATTCACAGCAATGTACAGCTGACTATCACCTTATTGCAACTGCTAGCTGACAAAGGGTCCAAAATGGACAGAGCAAAGATTAAGTACTGCAAACAGGAGGTGGTATACCTCGGTGAACTTATTTCGGTTTATGGGAGACAGATCACAACGGGACATGCCGCAGCAATGCACAGCACACCCCAGCCAGTGACAGTAAAAGACATGCATACATTCTTGGGATTGTTTAACTATTGCAGGGCATGGATCTTTGACTACTCGAAATACACATGACCGCTGTTACAGGCAATTAAAGACTCCCAGAAAGCAAAGAGCACAATCACATGGACCGAGGACATGCTGGCAAGTTTCAAAGAGTTGAAAACTGTGATTGCCACACCCGCTATCCTAGCTACACCTGACTACACACAAGACTTTAATCTCTTTTCACATTCTGGTGGACAAATGATGACAACTGTACTGACACAAAAGAGGATGATGGGCCATAAACCCTTGGCCTACTACAGTGGCATGTTGACAATTTCCATGTTAGCAAGCACTTGCTGTCATAGCCTTAGCCATAACAAAGTCAGCTACTATTATGATGGGGTGTTCAGTGACGCTGTATACGCAGCATGCAGTATTTGTCATTTTAGAGAGATCTAAATCCACCCTGACTACACAGAGAGCATTGACCTACGAGGTCATATTGTCTAGCCCTAACATCCAGAAAGTACAGTGTAAGACTGTAAACCCAGGCACCTTTATGACAGACGTTCTCATTAACAATGATGATGCGCATGACTATGCCACGTATGAGGGACAAGACGATAACCTACCCAAAGCGCGGGATTGTGCCCTTCGTGAGGGAGAAGTGTTCTTTGTTGACCCTACAGTAACTATTGACCGGGAGACAAGGAAGAGACATACAGGAGCCTTAGTGGTCCATCTAGTAGATGGAGAACATGAAATACTAGTGCAGAAATGGTTACCCATGCATTAGTCAGTGCAAGCAGTTGAGATTATTATCCAGCTAGCGCCTGGATGCCTGAGTGCTTTGGCACACTATAAATACATAGAAATCGAAATTAACAGAAGCTTTGAAGGCATTGCAGGGCTTCCGTATAACTATCTATTTGGACTCGGCATACGTTATAACCACAGTTCACTCAGGATTGTCCCAGTGGAAAAGGAGGGGATTTGGGAGAGCAGCTGTGTTCCCTGTACAACATGCTGCTTTGTTAGAAAGATTGATTTATTCCCTATCGTGGCCCACTCTAGTAGCAGTGTTGAAATGCGCTGCACATACCAATAACACAGACAGAATTTCTCTCCGAAATGCTACAACAGACGCAGCAGCTTATTCTGCAGCCTACCTCCCAGTCGCAGAAAAATCTGAACATCTGGAAATTGCAAACATGCAAGTACAATTACCAGCCCCTTACAGGTTCTTACCTATCAGCCAAATCATTGAGCTGCAGGGTCAGGTCCAACGAGAGGAGAAAGCACTGTGGCAAAGAAGAGGGTCTATGCAGTCCCCCACAGACTTGATATAGAGGCAGGGCACTACAGATAAGGTGGTAATGCCCCATGAATTGGTGATGGCTACATTTGAGCAACTACACTTTACCTCCCATGTGTCAAAACAGCATATTGCTGTGGACATTCAGGAGGATTGGTACGTGCCCAACATTCAGGAACTTTTGAATGCATTTGTCTCAAACTGTACTGTGTGTCAGATTTATTGGGCAAACATTGCAGACACTACGGGGCACATTACCCCGGCCTAGTGGGACATGCCAGGAGCTTCATATCGACTACGCTGACATGGGAGAACAGTGCAACACTTTCCGTTGCTTAATTGTGCTTGTGTGCCCCTTCTCCCGTTGGGTTCAGACCAGTACTTGTGCACATTCTAATCAGAGATGTGTTTCTCTGATGGGGAGTGTGTTAAGATCAGACAATGGCGCACACATCTTCAACAAGCTGTTTAAAGAAATCACAGCTCTATGAGGCATTAGGCATGAATTGTGTTCCATTTTTCACCCTCAAGTCAACAGCGTGGTCGAAAACACGAATGATAGGCCTCCTAAAGGCTAAACTTTCCAAATTGTGCATTACCCTCTAGAAGAATGGGTTCATTGTTTTCCCTTGACCCTCTTGAGCATGAGGACGCAACCCTATAAGGATCACCATTTGTCCCTTCATGAAATAGTGAAACAGAGGCGTATGCATATAACAATATCTCCAATTTGGAGCGCATCTGATGCTCACAGGGCTGTGTCCATCTTGGGGGATGAGTTTAAACAATATTTGCCTGTTTTGATGCAATCAACCAAGCTTATTTCTCAACAGATAGCACCATAGCGATAAGAAGACACCAGCATTGCACCTGAGACTGTGAGCTCACCATCACTGCAGTTGGCCCCGGAGGACCTTGTGTATGTTCAGAACTTTGTCCGCAGGTGGAGTGAGCCACAGTATAATGGTCCATTTACGGTTGTGTATGCCACTCTATTTTCGGTCAAGGTAAAGGAACTGCGATATTGGGTATACCTCTTGGATAGCCGGTGGGCCCCGCATACTACACCGCCTGTGTCTGAAACACCACCAAATTCATGATCACATTCGACTTGACTGTATGAAAAAGTAATAGGTATTGAGAATTACAATCCGCAGTAAATTGTATATGATTTGTTTTTTTGTTTTTTTAAGATTGATAAGTAGGATTTGTTGCTGACTATCAATTTGAGTATATTGTTAAATTTTGCCCTTGCAGAAAATATATGTATATAGACATTTTGTGTTTTTGAATCAAAAATTCTACCTCTTCACTGCAAGATCATCACAGTGCAATCAACAAGTCACCTACCTCATCGATCCACCTTTTCGGAGGGTTAGCTGCTAAAAATGTTTGGGGCCGGTTACAATGTCATTATCACTACACTGTTAGATTTGTACAGCACTTTCCAGAAAACACACATATTTCAATATTCAACCCAAGCGCAGCATTTTCACCACTGTCGCATGAAAATGTATATATTCAAATGTTTATGTTTTTGTTCTCTTCTAGCAGTCATCATTTATATAGGTAGCAATGTTATATGGTTCAGGCATACAAAGGGGGGGTGTAATAGGGGTGGGTGGGTGAATATGGGAGGGAACTCATTTAGGGATTTGGCCATTCAAACTGACAGTTATACAAATGAACTTATGGATGTACAGAAATCCCAAGTGACCAGCACAGTTACATTGAAATGGTCATGCAGAGGAAAGAGGGGGGTGGATGAAAGAAGGGGATATGAATATAAAGGACTTGGCTTAGATACAGTGGCAGATATGAACCATCCAGAATTTAACACTGTGTGATAAAACCATATGCGCTTGGTGGGGATACAGACGGCAAACGGAAGCTGTTATGTCTGCTCCTTGGCCCCCCATGCGTCCGGAGCACCCAAAATGCTAGTACCCCAGGAAACATTATCTCTAAAAGCTCATTGCTTAATCCATCTAGCGCTATATCAGGTTTGTAGCTTGGTCCAGGGTCACAGAGTACAACTTGTGGAAATGGACAGAGAGGAAGCAAAATGCACCAAGAACGCCAAAGACCCACAGTGCAAACCATGCCCACGCTTGAAGATGAAAGGTTTGCTATATGTATCAGACCGATGGCAAGAAGCGGTAGTGAGCTGCTCGGCTGGGGGATAGGTGGGGTTTGATGAAGACGTAATACTGGACGTGAACAAAAATTGCACCACAATATGGGACACTTATGTCCCAAAGTTGACCTGGATTGAGAATAGATAAACCCCTGTGAAAGAACAGTCATCAGAAAGATATCGACTATGTTTTCAAGGGCTCAGCAGCGTTCTAGTGGTAACAAATGATAGGTGCAAAAGACTCGGTACATTCCAGACAAACAAAGGCATTGCAGCATTTATGGACATGTACTGGGTGTGTGGCCAACAGGCATATTTGTACCTCCCATCATCATGGAAGGGCACATGCTCATTGGCGACGCTACATTCTGCTGTACTTGTATACTTGCTCGACCGAGCTAGCCCATGAACTGCCACCTCATCGATGTGCACATCAAAGCCCCCAAGATCCCCACTTCGATGACCATCACCCACCGACTTGAACCACTGCAGCGTCACTCATTGACCCCTCCTGGCAGCTAAATCCCAATTCAACCTGGCCAGCTGCAAAGTGTTCCTGGGACTGCCCCAACCTGCATCCTGAGAGCCACCCTTCTACTGCTCAGAGCACTCGCCTTCGCCCCTACTCAACATCCTCTTACGGCTTGGGCCCATTTGATTCAATATGCCCGAACTGAGCATGACCCGTTCACATCTACGTTCGACCCCAGGTCTGACTTCATCAGCCCGCCAAGAACTGAATTCAGGTACTCTTGATGCTGAACTTCCCCCTCGGTCCACTTGGATCCCAGAGACTGGTTAAGTCACAAAAGTTCCTGTTTTCATTCAAGATATCCTTTTGGTGGCTAGTTATTTACCTACCACCCCTGGAACCATGCTCAGAGTCCTACTTTCTCAAGTCTGTTGCAGCTTCTCTGTTCTTCCATTGCAGTGGTATTTTGTACAGTATTCTATATTCATTCTATGTGCAAATGGTGTGTTTGATTAAAGTATGTATATTGCTATAGTACCTTGATTGGATATTACCTTTCTTTTGGACTGTGATACTGTGTTGTTTGGGTCACTACCGGTTCACCTCCACACCCCTCTTCAGAGCAAAGCCTTCACTCGGCCTACGTTACCACAAAAGGCTAAGTAGGTATATCTCTTAATTATCCCTGATTTACCTTTATGATTGCATTGTGTTTTGGTTTGTAGAAGTGTGAGGGCTGAGTTGGCCATTTTACCCCTACTCATTCTTGTACTCCTGTGGAGCAGAATCCAGTTTGTCACACTGGTGGCAGCGGTGGAATTTGAATGCCTACATCCCAGACAGCCAAAATGGCAGTGTGCAGTTAACGTTAGTTTTTACTGCCAAGGTATTTTGACAACGATGGACCTCGACATGAGCACAGTGCAGTTCTTGCCAGCAAGTGTCTCCCTCATGGCAGTAAGGATAAGAAAGCTGAACCGTTAAAAAGCCTGCAAGATTTTTTAGAAAGCTAGGGGGTGGAAGGTTCTCAGGGGACGAGTTCCGAGCTGGATCCCCTAGCCTTGTTGCCCATGCTCCTATGGGTGTGGAAACTGTTGAGGAGAGCGACAGCAATAGCGCGTCCCAGCATTCCTCCTGCTGGCAGGGCACAGTGGTGTCCCAAGTGTTGTGAGTCTCCCGCAAGTCACATTCATCAGGTAGATTCAACGCTTCTGCCAGACCAGAAGAGATTGTTGTGACACTCAGCACTGATGGGTTCTACCACCTAGAGGCGAGGAGGGTCGCTGTGGAAAAACAAAAGCAAAGGGCTGAGTGGGCAATTTCACCCCTACTCATCCTTGTACTCCTGATGTCCTTCTCCTGCATCACATCTTCAAAGCCCTTATAATAAACTTTCAGACCTACAGTCTCATTTTCCTGGTTCCCTTAACTGAATCCCCTTCTCTTAAACTACCCCCACCCCCTTCTGTTGCCATTATTGGTTAGTCATCAATGTCTTGCTATTCACCCCTTCACTTGCCCCTCAAGCCCATTCCTTTACCCTAACCACCTTCTGTTGCCCTGGCTCACATTTAAATTGTAGACCCATTTAGTTTACTAGTCAGTCTCTGTCATACACGACAAGGAGCTGTGGTCAGGTTATTGCTGGTAATTGTGGTGCTGTTGTCTGCACTTGAACAGTACAGAGCTAAAGACGCCACAGTGAACTGCAGAGCTAAAGACGCCACAGTGAACTGCCTTTCATTGTGCTTCCGAGTTGCACTTTCTTGGAAAGTCGTCTGTGTATTACAGTTCATGGAACCAGAGGAGACTACTAGGGGAGTCTGCCTGGGAATAGGGGTTAAAGGGTGAGCAAGAGTGACCTATTATATTTGTACTCTTGACAAGAAAGATGGGAGAGGTAGAGGGTTTGTGTAGCAGTCTGAGTAACTGTGGTTGTGTCGAGCGTATTTGTGACGGCTGTATCAATGTCAGTCTGTTCCTGCAACGGTGAATATGCTGTTGGTTTGTATCTGTCTTTTATTGTTCACCCACGAGTGTTCCCCACAAGACAAAGAGAAATTGTCAGACTCATTTTGTAGGCTTCTATAAAAGTAAAACCTGAAATGTATATCTGTCTGCACATTTTTAACAGCCGCACATGAAAGTTAGCACCACAAACAGTCTAATACCCATTATTATAACCACCATACAGTAACATCGATGAGTACTATTTGGGGCACTATTAAACCCTTTTCATATTGAACTCACCAGTGAACAAGAAATTCACAACATAGCAGAATCATTCTTAGAAGGTGAAACCAAGGACAAACTCGAATAAGATATAGACACTTCCTCTGCATCAGGAAATAATGATATGCTGCCAAAGATCGACTGGCAAGGGGGGCAAACGGGCAATTGTCCCCAGGCTGGCGTGGCTGTTGCCCCATGGGCCAGAGCTCCAAAATATAAAAAAAAATTGAAAAAGCTGAAGGCCTTCAGAATCTAGCCTGCTACAAGAGAACTGAGTGCTGTAAAGCCTGCACAGATTCTTTGTAAGTGGGGGGGGTGGGCATTCTTCTTGTATTCAGCAGTGCTGTAGATAGGCCTGGGTGGTCCCCACACATGGGCCTCCAATGAGCAAGATGGAAAGGAGTCTAGGCTGCAGTGGCATGTTGATAGCGCCCAGTGGCAATTTATGCATAACCGATTCTGTGTCCATGGATGCTAATGTTGGCACTACTGGTCCCCAAACACCATTGGCTTGTTACAATCCACAGCAGGTTTCACAACAACTACTTGCCAAGGATGCAAGGGTCCATACCTTATTAGAATTTGTCTTCAGTTTAATCCTGTACAATTGCTTCTTCTGTGTGCTCGTGAATTTCTTGATCCCCATTGTGTTCATTTCAAAAGAGTTGAATAACACCCTGAAAACACCCATGGATGTTACTTATATAGTGGTTATGGAAATGGCTGTTGAGCTGTTTGTGCTCCTTACTTTTGGACACAGTTGAAAAACACACATATAACGATGTACTGTTCAGTTATTAATTATTAGAAGGCTACAAACTAAAGGGTTCAGAATTGTACAGATTTTTTAATACCACTGAAGAACGTTACGTTACCAGCTTTGCCAGTGGTATTTGTGAAAATCCACCCTGCTCATTGTTTACCACCAACAGAGGTGGCATTTCTGCAATACCTCCAATGCGATTTCAGAAATATCACCCATGATGGCAGTAATGAAAAAAAAATATTTTCAGCCATTTTCAGCATCAATGTGAAGGGAGAAACGGATTATGTAGAGTAGTGGCTCATATTACTACTGTTGATTTTCTTTATGCATCACTTGTAATCTCATGGTAACTCCATGGGACCAAATGGTAGTAACAGTAACTTTGGTGGTATTCCAGCAAATTTACTGCCAGAATATCACCAAACTCGTACTGAGACCCATTGTTTTGTCCAGAGCGCTCTTCTCTTATATGACCAAAAAAAGACACACATGCACATTCAAGACTAGATTCAGATATATAGATACAAAGTCACATGAACACAGATGCATCCTTCCACCGATACTTTACACTGTCACGAATACACTCAAACACATTACTGCAGTCACAGTAACTGAAAGGTACACACACATTCCACCTTATTTGAAAACCCACATAAATATAATAGGCTGTGCTCGCTCCCTCGCCATCCCCAGGCCCAAAGAGTATTCCCCTTGCAGTTCTCTCTGCTTCTGCAAGTTGAAATATGCAGCCGGCTTTCCAAGAAAGTACATCTTAGAAGCACAAAAAAAGCCATGTTCTGTCGCCATCCTTTGCTCTGCATTGTCCAAGTGTAGACCCCACAGCATCAATTAACAGCAACACCCCGACCATGGCCTCTTGTCATGCCTGGCAGAGGCTGACTGGCAAATCAAGGTGGTCTACTGTCTAACTCTAAGCCCGGGCAATGGAAGGTGGTTAGAGGCAAGGAGTGAACTTGATGTGAAGGGAAACTAAAGGGCATGAGTGGCAAGGAATTGGTGACTGCGCACTGTGGGCAAGTGAAGGAGGTGTGTGCAAGGTAAAGGAAGGGGATTAATTAAAGGATGGAGCAAAAGTAGAACGGAGGTCTGAAAGTTAATTGTAAAAAACATGGGGGCATTCAGAATGTGATGCAAGGGAAGCGCACTGGAGGATGATGGATAAATAAAATAGGGTTAATGAGACAGGTGTACACATCTGGAACAGTAGGTTAGCAAGTTAACTGTTCCTGGGATCTATATCAGACCTGCATTCCACTGCACCAGATTGTGGGACTGGCCTGACACCCTTTCTTTTGTCTATGTGGTGCATGCTTGCTTTATTGGCATTATGTACTTCTCTGATACTTTTTCAGGTTGCTTTATTATGTGACTTGGTGATTTGAATGTACACACAATTGTACAGACTAAGATGATTACAGTAAATGCATTAACCTCAGGATACAGATGATTAATGGGCTACCCCCTTGTAGATACGTTGGTGCTTTGAAAACCAGATTTATTGAACAGTATACTAGTTTAGCCCTTGAAAAACAACTTTTCAGAAAGCATTCTTTTTTTTCTAATATTGAAGATGAAGTCTCCCCTGCTTTCTGAATTGGAAGCTGTGGAACCAGGAAAACAGGGCTCAATTCACACCTTCCACACTGGATACATTATGTGATCCTGAGCAAATCACTTTTCATCACTGTGCCTCATTTTCCTTAACTATCTGTAGATAAAGCCTCACTCATCTGGGTTTATGCTCTATAGTGTTACTCTATAAATAATTATAATTTTAACAATGTATGTTCAGCCTACTGGTGAGGCGGCAGAATGACAGGTGAGGGTCAAATGTTGTGGGAGAGGTGTACACAGGCTGCAGGTGTGGATATGTTGTTGTGGGCTGCGAGGTCGTAAGTCAGGTCTGTGTATTTTGCCATACAGCTCATCTTCGGCTCAGAGAGCAAATCCACACCCTCTGGTTCCCTAATGGCTCTGGTCTACCAATGATTTTTTTTAGCTTTGCCACCTCTTTACATTGTTCTAAAACTAAAGATTGGATGGGGTGGGAGGGGATGTAGTCTGTTGTCAAATTACAAACTGCAACACATTGAAACCTGGGCTCAAATCCCATCTTTCCTATTTCACCAATTATATTATCCTTGTGAAATAGCTTTTCTATGTCTGGTAAGTCGGACAATTTCCAGGGGTCCGGGTCTCTTAAGAAACCACAAACATAACTGAAAATTTGTTGCATAAAAGGACAGTAATGTCAATAATGTCTACAATGTATACTTGAGAATGTGTGGTAGAAGTTGGTATTGAGTTTACTTGTTCTGGAAGTTGGGGCCCCTTTACTGTGGGCTTAGGCCATTGCATTATGGTCCAGAAAAGTAAACGTGCCCCCCAGGTCAAATGTTGCCAGTCTCCCCCTGGTCAAAGAGTGTCATTCTCATGTGTACATTACTTGTGTGTGTGGTTTGAACATGTACCTGCCACCTAGGCTCTTCTCCCTTTCGTTCGTTTGCTCGCTCACTGTGGGGGTCCATGTGTGGGGGGCCCCCAGGCACATTTACATTGTTCAAATCAACATGCGTGCCTCACTACATCTACACAGAAGCCAGGGAGGCTGTGCAGCGCTATGTTCCTTCCAGGCAGACTAGGTTCTGAATGATTTTCTCCTATTTATTTATTTTGCATATTACAGCAGTGGCCCAGGAAGTAACAACCTTGCCAACCTGGAAGAAGGCAATTGCCCGTTTGCACCCCCATCCCGGCCCACCCCTCAAAGAGAGTGCAGCCTATATGGTACACTCAGCCTGCTTGGAGGTCCAGGGTGCCCCTGGAGGAGAGAGCTGTCTTCATGGGGCTTACAGGCTACTGTGGGGGCCCAGGGAACACCTTAGAGAGAGTGCTGTCTTCATGGGGCTTACAGGCTACTGATGGTGCCTCGACATTGCCATCGACATTGCCATGGAGGTTCAGGGAGCACCGCCAGGAGAGCGCTGTCTTCCTGGTGCTCTTTAGCTGTCATGGAGGCTAAGTGAAACCCACGAGGAGAGCAATATCTTCATGGTGCTTCTAGGCTGTTGAGGAGGTCGAGGGAACCCCTGAGGGAGAGCGCTGCCTTGGTGGTGCTTCGAGGCTGCCATAGAGAAGTGCGGTGCTTTGGTGGGGACGATGACAGCCCAGCCATCCTGAAGTAATGTGATGATCGCTGGTTGGTTGTGAAATCCATTGGCGTAGCCACTTTTGGGAGTTTAGTGCTGGATGAGCACGAGTAAAATAAACGATTAACAAACTAACAATAAAGGGGTTCCGCATGTTGGGAGTGAGGTCCATTCATGGCAACATAGCTCCAACATGTGGTTGGAGCCATGTTTGGGGGCTCTGTGCTGGAATATAATGTGCAGCCGCAGGTTATGACTGAGGTGACTTGTTGGAGCAATGTTTGGGGGCTCGGAACTGGAAAGAGAGGGTGCTGAAGTTTAGGACTGACGCGCCTTTGTTTGAGGAATATTTGACGGCGCCTTCCTAATAAATATGGTGGCGTTGCATTTGCTGAGCTATGGTTGGGAGTGCAGGGAAAGGCGACAGATGGCTGGGTGCCCATTGCTGGAATAGAAGGAGGCGCCCAACGCTCTGAGGTGCATTGTTGGAGCTGTGAACGGGTCTCTCTCGTTGCTGTGGTAGACAGTGTGATGTGGGCAGGGTTTCCCTGCTGTCCTCAGGCTCATCGGCGGAGCTATGTTAGGCGGCTCATGGGAGATAGTACACACTGTAGAGCTTCATTGCTTGATACGTGTTTTGGGGGGTCGGTCACGGGTTCGAATGTGTGCTGCAGTTCACAGATGAGACTCCTTGACAAAGCCATGTTAAGCGGTTTAGTTTAGGAACATTGTTAGTGCGGGATTTAACTGTCTAGGAGCTATGCTAGAGATGCGTTTGGTCGCGGCGTATAGGGATAACTCCTGGAGACTACGTTGGTGGGGCACACGATCCAAAGATCCGCAAGTGGGATGGGCGGAATCGTTTATATTGCTACTTACGCTACTCCAGCCTGCCATTACATGGGGTAGTATTATCACTCCCGTTATGCCAGTGCTTACCAGAAGTACAAAGAATCCAGCATAAAGCGATGCATAAAGCCGTATATTATTAATTATAGCAACACTTCCACTCGGCCCCTGCCGCTGCCTGAGAAACCCTCACGGTCACACATTATAATTTTGACGCGTACAGTCGCAGTCACCGAACTGTGCCGCTACTAGCGGGGCTCTTTGGGAACTAGTCTACTTCCTGTGCTCGAGCCTCTTCCCTCCAGTCAACTGCACCAGCGCCGCGTATCTTGGGGTGTAGTATTTTACGTTCGTAGCGCGAGCGTAACCCGCCCGCCAGGGCTCCTCGTGAGAGAGGGAGAGGGGGGGGAGGGGGGTTCTGCTATAAATACTCTGGGTGTGAGGGACGTGGTCTGCCGTCCAGTGCAAGGCTCAGTCGCGAGACGCAACCCGCCACGGCACCGGCACCGCACCGCTCAACCTTCCCACACCTGCGTCTGCTCCAAAGGTGGAAGCAGGAGGGTGCAGCACCTGGCGGGGCCACAAGGGGCTAAACACGGACGCTGGGCTGCACAGGAAAGATTTAAACGTTCAAAACATTGGGATGTTTCGCCTCTAAGACACGAGTGCTTCCTTTATTGTTGCTCCGTTATTCTCAGAGGTGGAGCATCGCCCAGGGACCGGAGGGCATGGCTGAGGTACCCGAAAGGCTGGAAGCGGGGAGTACGCTGCTTTGGGAAGGCGCGGACGTTTGAGAGTCGAAGTTTTCAGGTAGGTTAGGCTGTCTTTTGCATGGTGGGACGCATGTCATTTGAAGGACCCCATCTTCTGTTCAGAAAAATGCCACTGTCAGATTGGATGGGTGTCCCCGTAGGTGAGGGTTCTCCGTGTAAGTGCCGTGCAGGAGTCGAGTGTGTTCCTGTGTATGTTTAGATCATTTATCCAGGTTCCAGTGCTTTAAATGGGGGAAAAAAAGAAATGCAGGTGCTCCCCAAAGTAGGCTTTAAGTGGGTCAGGTCTCAGACCCAGTAAGGTACAAAAACTGCTTTATTGCGTGCGCCCTGCTGGGTCTAGACTAACCAGATCTCACTCTTAGCCGCAACCAGGGTCGTCCTTAGAGGCAGCAGCGCCCTGGGCGAATTGGCGTGCCCCTGGTCAACCAGGGGAGACATGAGGGTGGGGTGGGGGGGGGGGCAAGGCAAGAGCGCCACAATTGTTTTGTCCTTCCCTGCTCCAGCACCTCGCAGGGGTTAATCACTGGAATGGGACGCTCATGCATACTAATGCATGAGCGTCCCATTCCAATGAAAACCTCTTGGCTCCCGCATCGGAGCATGGAGGTAAACAGCCTGTGAATAGGGTGCTATCAGCACCCCATTGTTATTAAATGCGCCCCACCATCGCGGTCGCATTTAATAACATAAGGGCGCCTGTCACGCCTTCTCCCACTATGCCAGCTCGGGAGAGCCCTTGAAAGGCTCCCCGAACTGGCGTGGTGGGGGGCTAATGGTGCCCTGGAAGACGGGTCAGGCCGCACCAGACCAAATTGCGCCCCTCTGCCCCGTTTGTGTGTACCGACTCACTTTCCCGCTCCCTGATGATCTCATCCTTTTGATCACCCCCCACAATGTCCCATGCCCCCCATAATAATATCAAGCGGACACACATTGTGGGTGGAAAGGCCGCAGCTACTTTATTAGGCAAGAGGTAACTTACAGGTGTTGCGCTTTCGGCGGCGCAGCATCGAGGTGCTGCTCTGAGCTGTTGTCCTTCCACATTAGTAACTTTCAACAGATCTCCTGCTGCGACCAGCAGGTTGCTAAAACTCTTATACATTGTTGAGGTGCTTTGACCCCTTACACGGTTCATCATTTCCCAGGTCTCCTGTCCACTTACATAATTCCCCATTGCCCAGGTGTCGAAATCTCACACCTTTTACTCCTATCCCCAGGTGCATTGACCTTACTAATTTCCCAGGTCTCCTGGTCTCCTACACAATTCCCCATTGCCCAGGTGTTTTGAACGCTTACGTCTTACTCCTCTCACAAGGTGCTTCGGCCACTTGCTAATTTCTCCAATCTCTGGACCTCTTGCGCCCTTCACCCGTAGCTAGGTGACTTGACCTTTTACCCAGTGCCCATTTCCCCAAGTTTCTTGTGATTTTACCCAGTTGCTCCTTTCCTGAAGTTCCCCATGTGTCCTGACCTTACCCCCTTAACCTTTCCTTGGTAGCTTGTCATCTTCCCACTTGTTTGCTTCTTCCCCATCGCTCCCCAGGACTGTTGTGGCGTTGGCCCTTTAAGGGTACGCACGCGACGGGGTGACTCCGTGGCGTGCGCTGTTAAATAAACAGGGCGTTCCCGGTGACATCACATTCACCGGGGAGCCCACACTGACAACAACGCTTATCCTCTTCTATGCTTTCCTTACGTCCCTGGGTCTCTCATCTTTGGGTTCCTTCGTTTCTTGACCTCTTCCCGCCTCCCTTGGTTTCCCCTGTTCCCCCCCTCTCTCTTACCCCTTCCCTCGTCTCCTTTGTTTCTGTCCTCTACTTCCTCCCCCGCTGATGTACCCCTTTGCTGTGCCTTTGGACCCTTCTCCAACCTAACTTGTTTCCCTGCACACTTATACCTTTATGCTTGCTAGCCCCTTCCGGTCTATTCCCGCCACTTTACTTGACTTTTTTTCTTACATTTTTTGTTAACCTTTTCAAACCCACCACTTGTCCCGTGGCTATTTGAAGGCTATTCCCCCGCCGCTGTTGATTTTAGTGACTACACAGTCACTTGGTTTCTGGCAGCCCTTCCAGCCTTGATGCACCATGTACCTCCACTGCGAATGTTCTGCTGTAAAATGAAACATATCATTTGAACAATGATCATTCATGGGCGGGCACCCGTTGTCCTCCACTGCATGTCCTGAAAAGAGGGTGCATGCCTGGGTGTGCTGCATTTATAAACCCCTTTATGGGGTTGGGCAAGCCTTTCTTCCCTTCCCATTTGCTGTCTTTTTCTCACCTTGGGCACCCTCTATCCTCCCCTTTCCTGTTGCCTGGTGCCCCCCTCCTGTCTGCCTCGGATGTCCCACCACTGGTTGGGGGCAGGGTCCTCCCCTGGCCTGTTGTGCACCATGGCTAAGGCAGCGTCCACAAAGGCCTCCCATTGCTCTGCGCGTCCCCAGGCAATATGTGGCGGTTTTTTTTCTGAGCTTGGGCCTTGGGACCTTGGCATACTAAAGCATTACAATCAGCAATTCCAATCATTAAATCAGTAAAATGGTTTATTTTAAGTCATTGGCTTGAAATTGTATTCAGTTAGCCTAATGGAGTCACCTCTCAATGACGTCCATCAATCACAGACTGATTTTGCCCAGTTTCGACACCAACATTGTACTGTATAAAAGTTGGCAGGCTTTGAAGGAAAGTAGGGTCATACGATCTATGGTTGTAGGCGACTTGTTCGAAATACAAAGGAGCGAATGCCTTTTTTTCGACACCAAAAGTGCAGAAAAACGTTCCGAATGGTTTTTTTTTTGGTTTTTTTTTTATGGGGCGGGGGTTCCCCCCAAACCCCTTTTCTTTTACAAAAAAATCTTTTATGCATACTAAACTAAAATATATATATAAATAAAAAAACATTCAAACATTTTTTTTTCTGTCCTTTTGGTTTTAAAAAAAAAGGGCATTCGATCCTTTTTTTTTTTTTTTTTTTCGAAACTATGTCTGGACACCACGATCTATGACTAATCTAGGGTGCTTAAAGAGAAGAAACAGTGATAAACTTTGACAATCCCTATTGAAACCTGCTGATGGATACAGGGTGGAAGCATACATGAAACAGTGAGCAGCTCAGAGTACAATTTAGCTTCATTCCCGATCATCCTCATGAGTGGCTCTGCAGACTTTTAGATGTGTAACTTGGCTTCAAACTTGTTCATCCTCGTGAGTGGCTCTGTAGACATTTGGATGTGTAACTTAGCTTCAACCCTGATCGTCCGAAAGTAGATCTGCAGATTTTACTGAGGGCAATGTACCATGCCTACTCCTTGACTGGAAGGCCCATGTTCTTCCCCCTCTGCTAATTGCAGAGAGGAGCACTCTCAGTGCCACTGGCGTGTTAGTAGCCCCCCATGCAATTTTGATTGCTTACAGCACGAAGTGTAAATGCATTGAAATTAATGTTTCAAGCATTCTTTGAACTTTGTAGGGCAATTGCAAATGGCTCCTGCTATGTAGAAGCATGGCATGAGGCATTTCCATGAATTACTATGGAATCCGCCAGTGTTTACCTGTTGCTAAAAGCTGGAGGATTCCATAGGAATCTGCTGCACATATGCTATCATCAGATTCAGGTGCTGATGGATATGCATTTGTTTTTGGAAAAGGTGGAGCGGATGGGGTGGTGGACATTTAGGTTTTGTTCTGGGTACCCACCCGAGCCAGTGAAAATCTTGAAAATCCCTTCAACTGACAAATAAGGTAAAAAACGTGCGAAGTCTTGCACACATGGTTTTTACTCTTCATTTACCGCTCAGGGAGATTAGAGAATGCCCCCTAAAATGTGGCCCAATGTTAGGGAGGATTTTTTTCTCAGCACTCACAATTTTTCCAGATAAGGCGCAGTGATAATAAATGACTTGCCCAGGATCACAAACTTTAAGTGGCAAGCCAGGATTTTTTTCAAACATTTTTTATATAGTTCATTACAAGCTTTTATAAAAGAGAAAATGTACAGTACAAAGAGAATAACCACGCTAAGAAATAAAAGAAAGAAATACTTGTTTCCTTTTTCACAGTCTACTTTGAGCTTCCAGTGATGTAAGGAGTCCGTTTCATTTTGTTTCCTTAATATCCTGTCTAAGCAGGACTATTTTCCAGTGTTTAATACCTCATGCTCGATCAGTCTCTTTTCTAATGCTTCCAAAAAGAACACCAAAGCATATACTAATTTTACATCAGCTCCCTCGAACATCCTTTTCCACCAACATTCTCCGGTCAGGCAGGGTCTTGCTTCTATCACTTTCCCCAATAATGTCGTTCTTAGGTCAGTTAGTTTGGTGCAGTATAGGGTCAGGTGTTTCATGGTCTCGTTTTCTTTTTCACAGAATCTGCATAGGTAGATTGAGTTTGGGATTTGCTGCCGTAGGTTCATGATTTCTTTGGTTTGGAACAAATTCAATCTGAATTTCATGAGGTTCTTCTCATAATGTAACATGGGAATTTTTCCAGGTATTTCAGAGTCGTGCTGAGAGCCCTGGCTTCAATCGGAGCAGAAATCAAGCAACGATGGGCGTTTCGAATATCACAAGTTTCGCACCAGTCGGTTTCCCACAATTTTTTTTCTCACTTTGTCCGGGTTCTGTAGCAGTGTTTCTTTGTCAACATTCAGCTTCTCTAATATATTGACACACCGACTTTCCCATATTTCTTGCATAGGGTCAAGAGCTTTCCTTTCTTGAGTCGTTTTCAAGATGTTAAATTGAGGGAGATCTTCAGTACCAATTATCTTCCTGTATAAGGCCAAAGTATTGCATGCTACCTTAGCGTTGATGGACATCAGACCTAGTTCATATCTTGTGCAAGCGGTGGGGGTCCCTTTTGGGAGGTGCAAGATTCTGTTCAGTACGTATTTTCGCATCACGACCATCTCACATGGGAACACCCCAACATGGTCTCTGCGCCAAAGATTAACGACGGCACGACCTTCGCTTTGTAGTATTCTAGGGGTGGTTTTATGGAAAATTTGCCATATTTTTGTGTATCATGGCAACTTGTACTGCCAGGAGTTTGCATTTTATTTTGATTTTTTTTTTTTTTACCATTGGCTCATCGTTGATGTGCGAGTTGACCAAGACCCCCAGGTACGGTGCCTGACTAACGCAAGTGATTTGTCTACCTCCTATTTCCCACTTGAATTGCTTCTTTTTGGGTGCTTTGGATCCAATTAAGCTTTGAAGAACAAGGATCTCCGTTTTTTTCTGGATTTATCACAAGACCATTTTTGAAGGTGTAAGATTCAAGTGCTCTCAGTTTTCGTTGTAATCCCACTGGCGTCGCATCAATCAGAACGATAGCAGCATACAGAATACGACCAATATGATTTCCATTTATCTTGGGCGGGAAGGCTCTTACCTCTCCTAAATCCCTCTTAACATCAGAGATATAGAAACTGAATAGGGTAGCGCCCAGTGGACAACCCTGCTTCACGCCCCTTGAGGTCTTTATTGCGGGAGACAGGGATCCTTTGTGTTCTAATCTGATTTTGACTGACGTTTCTGAGTAGAGTTCTTGTACTGCTTTCATTAGACTTGGCGGACATTTGTGGTCTGTCATTTTAGTCCAACGCAATTCCCAATCCACACTGTCGAAGGCATGAGCCAAATCGACAAAGGCCATGTATACTTTTTTTTCTTTATTGCCTCCATTTTTAAGATGTTTAATATAAAACAGGTTAAGTGAGCAGCCAACTCCCTTTACGAAGCCCGTTTGACGAATATCCAATGCATCAACTTTGTTAACCATGTTGTTGGACAATTTAACACTTGAGTTGCGAAGATTTTACCAATAACATCTAATAGGGCTATAGGTCTGAAGTTTCTCGGATCGAAGGCCTTTTTCGAAAATGGGCATAATCAAAGCGGTTTTCCAGGTTTGTGGAAGCCTTCCTTCTTTTATGATGTTAAAAAAGAGGATTTAACAAAGTCAGCTCATTTTTCCTGGTTTTGCTTGAGCTATTTAATGTGTGCTTTTTTATGGTTTGGGTTTGAAAAGATTCAATAATAGCTTTTTAATAACGCATTTTAACTTAAGCAAATTCCATAAAACACAAACCTATCATTATTTCAATCATTTTAGACCAATGTCATGAACAAATAGGATTACAGCTTTGTGTCACAAAAAGGAGTATGTTGAAATTAGTTTTTAAATTGTATTCCCAGTGACAGAAAATGCAAAGTAATGTTGTTTGGTGGAGTCTTTACTCCACACAGCATGCAAGGTTATGCTTCCCTCCCATTTATTAACAACACTCCCACCCCATGATACCTCCTCCTAATGGTAAATATTCATTCCCAGGCATTCCTGTGCCTGGGCTAACGACCTCCAATTGTCCTTAATATAATTGTATTAATATAATTGTATTGTTTATTTATAGAGCGCACCGGGCTGTTAAGCAACTGGGCGCTTACAAGAAATAAGTCTTGGGTTACAGGTACATAAATATTTACATTTCTTATGTTACATGGTCACATATTAAACATTAATCATGTTACAAAGTCACATGATTACAGGTAGGATATGTTACAGTTTCAAATATTTTACATTAAATATACAGAGTATTTAGTGGAGCTCTGCCTTTAGCAGTCATTGGTGTGAAGCCAGAGTTTGACATTAGCTTTGAACACATGGAAGGAAGGAGTAGCTCTAAGTGAATCTGGGATGGAGTTCCAAAGATGAGCTGCTAGTACTGGGAAGCTGGATCCTCCAGTTCTTTTCAGTTTGAAGTTGGGAATTTTGATACTATTTGATTGGGCCTTCCTGATGGGACGTTCAGAGGAGTGCTTTGTACATTTCTCTGTGAGGTATGCAGGTGCTTTATTGTTCAAACAGTTGTGTGTAATATTCAGGGTTTTAAGTTTGATACGGTCATTGATGGCCAGCCAGTTAGCGGCTCTTCTTTGATCAGATATGTGTTGCCCTTTGGGAATGCCTAATGCTGTTCTAAGGGCGATGTTCTGCAATGTTTGGAGTTTGCTGGTGTTGTGTTTGCTGGTGCCCAGGTACAGTGCTTTGCAGTAGTCTAATTTAGAGAGTATGAGGGCTCGTGCTATGATGGTGCAGCTGTCTGTAGACAGGTATGGTTTACAGGCGTGAATACGTTTGCAGGTGTAACTAGTTGCTGAGGCAGTAACATTAACTTGCTTGTCAATGGTAAGGGCTGAATCTAAGTAAGGGCTGAATCTAAGTAAAAACCTAAGGTTTTAACTTCTTTGGCTACCTTGATTTTGATGCCATCTATGGTGATGGACAGTTTAGGGCTAGTGAAGTTTTAGTAACTGTCTGCATGAGGTTAATCTGGCACCAGGCTACAACAGGTTACTATAAGATAGTATGGCAAGTAGTCCTATCCAAGTATTGATATTAACAGACTAAGGGCGTACAAAGGTAGTGTGCCATGAGTACCATGAGTATATGGCTCAGCTATTCTGTTTTCGTAGCACTCATTATAATGTCAGGCGGATACAACAAATTACAAAAGAGTAGCAGCCGCTATGCAGGGGTAATGTAGCTGTTTGTGGTGCCTAAAGCTGCCATATCGAGGATAATACATTTGCAATCAAGTGCTGCTGGCAAGCCTGCACATGTAAATTAGTTCAACGAGCCGCTAAAAGAAGGTGGGGGCGGTACAGTTGACAATGAGCATAGTATCAGAGCATAAAGGCATGTTGAGGCAATACAATTCAAGGTTACAGTAGTATAGGAAGGTAAGCAGTGGTGGCTAAGGCATACCAGAGTTACTGCCAGTGTTTTCGGGCTGTAAATAATGATTTGTTGAAACTAAGCGAAGTGCAGGGTAGAAGTTGTGCTTTCCTGCACTTTGCCGTTTCACAGGGCAAAGCTGGGAAGGCAAATGTGTGAGGAATGTTTGGCAACATTATGGAGTACCAGTACTCTCTTCAAACTTGAAGAATCCCGACCCTCAATGCGGCCAAAAATGAGGTGCAGGTACTGAGGGCACTGGCTGGTTGTGTGTGTTGGAGGCTAGACAGTTGATTGGGGTTGCGCCGCCAGGTGTAGGCCTTGCTCGTGGTTGTTTGTTTTGGTCTCCTATTGGCGTATGTAGTTGTGTTTTCTGGCTGCATGTGGATCTCCTGGTTTTGTCTGTGGTCTACTCATGTTGATGTGGGTCTCCCCTGCTAGTCTCCTTGTCTTTCAGAGAAGTCTGTGGATTTATAATTTAGTGTGCGAATGTGCGTGCTCCTCTTCAGTGAAGAGTTCTCTTGCTTGTTTATATCTTGTATGTATGTTTGTTTCCTAGTGGTGGGGGCAGGAGGGGTCAGGGAATTCATGGGTAGACCCTTGCTGCAGGTATGGCTTGACTCATCCCTGGCCTCAGGTTTAGCAGATGTGACCCAGCTGGCTCAGGTACCTCTATTTACTCCTGGTTATGTGTGTGTGATGTGGACAGTGGGGTCTCCTACTGGTGGGGGGTCTCCTGGCTGTATATTGAAGGCCTCCTGGTTGTGTGTGCGAGAGGTAGAGCAGACGGTTGGGGCTCTTGTGGTTTGTGCGTGGGATTGTGTGTTTGTGACAGTGCTTTCCTGGTTGTGCGTGGGGGTCAACTTCTTATGAATACCATGGTTGTATGTGTTCAGTCTATAAGTGTCAAGGAGATTAGTTCTGCACAAGTCTGCTGGTTGTGTGTCTGGGTCACCTGGTTGTTTGTGTGAGTTTCATGCTTTTATGGATTAGTGTTCGAGTCTCCTGTTTGTCTGTGTTCATTTGTGTGTCTCTTCAGTGCATGTGTCTCTTTGTTGTGTGTATTTGTGTGTGCCTATCATGTGTATGTCTAATGTGTGACCATCTCTATTGATTGTGTATATTGATTATGGTCTCTTGGTTGTGCATGTGAAGGTTCTATTAGTTGCCTTTGTTGTCTCCTGGCTGTGTGTGTGTCTGTACATCTTATTGTCTTCAGGGATGTGGCTGTTTGTATGTAATCTGTGTGTGTTCGTTTTTTTGGCTTTTTGTATCCTGGTCTTGTAGTATATGACATGCTATGTTTTATTTAGAGCGCATGCACGCCCCGGGTGGCTTCTTGGCGTCTGCAGCAGAATATTAAGTCCCACAAATGCCCCCTTATAAAAGTGTATCGTTACTGGCAATGCATTCCACAATGCTGCTACCTGCGTAGAGACTCAGCCTCGCATTTCATGCCTCTTAGGCAGAGAGTATGGATTCATTGAGTGTCGCCTGGCTTATAAAGGATGGGGGAATAAGGCCTAACCAATGGAAGCAGAGGATTAGGCCAACCGCCAGCCCAGATGGTGAAGTGAATAGCCAGGAAGGCTACGGCCATTTCTATTCAGATAGTCCAAATGTGCCGTCTGATAGTGAAGTTCCCAACCACTATTATCTCATGAGTATCCAACAAGGAGATGACATAGGTCCAAACACATTCACCGTAGCTGCTGCACCCCCTCACACAGCAGAAACATACCCGAAAACATACATGTTTTTACTGTTCCTTTTTTTCAAACTGTGTAAAAAAAAAAAAAAGTTGTCCAAAAAAAGTGATATTTTCACAATTGCATCAAGTGATATAAAGTTTATTTTTATTTCTTTTGAGCTTTTTGAAAGCCCGATATCTCATTGAAGCTTCCTCAGGGGGTCTGTGAAGGCTAGAGAGCTTAGCAGGTAAAGAATGAGAGTGAATAGGACTGTGCAAAGAGGCGGGGAGCTCTACTTCGTGAATAGGAAGAGTTCCAGAGGAGGTAAGTTTTGATAGTGAAACTTTGACCTCCTGTTATACTGCAAATACTAGACTGGCAATATAGCTACCCATTACGTCTGATTTGATGCTGTTCTAGAACTGGGAGAGACTGGTGCCACGTGCTGCCAGCTCACCAGGGATGTGGGACGTGATCTGTTGTAGGAGCTCGCTATTAGGCCAAAGACAAAGCGCTACACATGGAGGGAATAGCAACACGTTTCAGTCCAACATTTCACTAGCACTCTTCAGGATACAATGTCCTTCACGGACTTCAAATCCCAAAGTTGTATGGAAAACCGGACCAGACCAAGATGCCTGGGACCCTCTCCTTGTTCAATTCATGAAGCGATATCTCTTTCACTCAACGTCCATGCAATCGCTTTTATCATTTCGAATTGCCTCTTCTGAAGCTCGCAACTTCAGGCAATCCCTTGACCCACAAATGCGGGTGGGTGTTATATTACTAAGCTTTTGTACAGGGCAAAATCATTGCTGTAGTCGTTTGAAGGCGCTGACCCTTGGCCATCATGCTTCTTAGTTCTTTCTTATCTGACCTACTTCAGTAATCTCGAGACGGAGCGAAACCCCTGCGGCGGTAAGCCTTGGGTCACGTTGGCTTGCGTGCTGACCTGGAAGGCAAGAGCCCGGGGGTGCGAACAGATAGGCCGCGCCACGATAGACATAGACATATGAAGTGCTCGCTCGGCATCAATGAGCAGAAAGCCGCGGTGAGAGGCGGCAGACGTTGCGATTGCTTGAAGAGTACTACAATAGCTGATAAGGGTGGAAAAGACGGTTGGAGAGTCATGCGGATGCTGAATCGAGACAGTGAGGCCCAACGGAGGCCGCAGAATGTCGGCGCGAGGGGCCATGAGCAAGAACAAGAATAAGCAATCCACAATGGATATTTTTGCCACATTTTCCTGTGGCCATCGCGCCCAAAGGCTCGATGGCACCAGCGGAGGGCACCACAGCGGCTGATAACCATCAGATTTTAGAGGCCATCACGGAGCTGAAAGACTCTTGGGGGGGGGGGGTTGCGATGTCAGAACTGCACACTTCCTTGGAGGCTAAATTAGACGCAGTGGGCATAGAAATCTCCCTGTTGAGGCAAGATGTCAGGGTGCTGGCAGAACGAACAAGCAGCCTGGAAGGTGCGGTGAAAACCAACACGGACACCAGCACTAACAACGCAAATGAGATTCATGTACTCAAACAGGTAGCTAACTTGGAATCTCGAGCGGAGGAAGCAGAAGGGAGAGCGAGGAGGAACAATATTCGCATGGTGGGCTTGCCGGAGGGCGAGGAGGGACAGGACCCGACAGACTACGTCGAGAATCTACGCCTACAAGGAATTGGGGCTGGCAAACTCTCGCAGGGATTCGCAGTGGAGCGTGCACATAGAGCCCTTAAGAGGAAGCCGAGACCAGGGGCCCCTTCCCGGGCGATAATCGCCAAAATATTGAACTACAAAGGCCGCGAGAAAATACTGGAGTACTTCCGAAAAGGTGCAACAATCAAAAGGGCCTCGAGCACTATCACAGCGTATCCGGACTACACTATGTTGGTCCAGAGGCAACGGTACAGCTATGTGGCAATCAAAAGAAGGCTGCGCGCGGCTGGGATAAAATATATGCTTCTGTACCCCGCGAAATTGAAGGTGGTGCACAAGAGCAAAATGTATTTTTTTGACACTCCAGAAGAAGCAACGACGTGGCTGGATCTGCAGGGCTGCCCGGAACGAGACACGGAAGAGACCCAAGAGGGAAGCGATAAGTGACTGGGATACGGTATGCATACTGTTAAGGCATCGAGTGAGCACCCCAGGGGTGCCTAGATGAAGATTAAGAACAATGGGTGCGGCTGTAGGAGGCTGATATTCTGATAAAATACCGCTGATTGTAACGGACTTGAAGGACTGGAATATAGTAGCGTGTACATATATGCAAATTGTATAGCAATGTGTAGTTAACCCAAAGTGACATAGGAGCGGCAGGGCGAAAGCACCCTACCCCCCGAATTATAGTTGTAGTAGTAGGTTGGCCACTAGGGCGGCCTCACCCTGCGGAGCTTCGAGTACAGACGAGAGCCAGAAAGAGCTAGATGCGGGGGAGCCTGAGATCCAGGGATGGAGCTGGGCATCAGTTGGGGGGGTGTGATGTTGGGGAAGGGACGGGAGGTGGGAGGGAGGGGGAACGGGAAGTTTGTGTTTTTTGTTAAAGGGAATTTAGAATGGGATGCAGGCCTATACAGATTGGATTGGAATTCCAAGTCAGAATGCACCTGGGGGAGGAGGAACGGAACTGGTACAGGCCATGGGAGACCTTAAGATACTTACATGGAACGTGCAGGGGCTCAACAGCTACTTAAAAAGGAACAAAGTTATGTTGTACCTGCGCAGGCAGAAAATAGATATTGCATTGCTGCAGGAAACCCACCTTACACGAGAGAGGATGGACACGATCGCTGGGAAGTGGAAAGGAGTGTTGGTGGGCTCATCGTACTCTGCTTATGCAAGAGGAGTGCTTATTTGGGTGGCGCCACATGTCCCTTTTCAGCGATTTCAAGTGGTGGCTGAGACAGACGGGAGGATGGTTATGCTGAGGGGACTGGTGGAGAACAGGGAGATGAGCATTGTTAACATGTATGCCCCGAACCAAAACACAGCGGCGTACATTAGACATTGAGTGCGAATTTGAGCGTATGCGTAGGAAGCGCGATGATCTGGGGAGGGGACTTCAACTGCGTATTGAACCCGAGGGTGGACAGATCGGATGGGAAGATGGATAGACCAGCCCCTGCAGCCAGGGCGTTAGACATTGCTGGATGACTTTGGTGTGGAGCATGCATGGAGAGTGAGGCACCCCCAGGTAAGGCAATGTTCACATTATTCTGCCCCACAGCAGTTATCAACGATGTTGGATTATGTCTTCACATCACCCGAAATGATAGCGGAGATCGCACAAATAAGGCCAGGGTCCTTTCGGACCACTCGCCCCTGATTCTCGCATGGCAATACTGCCCCCCCCCGCCCCCCCGAGAGCGAGGATCCTGACATGGCACCTACAAGCAGAAGCGTTGCGAGACCCCTTTTTTAGGGAGGACCTGAGGGAGGAGATTGTAAATTATTTTGAAACAAATACTGGGAGCGTGGATTCCACGTGAACACTATGGGAGGCCTTTAAAGTTGTCATGAGGAAGGTAGCCATAGCGAAATCCAAGGGCCTACAAGGTGGGGTTTTAGCTGAACTGCAGGAGACGGAAGAAAAATTAGAAGAGGTCTTAAGGGGCGGAGACGATACAGCAGAGAAGCTAGAATTGACACTTAGGCTACAGCAAAAATGTGCAGAATATTGGGAGAGATTATGTAACCTTAATTATAAAAAATACGTAGAGAGACAGCATGCGGGAGGTGATAAACCGGGGAGACTTTTGGCGTAGTTATATAAGAGTGAGACCCTCCAGAGTCACAATCAGGACTATAGAAAGAGAAGACGGTAGCGTAGAGGACACCCAGGAGGGAGTTAATCAAGCGTTTGTGGATTATTATAAGGTATTATACGGAGATGACAGGGAAAGTAGTCGCGCTATGATTGAAGAAACGCTTGAGGACATGGGGTTGCGTTGCCCAAGATAAGCGAGGAGGAGAGAGGAACTAGACACCCCGATCACCTTGGAAGAATTAGGGGAGGTGGTGAGGCAGCTGCCTACTGGTAAAACCCCAGGGACAGATGGACTCTCAAGTGAGTTTTACAAAGTATACATGGAAGAGGTCCCCTCCCCCCACTGTTAGAGATGTTAAACGAAGCGTTTGAGACGGGATGCTTACCGCAGTCACAGAGAGGCCGTCATAATACCGCTCCCCAAACCTAACAAACCTGGGCACAGCTGTGGTTCCTATAGACCCTTGTCAATGCTGAATCAAGACGGCAAGATAACTGCTGTCTTAGCAAATAGACTGAAGAAGGTTATTGGCAAATTAATACACCCGGATCAAACGGGCTATGTCCCTCATAGAAACATTACCAATAATCATAGGGGACTCCAGAGAATCATTGAGTTTGGCAGAGAAAGAGATGAGGAAATGGCAATTGTGTCTTTGGATGCAATCAAGGCCTTTGACTCCGTTAAATGGCCATGGCTGCTTGCAGCCCTGAAGCACTACGGGTTAGGGCCTGGATATGTAAGGTGGGCGAACATTTTATATAGCAAACCTTCTGGCTAGAGTTAGGACAGGATCTGTGATATCGGAAAGGTGGCAGCTCAGCAGGGGTAGTAGACAGGGATGCCTGTGGTCTCCAATGCTCTACATACTGGCCCCGGAACCTCTAGCAATATATCTGAGGCAGCAATATGACACCATAGGCATCGAGGTGAAAGGGGAGCGGCATCTGATCTCCCTATATGCAGATGACATGCTGCTGTACTTGCGATTCCCAGAAGAAAATCTCCAGTACATCCTAGAAGTGCTGGAGAGATATGCTGTGCTGTCCGGTATAGCAGTGAACCCCCAGAAGTCCAGCATGTTCCCACTAGGGGGGTACATGGGGATTCCAGCAGAGCGGCTACCTGTATTGCAAGTGCCGTGGGCGGTTAGCACATTTCGGAACCTGGGGATAGATATATACCACACCGTGGAGGAAGAGCATAGGTGCAATACAGAAGTAGCCACTAAAAAAATTGAGAAGTGCATGCAATTTTGGGCAAAGCTGCCCTTGGCGATGATGGGGCGGGGAGCAATGCTAAAGATGGTGGTCCTGCCAAGGCTCCTACACTACTTCGGGAACATACCGTACCTGATTCCTAAGAAGTTCTTCACCAAATTGAACAGCATGTGTAGGGACATTTTGTGGCATGGCACGCGAAATAGAGTGGCGTTATGGAAGCTACAGAACTTCCATGACAAAGGAGGGATAAAGCTGCCCAACTATGAGACGTACTATGTGGCAATCCAGTTACAGTATGTTGCCAAATGGCTCTCTGACGAAGAGACATCGGAATTTAGGCTGTTTGGGCGTGATTGTGCACCTTTTTATTTGAAAGCGATGATGTGGGTACCCAGGGCGGAAATGGTGGGGCGCACTAAAATGATGCTACTTGGGTGGAAGGTGTGGCGCAGGGCATGTCAAATTATGGAGAACCCGTCTCCATGCTCACCGCAGATACCACTGGTTGCATTGACGGGGGCAGACGCGCAGCTACGAATGATACTCAGGAACCACTGGGAACCGGCTGGGGTGGCAACAATGGGTGATATTTGGTGGGAGGGCTCTAGTATTACTTTTGAGGGGCTGCGGGAAGAAACTGGGTTGCACGAGGGCCAGTATATTACGTATCATAGAGTGGTACAGAGGATTAAGAGAACATGGCCTGAAACTGTGTTGGAGGAAGAATCAGATGCCACCATAGACGTGATATGTGACATAGCTGAGGGGGGTCATGAGATTTCCAGATTGTATGAAATGCTGATGTCTAAAGTGGGGAAGGAGGTCCTGCAGTTGAGACTAGACTGGGAAATGGAGGTTGGAGCCCCGATGGGAGACGGGATGTGGGAACGGGTGCAGGGGTATCATAAGAAGGTGTCTAGAAACGCGAGGCTGAAACAGATTTGGCTGTACATAACGCACAGGGCATATATGACGCCTAGGAGGATATCGAGGTTTGAAAATGCAGGACGGCAAGCATGCCCCAAGTGTGATGAGAACGCGGGCATGGTGCATATGTTCTGGTCATGCCCGATCATAGAGCGTTTCTGGAGGGGAGTGAAAGGGAAACTGGAAGAAAAAGAGGTCAAGATTGTAGTGGATACAGTGTGGGCCTGTCTGCTTGGGGGGGTTCCCCAGACCGCAGAAGCTCAGGCACGTGAGTAAGCTGAGGGATCTGGTTTATGTGCTTGCAAAGAGGAGGATTGCAATGGGATGCAAGTCATGCCATGTGCCAAAGGTAGAGGTGTGGTGGAGAGATTTGCAAAAATGGGCGGAAGCCAAAACCATGGCATGGCAAGAAGCGAGTAGCACAGGGGGGGGAGGAGGAGACTGAGTCCCTGATGGCCTGGAAATCACTGATAGCCGAACTGTTTGGGTCATCAGATGACCCGGAGGAGCTTGTAGAAGAGGAGACGGAACCACAGGATGCGGAAACTGAAGGTTTAACGCAATAGACTCGTAGAGGGGGGTGGGATAAGGGAAGTAGTGGTTAGAAGTTAAGAAAATGTAATGAAACTGTTGGAACAGGCACTGTTCGTTTGTATTGTTTGGTTGTTTTTATAATTCAAGAAAATGTTTTTTTAAAAAAAAATGTTTCGCACTGTCTCCAGCTGTGGGTTGAAAGTAGAGGCGTTGCTAGGGCGGGGGGGAGAGGGGGAGGGGGATATAGCCCCGGGTTTTTTGGTTGTAGCCCCGGATAGAAGTTCAGGAGCTACAACCAAAAGACTAGATGGAGCAACACCCCTGGTTGAAAGCAATCTAATTTCCCTGCATCTGGCTTGGTTTGGTGTTGAATAGAATCCAAGTAGCTTTCCTCTCATCTCAGCTTCCTTGTAGTGCAAAAATCTTCAAGTGGGTTGTGCCGAGTGCCAGCAGTCGTGTGTAGAAACATACGATCTTCCCCACCGAAACAGGTAAGCTTTCATTCAGGAATAGTCATGGAGACATTTTAGTTCGTATTCTGGATGTTCTACAACGAAACGAAGTCTGGAGGCATCTGTTTAGCTGCTTTGATCCTCTTCGTCCTTTTGGCTACTTTCAACACAGTTGACCATCAACTGTTAGTTTCTCATCCCTCACACACAGACACTGGGGGTGGGCCAGCTGGCTCATGACTAGATTCATTTTTCTCTTTACCCAAAAATGGGCTTCTCCAACCTCTGAGGCACCACAGGGGTCTGTCTTATTGCCTCTCTTATGAAATGTTTGTGTTACCCCATTGGTCTTGCTGGTTGAGTGAACGACACTCAGATAAGAAAGCTGGAGCTTTCTCTTAGACAGAGGATGTTTGTATGACTATTTTAGCCTGAAATGTTCCTCCTTTCCATCATGGAGGAATCGGAAACAGAAACCAGCCACAACTTTAGAACAGGCAGCCAAAGGAGTACTTTGTTTTGTTAGGGAACCCGAGAGGCATGCCATCGGAAGCCATAGAGATCATCGAACTAGAGCTGCCGTGGTTGGGGCTGTAGGGCAACTAACCCATTTTAAGCCGCTCTTGATGTGAGTACACTTTGGCCAATGAAAAAGCAGCTCTTTCTTAGCATTGCCATTGAGAATAAGAGACAATAAAATAGTACTGGTAAGGAGCCTTGACTTACGTGTGATAAGAATTCACTGCAGAACCTGGGGCTGACCTTATGTTGGCTCCATACTGAGATTGTTACCAGAGGGGCACTCTCTTAGAAGAAGGAATCCTGGAAGACCCTGAAGGCCCGAGAAGGTTCCTCAGAGCAATCACAGAGAAATCACTATTTCTCTTTAAAATGGAAGTAGCTCTGTTATGAACCCCAACAGGAGATCCAAGTGCTTTACTTGGGAGCTCGGTTTGGTGAGAAAGATGGGCAAAGAAGCCAACGGCTGTACTTGTTTGCATGGGGTTGGCAATGTGGAGTCATCTCTTTTCTTCATGTGCCCCTTTTTATATTTCAAGCTAGCTAAGCTGCTTAGCCCATCGTGGTTGAAGTGCCCCCTTCCACCCTGAAGCTGGCACTCGCATAATCCCAGAAGCTTCAGATACTGGGCTACATTACAGGAACCTGCTTCTTGCACTTGCACTTGCACTGGTGCAAAACATATGTACCACCGCTCCAGTTTCTCTGCAGTTACCAGGCACCATTCAAGCAAGGCCTGGAGATGCAGAGAGCGTTTGATCGCTAAAGGTTAGGAGCAGCTTAAAGGGGCGTTTATTTTTGTTTTGAATCTGTAATGCTTGCATTTTAAGGTAATGTTTTAATTATATGTTTATGAATATGCTGTTGGATTTATTTTGTGCGCAAATATGTTCTAATGCCTAATTGCTAGAGCCTGTGAACTGAAGTGCCTTCGCTAGTGTATCTGGAGCCGTCTCTTGCAACATTAAGGAGTTAACACCTCTATTTAGGACATTGTGAGTTAGTGAAGTGGCTGCCAGTGTTATTTAAAGACTACATAATGTACAGAAGTGTGCTCATTGTAGATCCTGCATCAGAGCAAGGATCCAGAACCGTTGCTTGGATTAGAGCCTCGTATTACACCAGTCGACCGCGGGGAACTAGGGAAGGTGCCACTAGAAGCGATGTGTTTGGTTACAAGACTTACGTTTAAGTTCCTGATCTAGTAGCTGCCGGAAGATATTTCCACATGTTTTACATTTTTTAATACAAAATATGATGATGGAATCATCACACAAAATGTGGACAGGCACTTTCCGAGTTTGTGTAGAACTTGTTAGAATTGTTTGTGGGGCGAAGATGTTTCTCAAATTCGTTTATTACGAACAGCTTTTTTCACAACATGAATCATTGCTTTACTTTCTTTTCAATGCCCTAGTCCTGTTTATTTGCTGGGTCAAAGCATCGCCACGGGACCCTTTCTAGATGGCTCTTAAAGCTTTGTCATATTTGAATGAGCCTGTGAACCACAGGCTGGATGTTTCCAGGTGGGCAGATTTGAGCTGAAATCCAAGAAAGAACACTGTTCAAGATGGTGGAAGCAGATGCATTGCCATCAAAAAGTGGAGGGGACACTAGAGAAAATGCAACAAGGTGAGACTATCTAAACATTTCCATGGATGACTTTGTACCAGATATGCCCCTAGGGTATAGCTTTTTGGGAGAATGTATTCTTTTTAAAAAAAAGGGAAAGCAACGTTCTATAACCTCCCAGAAGGCACTTGAATGGGCACCAAGTTCTGCCTCCTTCGAGCTGGAAATCTCATGTAATGTGTAGCCTTTGCCATGTGTAGGGCCTCTGTTAGTAAGAGTTTCTGTCAATCCATATTTCTCAGAGATATTGTGATGGATCTGTAGTCTAATGTCAGTTGAGAAACCAGGCTGGCAAATTTGTTAGGATAGTGTGGATCAAAAATGGCATGCTGTTAATATATATTCTGAAGGTTGACTAGAGAATGTGTATTGTGCAAGCAAAATCTTGTGTTTATCGAAAGGGTAGCAGGCATGATTACTTTCAAGGATGGTGTCTGGGTGTCTGATTGCTAACCAGCCACCTCTGCCAGAAGCACGTTTTATTTATAAAGATGCTATAATCCTAGAAGATTTGGTATCCAGGAATGATGCAGTCCTTAATGGCCCTGTGTTGACTCAGTGGGTGGATCTCATGGCGAGGGAAGCCCTCCATGGAACCAGTGACAATGGCCTTGGAAGAACGCGGTATTCACCACCTTTACCTCTGTCACCTCTATCACCTTCACCCCCATCAGTTACCTGAGGCCCCCCACACCTCTGTGTCTCAGTAGAATGAAGGATTCCATTCACACAGATCATACTGGGACGAGGAAGAGGGAGGCATACCCACGTGGAGTGCATAACATCACTGACACGAAGGAGATCAGGCAAGGAAGCAAAAGACCATCGCACAACCAACATACGCAGTAAAGTTTGTCAACTTCAGGCATAAAATGCAAGGAAGGGCTGTGTAGAATAAGCCAGCCCTGGAGGAGCAAGGAACCAGATGCTGGTTCTGTGTGCGAGAGACCTGAGGAAAGAGAACCAGATGCTGCCAAGTAGGGATGAGTGCCTCCAACAGTTCAATGGAGAAAGAACCTGTCCGGTGATGGGAAGAAATGAAATCTGAGCAGCGAAGACCAAACAAGAGAAAGACACGCAGCCAAGGATGCAAGAGAAAGGCTGTCGTGTGGAGCTGCCAAGAGCCGGACGCCAAACACTGAAGCAGTTCAGAAGCCCCGCTCCACTCCCAGGACAGACCGGAGACCGCATTGGCAGTACCCTAAGGTAGGGGAACGGTCAGGCTGACTGGTGGGACATGGAGGGCACCAAATGAGATAAGATAACACATAATAATATCACAGGAGACAACAGGGGATAACAAAACAGCATCAGAAGCCGGAACAAACTTTGCAAAGTACCCTATGTGGAACAGAACCTGGCAGGAGAGTACACCAGGTCTGTTCAGTGGGACATTGAGCAAAACCGGGGTAGAGAACAGGCAAACATAGCACAGCATGGTCTGGGATCGATATGAGGTCAGGAGACCTCCAGAGAAGGAAACCACACAGCCCAAGGGTCCCTACGAGATGGAAGGAATCTACATCCAAGGGGCTGGGGTCCCAGAGGTAGTCTGGGAGAGCCTGAGAGAAGATAAAGGGGTCAGGCACCCACAGATTAGAGAAAGAAGATATAGAACAATTCGGGTATAACCAAGGGGGACGTGTGACGCAAATAAAAAGGAAAGAGAGGTGCAAGAAGCTGAACCAAGGGGTCAAGGACCCACTATCAATGGAAGAAAAATGTTTTGGAACTCCAAGATATATAGTCCAGTCTGGCAGGATAGTGCACCACACTTAAAGAAGGGATAGGGAATTTTGACCTTGATATTTGGGAAATCGATTTGTTGAGAACAATGTCTACAGTTAAGTCTGGCAGGATAGACACCCAGACTTAACATAACAAGTGGAAGAGACTCCCCCTTGATACTTGGGAACTGTATTTAAAGGAGTCGATCAATGTGTTTCCTTATCAAGAATGGAACATTATACATCTATATCCAGAATGTGAGAAGCCTCCCTCTGGATGAAGAAGACACCCAGTTTTCCTTAGTTTAGCGTAACAGACGTAAATAGGTTTGGACACAGGATGGTGGACATTTTACTTTACACAACACCCTGTCCGAGTCCTTATGGTTTTTGTTGAGGCAGGACAATCCCTCATAGAAATTGGACATGACAGGTTTTCATGCTCTTTTCTTTTATAATAAAAGTCTTTGTCAACAAGCATGCCACCTGTTAGGGAGAATTCTCATAAATGGTTGATTTCCCTTACCTACTGAGTCCCTCAGCAGCTTTGCTGGTTTTCTAGGACTAATTTCTTTCACCTGGTAAGAGTGTGAGCCTTTTTTCACACTCTTACATGTGTTTTGCTATGTGTATTTCTACTATTTGTGTGATCTTGGGCACTGGAGCCTTACCTAATCCATGGCACCATATTCTTCCATGTGTGTTACACAGCACCTTCAGTGCAGTGCCACAGGGTTGTCTTTTAGATTTCCCACTGACTCCATTTTCTGGTGCTGACTACTGTCCCCCAGAAAAGATAAAGTTGCCATTAACTGTATTTAGTCACTTTTACCACAGACCCAGTACACCCCATCTTCCATGGAATATTGGAAAGGGTTAATTCTTATCCCTTTTTGTCTGAGAGTCTCTTGGAGCTTTGTTTTGCTCCCTTTACATTAAGACCTTTCTACCGCGATTATCTTATATAAACGTGGTAATGTTTTAGGCTATTATATTAGCCTCAAAGATAAACCCGCTTGACCAAATACATTTTATTTTGGCTCCGGCTGGGTTTGTTTGCCATTTCTTTTTGTTAGTCTTTCTCGTGTTTTACTCTGCGCGCCAAATCAGGTTTGGTCCCTTTGTTCATCGCCTTTTTGCAGGCTTCCACACAGAAGCCCTCCTTTTAGGCGCCTGAGAGTCTGGGTAGGCAGGAAGTGAGGGAGGGGTTTTAGTACCCCTGCCATGGGTTCCCTTGGTAACGGAAGTCGCACTCCTGTTTCATTGGCTGGGTGACGGTCCTTGCCAGGACAGCCACCCTGCTGTGTGATTGACAGCCAGGCTGTATGAATGGGGGAAAACTGCATAAAAAGCAGGTCTCTGGGACTGGAAGAGCAGAGTCGCCACTGGAACGAAAGAACCAATGAGGAACTGGCAGAAGAGGACCCCTGCGACAACTGGACCACCCGGTGAAGCCCTGCTGCAGGTCCAAATCTTCAGAATCCGACGACAGAGAAGATCCTCCAGGAAACTTCTTCCCTTGAGCTGGTGGGACCAACCAGTTAACCCAAACTGCAAGCCAGGACCCCTCCTCTGGTCGAATTCGCTGTACAGAGCTACAGTGGGCCGGATAGCCAGGAAGGTCGGACCCTGCTTGGGTTTTAAGGAGCGCACCGTTTATTTGTTGCTTTGCTCTGCTGCTGGTTTCTTCCCTGGGTACTGCAGGACCCTCCAGACTTCCTACTTCTTGTCAGTTCGACAGTCGCTTCAGGAACCGTGTGCCTGCAGGAACTACCAGGAACGTCCGCCTCAGCTATAGCTCCCTCTCCTTTTTAAGGTACTGTGCAAATCCGGTTGTTCGTCTCGTTCAGCCGCGGTGAAAGTATTTTAAATCTTTCTCTAATCTAAGGGCTTGTCCTTCTCTTCTCTTTGAACTAACTTTTCTACCAACCAACCTCGTCCGGAAACCGTGCCACGAACTGTACCGCGAACTACACTGAACTGTATTATCTTGAGCAAAAGACTTTTGAACCATTGACTTTGGCCCTAAGCCTTTTCTATCTGATTTTATCATTGTAGTCTCTCTTGTTCGCTTGCCCTGAGTACTTACCTGTTGGTGTGGATTCATTTCTGTTAACTTCCATCTTTCCCTCCCTTTTAAATTGCTGGAGTGCCATTTTGCTCCCACTTCATTTTGTGAGCTTAACTTGTCTGGAATTTAAGGGAAGTGGTGTGGTGTATTGGGAGTGTGATTTTTAGACTGCTTATAATAGTGTAATGTTATACAACTGAAGAGTGAAATAAATGTATATTCTTTTACTTGAAAACCTTGAGGCAGTGTTTGCCTGAATCATAGTAATTGCTGTCCTTTGTGTAACTCTTTGACACTGATCACTTACTCTTGAGATAAGTCTGGCTGCTCTGCTACTGCTACCACTTTAACTGTGTAGTATAGGCTTGTACCAAAGGTGAAATTGTACTGTCACTTGTAGTCTTAATTGTGTGTGGTGTTCCCAAAGGGTACTGCATATAATTCTGCCTAACACCACCACTGTGTCAGACTCGTACTTCTGCACCCTTACAGTGTTCATGGTGCTGGGATGCATTAGTATGCTGGTGTTTGATGTCTGTTTGGGTCTATATTAAATCACTGCATGTGAGTGGCTAAGTTTGATATGTTGGTGTAGGTAGGCTGATGGGCTGCCCAGTGGGTATCATTGACACATTCCTCCAGTGTGGTAGCGTTGATATCTCAGGAGCGGTGCCGCTTGTGTGACATTTATGTGGTGGTGCCCTCGGGTAAACTGCTTGTGAATAGATGTCCTATGCATCCTGGTATCTCTGGTAACAGACACAGCGATCCAGAGAAGACCTAGGTACCATGGAGCAGTGGGCATCAAGTAGGCAGTGGGTGAGCATGGTTCTAGTGAAGAGTTCGGAGTAGGTATTTTAATGAAAAGCTATATTTATGTTTACGGAAATAGGACACCCATGTGCTGGCCTAGCCATTCTTAATTCAGAACTGCTTTCAAAATGTTAGTCGGCATAATTCAGGGTTTATAAAGATGTTAAGTATGCCCGCACAATAAATTAGGTTCTAGAAAGGAAAGTTGCTGTGAATAATTCCCTCTCAAATTAGAGCCGTAGAATGGTCCACTCTACAACACAAACCGCAGGCCGTATTGGTAGTCTACCCACAAAGAAGCTCGCCCCCACACGCACCTGAACCCGATCACGCCGTTACATACCAAGGCCATTGCCCAATAGATCTGTTTAAGTGAAAGCCAACATCGTTCTGATGTGAGTGTTAGGTTTTGGAATATAGAGGGGTTTGTGTGGTGGCAAGTGCAGAGCATGGTGGAGAAGTGAGGGTGAGTAGACGAAAAAGAGAAGGGGAGGAGAACCTGGCAGTGCAGCAAGGAGGTGAAGAGGAAAGCCGATGAAGGAGGGGAGAGAAGGATAGCATGGCACAGTGGGGAGGTGGTGGAAGAGGGGAGAAGTAGTGCAGAGAGCAAGGAGGCAAAGTGGAGGAGAGGTGGTGAAGGGAAGAAAGATAAGGAAATGAGGAGCACACAGGTGAAGAGTAGAGGAGCACAAGAGAGACAACTGAGTGGAAGGAGGTGAAACGGAGGAAGAGAGGAGAGGAGAGGAGGAAAAGAGATAATGGAAGAAAGGAGGAGGAAACAAGCAGGGGTGTGGAATAAAGGAAGGAGAAGGGCGCTGCAGGAAACAAGATCCTGTGTACTGCCAAAGCTCATACAGTCATGGATTGAGACAGTGAAGACCATACATGCATATCTTGGAGACCTGCACATTGCCACCATTATATGTGCATTTCCCGAAAGACAACCCCCACCAGACAACCTATACCAGATCGGGGTACCTGGTAAGGCAGTCCAGAGGGACCAATGCATGATCCTGACAACTTCAGCAACGCCCAAGAAAGACCCATTGCAGCCCAAGAAAGAAGTGCCCAGCACTATAAATCCCAGAGATAGAGAGTGACTGTTTGCAACCAAGAAGGTGGACTCACATTTGGGGAAAGGGGAATTGAGAACCCTGGTTCTAATAGAAACCTAGAACACAAGAGGGTCTGCCCCTACTCTGTCTGGGACTAGGGCAACAAAGCTAAATACAACAAAGGTGTCCCGACAGGAAGAATGTGAGACTATTGACCGTGAGCTAAATCGCTCTATGTGAATTAATGGAAGTATTGGGTTATGTTATTTTGCATTGCTTACAAGTCCTTATGTTTGTTCTATATCCTATTTGAACAAGGCACACTGTGCTGTATCTCCAAAATGTATCAAATTCACGGTTATTAGATACAATTTCAATTAATCTGGCAAAGACAGACATACACAAATTATTGTACACATAATATGGTGCTGAATGCATGTGTCAAAAGAAAAAAGCATAGCAAAAAACAAAGCTTAAAGGCTGTACAAGGGTACATGGACAAAATTGTCATTCCATCCTGTAGGGAGCATTAGAACTGATACCATTCTCCGATGTAGTATGGATGGAGTGACCAATTCTCAGATGTAGCATGGATGGAATGACAATACATTTCAGTGCAAGAAACACATACTGTTAACAATCTCACTGGAGCATAGCATTTCTACGTTAGCATTCATCGACCACTGTGTTAGTCAGCTGGTTGTATTATGTGTATTAGATATTGGTAAATCTCTAGTTCAAGGAAACCTGGCTGACTTGTGAAACACTAAACTCATCCTTTGAGCTTAGTGAGAACCTGACCCCTGTTATGATGGTATAAAATAAGACCAAAGTGAACTTACCCATGGTCTCCAGTCATCAGATGTGACGGATTTCAAGGAGTAAAGGGTCCAGGTGGGGTCTCTAGGAACGACTTCACATTTGCATGCTTCAAGATCAAAGTACAATATCTAGGAACCAGGCACGGTGATTAAATTGAGCATCAGGAGCAATGTCACATTAGAGCACTGCCTGCATTGGGCATGTGGGACAATCATCATAGCGCACTAATTCAATTGGGATGCGTGGTTCAGTTTCAAATCCTGCTGGGATCACTTATGAGGGCCGAGGTGATATTGGTGTTTGTGTGGCTCTTCTCAAATGAATAAGTGTGATTCTATTCCTTTCTCTGAATCCTACTTGTGCATGGTCCAGGAGGTGGCTGGACTCTACGTTTTCCTTGATATGTATCTATGCATACCTTTCACATCAATAAACCTCGAAAGCTATGTTGGAGATTCGTCGTTAGTTGAGGGCTATTATGGATTTCCACTAGTGTTTTTAGGTTTAATGTAGACCATCTTAAAATATTCTGTACAGTTCCTGTTGCCTGTTTCATGAGTATGCAGTAGGGGCCTGATCTACTGGCAGGTCAGGCCTGCTGGTAGATCTGAGCCCCCACTGGCAAAATGCCAGTGCCGGTAATACCAGCAATTATTCTGCCATGTTTACCGGACTGTCAACCTGGTTGTGAGGCCCTTTGTCTCTTAATTGTGTGATGTAGTGTAAAATTAATTTGTACTGCATCATTTACTACTGTGGTTATCTCGAAGCAAGAAGGCTTGTCCACAGTGCGTATTATGCCCACCCCTGCAGTAAACAGGTCGGTAGAGGTAAAAAGAGAAAAAGGAGGTGACAAATGTGTGTATCTCCTATTTGAATGTATTCTTCTTCTGGTTGTCTCCCCTCTCTCACACCTAATTGCATGTATGTTAGGTCCCAGATTATTAAAAAACCAGGATAGTCCAACTAAAAATACTATATGACCGTGCCTATGGAGGGAGTAACCCTAGGGAAGGATCTAATCGTATCCGTCTAAGCAACTGGGTTTGCCTTAGCCGCGGTGGTGCTGCAGTGTCGGTGAGATGCGCCATCATCCGGCATGGTCAATGGACCTGTTCGAGAGCAGGGGCTGGAGAGCAAGGATTACTAATGGTGGTCAGACAGTGCCTGAAGCCTGTGGGCAAAACACAGAGGAGCTGTGCAGTTTGCAGTATGAGATTTTACATTAGTGTGAGAGGGGTCGGGAAGGAATCCTTTGAGGCATCTTCAGTGTAGTTGAGCGAGGTCATGATCCTGCTAGAGTTTAAATAAATGTGAAATGGCACACTAGCATTTTAAAGCTGTGAATCCTGTCAAGCCAATCTCATGAAGACAGAAGAAAGCTCTCCAATTCCTGTATGCCGATTCAACCGGCGATAATCCACCCATTCAACACAAAAGTCCACATGTTCCCCAAAAACCGGGGCAGGCATTTGAATGTAAAAACATCTTTGAATGGCAGGACAGAGAGGGCAATACCGGGACAGTACCAGCCAAACCATGACTGGAGACCCTAATATATCTTGCTCGGCTGGTTGTGAGTGAGTGTGTGTGTGTGTGTGTGTGTGTTTAGCGCGAGAGAGAAAGAGCAAGATAGTGTGCATACCTCTCTTGGGTGTGTGTGTATGTATGTATGTGTATGTGTGTGTTTGGTAGAGGGATGATGTTTATGTATGCTGGTTCCTTTGTTGTGTGTAGGGGACACTTTGGATGAAGTGTGTGTTTGGGTGTTCTGGTTTTGTAGGTGTGACAACTGGTTTTCGGTGTGAATCTCCTTGTTGTGTTTGTGTCGGTGTGTGTGTGTAGTTTCAATGTTTTTTGTGTCTCCTGATTGCATGTTTTTATATTTATCTAATGGTGTTGGGTGGGTTGGCTGAATTCATCACTCTGTGGATATCTTCGTATTTGTGTGTGTCTCTAGTTGAATGTGTGCACTTTCCTGATAGTAGGAGGGCATGTGTATATGTGCTTTTGTTTGTTGGCATTGTGTGTGGGTCTCTTGTTTGGGTCTGGGGGCCTTCTGGTTTTGTATGTTCTTTGGCTACGGGTCTCCTGAATCTGTGTGTTTTATATATCTCCTGGTTGTGTGGGTTTCAGCCACAAGGGTGCATTTGTGTCCTTAGAGTGTTTGTGTGTCCCATTTTTGTATGTGGAAGTGGCAGTCTCCTTGCTGTGTTTTGTGTATCTTTACAGGTTGTGTGTGTACTGGTGTGTCTGTTTTTGGGGGTAAGGGTGTCGCCACAGTGAGTGTGCTTCCTAATTCTGTGTAGAGAGGCATCTCCTGTTCCCATGTGGGGGAGAGGTCTCCTTATTGTTGGTCTCCTAGTTTTGTGTGTGTCTGGTTCTGTGAGTGAATGAGGCAGTCACCTAGTTGCATGTGTCTGCTGGTTGTGTTTGCAAATTCACTGATGTGTGTTTGGCGGTCTCTTGGTGTGTGTATGAGAGTCTCCTCATCTGATTGCATGGATGTCTTGGCTCTCTGTGTAGGGTTGCCTCGAATGTGGTTTGTGGGGGATGACACATGTCTCCTGGGTTTATGTGTTTTAATTCTGGTTCTCTTTAGATGAGTGTTTCCTATGTGTTTTGGGGCACTATTCCGGGTTGTCTACAGGGGCATCCTGATTTTGTATATAATTCTGGATGTCTTTGTTTTGACTGATGGGTTTTGTTTGTGTGGTTGTGTGCACATGTCTCCTTGTCATGGCTGTCTCTCCCAGTATGTTTGTGTGCTCTCACCCTTTGTTGCTTGTGTCTAAAATAAGTGTGTGTGTTTTTGTGTGTGTGATATGATTTAGAAATAATTCAGATGCTACAAGCTGACCTATATATGTTTCATTAGGACACATGATTAATTGTTTAATCTTCTCCTTAAAGAAGAGAACTGCGAGATGTATTTTTATAAATTTACAAGATGATTAAATGAATCTCAACTTTTTTTTGTACCATTGAGTTACTCCCATTGCTGTAGTATGTTCGCTTTCTATGGGGAACCTAATTTGTTAATGGATATTCTGCCCCGGTTCCCACTGGAGTAGTACAGATGTGCACCCTTATCCCCATTAGACTGTGTATTTAATTCTGATGGCCCAGCCAATCGGACTGCACACAACATTCTGGCCTCCTCATTGCTCTGCCTTTTCTGCCATAGAAATTTCGCCCATCTCCAGTGATGACAATGACGAAGCATGATGAGATGCAAGAGCTGAGGAAGTCATTTATAGGCACCAGTGCTGGCACTCGTATAGGTTCACAGGTTCTAAGTGATACAAAATAGATGAAGGCTAGAGCGTGAAGGGTTCCAGCGCGATAAGTTAATAGATCACCTCACCTGTAATGTCCTTATGTATGTTGAGGTATTTGCCTCGTCCCCTTTCCATGTTGGTGAATGGTTGAAGGCACAGGGTTTTGGTCACGTGCCAAGGCAGGGTTACCGCCAGAAAGTTCTGTTGTGATTAGAGAATAAGAGACAACAACCCTACGTCCCGTCTATGTCTTCGTTGCCTGAATGATATTATTGAAAGTGCTACAGATAGAACACTGGCAACAAGGTTCTTTCGTTCCTTATTCGTGCCGCAGAAGTGAGAATCTTATTTTCACGTGCAACTACACTAGTCATGCATATGCAAAGTGCCCTGCTCAGTGGAACGTCACCTCCGCACATATTGAGGTGTCTGCCTGTGTCGCAGGCATTTGGCGGCCAGCTCCCTGCTTTGATTACCGACCGCATCGCGGTCGAAGTGCGCGCAGAGGATGGCGCTGAATCCCTCCAACTGCTGAAGCCTGCCAATTCACATCTGCTGCTCACCGATCCAGAGCGCTGAAGCAATGTGACCCCACGGTGCCCGGCTGCCAGATCCTCATCTAATATCGTGCCTGCATCATTCGTGGACACATCGATGGGGCTACACAACATTTGACAAAAGGTGAGAGCTACCACGAGTTTGTCTCAAACACTTCCCAGCATGTCTGATGAGGAGTGTGTCGGCAGCTCCACAGCTCAGTCTACATTGTCCCTCTCCCCAAATCTGCGGAACAGAGAGGAGGGAAGCCAGGAATCTCTTCAATTACAGGTGTTCCTACCTTTTGATATGTCTGGCACCACGCTGGAACAGGTGGCTAAAAGAACATTTATATTGATGCTACAGGAGTTCGAGAGGAGCGCCATCTACGAGGGATACTAATGCCTTCCCTATGACCAGTAGTAAGGGAGATTGTATAAATGCCTGAAAGCACCACTATCCCGTTCCAAGTTATCATTGACTCAGTGAATACCTACTTTGCCCCGTTAAGAAATGTAGACCATGAAAGATATTTTACACACATCCATGCTGGAAAAAGGCAAAAACAGTAGACAGTTATGTCATGAGATTACGCAAGAGGGTCAAATATTATGACTTTGAACACTCTTCGACAGATGAAGCATTAAAATCACACGTAATTGCTGGCTGTGAGTCGGCTGAACTTCATAAAAAACAACTGCAAAAGACCAGATCCCTGGAAGAAATCCTGGTGCTTGCAACAGCTGACGTGGCACTCTCGATACAAGGTGAGTCTATGGGTAACATCAAAATCACTGGATCTCCTACTGCATGGCCCGTCTCGCAAATGCGGTCATCTGAAAAGTCTGCCAATGAAGAGCAACGCAAATGTTATCGATGTGGATATATTTTTCGTCATGTAGGTCCTTATCCAGCAATTCGACACTCCTGTGATGGGTGCAGAGGTGAAAACCATTAATCAAGCAGTGTGCAAAAATATAAAATATATTCAAGGGGCGGCTGACCGCATGGAGCCAACCAGGACCACTGAAGGTTCCCAATCCAATAAGTGGAGATCTCCCACTAGCAGGCGAAAATGTTACACAAGTAGGCATTCAGGGTCACCTTGCAGGATCAGGCAGCAGCCAGACAGAAGGGTGTAGAAGGAAAACCAAATGGCCGCTGAATATAGCCCAACATTGTTGCTACAAGTAAATGGCAATGCTCGAGAATTCTTAATTGACATGGTAGCTACAGTTAATGTGATCAATGAGCATGCCTACAGAGGACTCAGTCATAATGGAACACTCCAACCTGCAGAAATAGACATTTACCCCTGTGGTGCCGACACGCCATTAGAGTGCAAGGGCATGTTCAAGGCCACATGCTCCTACAAGGACAAATAATCAAAACTAGCCATATATGTGGTAAAAGGCAAAGTACCGGGAGGCAGTATTCTTAGTTTCAAGTCAGCCATGCAAATGGGGCTGGTTCACGTAATGGACCAGATTATGATGGCATATACCACTGATCCCAAGGATATGATAGTCAAAATATTCTGCGCGCTGTTCACAGGTTTGGGAAAACAGATCGTATGACACATCAATCTGGACATTAAACCCGTTGCACAAAATTATCGAGGGATTCCACTAAACATTCAAAAACAAGTAGAAGATGAAATTCAATTGCTCCTCAGTAAAGACATCATTGAGCACATGACAGGACCCACACCATGGGTGTCTCCCTTGTCCCAGCACCAAAGAAAGAAAACAGAGGAAATATCCGCATGTGTAGATATGAGGGCCCCAAATATGGCCATTGAGAGACAAAGACACCTTTCTCCCAGGATGACTGACATGATGCATCTGCTGCACAGGTCAGAGGTCTTTTCCAAATTAGATTTTAACAAAGGATACCATTAACTTGACCGAAATCATGAATCTTGAGTATATTACCACATTTACTACACATTTTTATTTATTTCAGTATAAAAGACTTTGCTTTGGAGTCTCATCTGCAGCTAAGATTTTTTTAAATGAGATAAACCAAGTGTTTAAGCATATACAACAATGTCTGAACTACGGTGACATCCTGGTCTTCATGGCATTGCATGAGGCACATGATGACACATTGCGTTGAGTATGCATGGTACTGGAGGATGGCAATTTAACATTGAATGTCGCGAAATTAGAATTTTAGCAATTCAAAACTGACACTTTTCGGTCATATTTTCTCAAAGGATGGTTTACAACCTGACCCAGACAAAGTACAAGACCTCATTGCCGCACCAATGCCCACATCGATGTCTGCTGTACAATCTTTTCTGGGCATGGGCAGTTATTGCACAGGGTATATATAAGACTTTGCATCTGTGACCACGCCTCTATTACTTCTCACTGGAAAAGGGCTAGCATTTGCATGGTCTAGGGAGTGCGAGGAAGCATTCCAAGAAATAAAAACTCATCTCGTCTGCTTCCTGCATGGCCTATTCTAACCCGGACTTAGAGGCAGAATTAACCGTTGAGGCAAGCCTGTGTGACTAGGTGCTATTCTGGCTCAATTCAAGCAGGGCTCTTCTTCGCCCCGCCGAATTGTAGCATATGCAAGCCGCAGCATAATGTGCTTTTTTCCTAACATGAAAAAGAAAGACTTGCAGTAGTCTGGGCATGTGAACACTATAATTTATATCTTTATGACCAGAAATGTACCATAATCACAGATCACCAGGAACTTACGACTATTTACGGCAAGCCAAATGCCAAGACGCCTTCATGCATAGCGCGCTGGGGGCATTGACAACAAGAATACTCCTTTGAAATTATTCACTGACCAGGGAAAGACAATAATCAAGCAGACATCTTGTTCCTGCCTGTAAAAGAAGAGACCCGATCAACCAAGGCAGATATTAACTACATCGTAAGCAGTGCCCTGCCCAAGTCGTTAACCATTCCTGAAATTCTCAAAAATATACAACAAGATTCAGTGTTAATGTGTGTCAAGGACATTGTATCATCAGGGAGGTGGCATGAATCATAGAGACGTGAAGAGACTGAAGGTGAACGAAAGCTACTAAAGACATTTCATTTACTGAAGCAGGTGCTGTCTTTCACTCCACAAAGTCTGTTATTTATTGTTTGCTTGTTAGGAGCTTATACAGCAAGTAAAATACCTTTTTAAAGCACCCACAGGCCGAGGGGAGGGAACGAGGGAGTGAAATACATTACAAAACACAATAATTAATAAGAGCAGTGGGGGCAAAAGGAGGAAGGAACAAACAAACCTACTATGCCTTGTGAGTATTCAGAACGTGCAAGTGCAGCAAGAAAAAGGGCAGATGGCGTAAGTGCTGGGGAGTCTGGGCTCATGGGGGAGCACAGATGAAGTGCTTGGATCATTTAGTGCTACATGGCCAGGGGCCACATTAGGAGTAAGTGCAAACCTCCAAGGTGGAGGTTGTGCCAAGGCAAGTGCTGAGGGTAGACGGGAACTAGGCAGTTTAGATTTGGGAGGTCAGGGACCCCAAGGATGCATAAGGTGCCCCAGACACCAATCACAGCAACTGTGGGATTAGCAGAGAAGAGAAGAACGGAAGGAGGAGGTGAAGAGTCTAGAGGAGCTTCCGTAATGTAAGAAAGTCCTGCTCAAGGCGCAGAGGCAGGGGAAGGCTGTTCAATGGGAGGGTGCCAGCTCAGGAAAGCGATTGACCACCTACCCTCTGTTTAGCAAAGCGCTTTACACATAAAGAGTTGGTGCCAGTGGAACAAAGTGGTCTAGTGGGAGCGTATTTAGTAAGATAATGTTGAAGATCGTGTGGTACCCGGGCCCAGACAGCCTTGTGGATGATGCAGGGGGGTATGAATTTAAGTTTTAAAAAGAGCTGTGTGTCTGTGTAAAACTGGAAGTTGGAGGAGAAGGAGATGAGGCGTGCAAGCAGAGCAAGGTAGATGTAAAGAGCCAAGGGGAAGAGGATATAACTGTGGAGAACACCACAGGTGGAGAAGGAAGTAGGAGAGGAAAGGTGCCCCAGATGACTTGGGAAGAGCGGTCAGTAAGGATGAATATCAGCCAGTCCAGTGCCCGTTACGAGATACCAAGGGAATCGTGGAGCCTTTGTATGAGGATGGAATGGTTGACTGTGTCAAAGGCAGAGGAGAGATAGAGAAGGATGAGGACAGCAGGGGAGTTGGAGTGCAGAGATGCAAGCAGTTCTTCACAGGTGTTCAGAAGAGCAGTTTCCGTGCCTCTGGATGCTTGGAATACAGATTGATGGTTGTGGAGACCATCAACAAGTTCAGTGCGTGAGTGAGTTGGCACAATCCCAACTTCTCCACCAGCTTTGCCAGGAAGGGGGTGATGGAAATAGGGTGGTAGTTGGCAGTGCAGGTAGGGTCTGCTGAAGGTTTTTTTCAGGAGAGGGCGCACAAGCGAGTGCTTAAGGGAGGAGGGGAAAGATCCAGTATCAAAAGAGTGATTGCAGAAATCGGTGAGTGCAGGGGCAAGGGAGCCAATGTTATCCTTGATGGTTCTGTTTGAGCAAGGGGAAACCTGTTTAGAAGAGACCTCATGGAGCTGACAACTCTGGTAACTTCTTCAGGTGTGACAGGAGGAAGAAGGAGGGTGAGGGTGCACGGGAGACAAGGTGGTGAGGGAAGGGATCAGATGTAGGCTAGTAAGGAAGTTCTGGAAGTCCTGAGTTTTGGTGGCAAAGTTTGTGGCCAGCGCGATGCAGAGGGCTGGGGAAGGAACTGCACGGGTTAGCTAGTTCCCTGCAGATCTAGAAAAGTTCTGCTGTGTTGATGCACCAGAGACCTGTGCCTGAATGTGGGCTCTTTTCTCTACCAAGCGACCACTACAAGCAAAGGTACGGTTCCCTCAAATTGACACCAAAATACAGAAGATGCTAGAGAACTGTCACATGCAAGGCAGTAGCACCGCGCACATTCCCTGAACCGCTGAAGATGACACCCATGCCATTAAAAGTGTGGGACGAAGTAGCGGTTGACATGTTTGGACCTTTTGCAAACGGGAAAGCGGTATTGGTGATCATGTACGAAATATCTCGATTTCCTGAAGTACATTTAGTTCAATCAACAGCGGCCCATGCTGTCATTTTGGCACTTGACAAGACATTTGCAGACTATGGCATTCCAACCACAGTAAAATCTGACAATGGCCTACCTTTCAGTGGACATGACTTTGCAATGTTTGCTGGACATCTAGGTTTCCAACATCAGAGGGTCACACCCTTGTGGCCTCAGGCTAATGGCACTGTCAAAAGGCTCATGGCCAATCTGAAAAGCACCCTACAAGTGTGCGACATCACAAAAGGATAATTCATGCAAGCTATTTGTACTCTATTAAGAGACTATCGAAACACTCCCCACAGCTCAACAGGAGTGCGTCCTTCAGAACTAATGTTTGACAGGGTCATAAAAACCACACTTCTGCAGGCTCTGAGGTCTGTGTCCATTTCGAATGCAGAATCAAGAGCTCGAAGCAAGGACGAGGCAAGCAATGCAAAAATGGAAGAGTTATGCTGACAGACAGAGAAGGGCCACAAAGCCATAATTGCAAGTAGGGGGATCTGGTTCTAGTACGCCAACTGCAAGGGTGAAGAGGTGTCTGCATTTAACCCTGTGCCTCTGACTGACCGCCATCAAGGACTCCATTGTGTCAGCTGAGAGCCTGTGTGGTAAAATCACCAGAAACTCATCTTTCTTCAAAAGATTGGGAAGCGACGCGTCTGGTGGAGAGGAACATGCTAGCACAGTGAACTCTCCAGACAGCTGCTCTGACTACATGGATGATGACAGACACTGATGACGGTGCCAGTGAGAGCGAAGAACGCATTCTGGTGACTCCAAGCCCATCAAAGAGGGCTGTGCAAAGACCCACTAGACGGATTGAAGAGATGGAGTAATTTGGGTATGCATCATTATAATTGGGGGGGGGGGATGTAATGTCCTCTGTTTGTTTGTAGAGGCATCCGCCTCGTCCCCTTTCCATGTTGGTGAATGGTTGAAGGCACTGGGGTTTGGTCACGTGCCAAGGTGGGGTTATCGCCAGAAAAGTTCAGTTGTGATTAGAGAATAAAGTGACAACAACCCTACATCATGTCTCCGTCTTCATTGCCTGAATGATACTATTGAAAGTGCTGCAGATATAACACTGGCTGGATAACTGCTTGCAATATATTGCTGTTTGTGTGCCCCTGCTGGGATTCATATTGCTCGATCATTGGATTACTCCTTTCTGCATGTCTATCCAATATAGAAGGGTAGGTCTTCGTTTTGTTTATATATAGGCACATTAATGACAAGAGAATTAAACTATCTTTCCTATCCTCAATCTCTGCCATCAAATTATTGCTCGGATTACCATTTATGCTCTTTTGTTGCACTCACATTTGTTGCATTTTTAGACAAATGTTTCTTTCCAGTGGTGGAATTGGGGAGCTATAATAATGTTTTTGTGAACTCTAAATTACTGAGAAGAATTCAATAATAAATATATCTGGGGTTGACTCTACATTGTGTGTGCTGTGTTCCTCATAGCTTGCCCCTTGACTTCCGCTATGAATTTAGATAATTCCTGAAGACCCACATGAAATGAAAAATATTAGATAGTATGAGGCATAATTCATGTTTTGTCTTCCCCAGTGCCAAGATAGTTTGTTCATTTTCAGGGAAGTTGCTGATATGATAACCTAAGAACTACAAGGGAATTATGGATGCCCCACTTGTGTATAAATGTTTCAGGCAGGGTGCGCACAATGTGGATCCTGTTTGTGTCTTGACCTTTGCACCAGCGAGAGCTTTGCCAAGCAATCTTTGTGCAAGGATGTTCAGAGTTCAGGTGTCACACACTAAAACTGTATCCTCTCTCCTACCAGTACAGGGTTATTGATGTCCTCACAGTCAGGGCTGGACTGGGAACTAAAAGAGGCCCTGGAAATAATTACTGCGGACCAAAAGAGGCCCTGGAAATAAAGTTCAAAGTGGCCCCATATGACACATTTTCAGCAAGCCCAATTCTTTTCCTATGAGAACATTTGCAAATACCGCAGAAAAGAGGCCCAGGGTGCAGAGGCCCACCGGGAAATCTCCAGAGTTCCCTAAAGGCCAGTCCACCCCTGCTCACAGTACACTACAAATAACTTCACATGTCACATTTTGGCATCTGAGTGGATGCTGTGGGTCAGCTGCGGGGATGCTGTGGGACAGCCGTAGTGTTCACTCCTTTCCTCTAGAGGACAAACCATGATATAGTTGCACTTATTACTTCCACCGCCACGTAGGCAGAGTGTGTCATATCTGAAGCTTTCCCTTCTTCAACACTAGCGGAAACTCTGTGGCATCCCTGCGGACCTTTTAGCTCCTACCACTAGATGACAGACCATGATAGATCAAGAGTACTCCATGTTTCTGCAGTCCACCATTCCTGCCATAAATCACAGCCCATAGCATATCTGCAGTTATTGCCACTAGAGGGCACATCATGACATCTCATGACTCTAGTAGCATAACTGGAATGTTCAGTCATTGCCACGCAATGATAGTGCAGTTCTTAGTAATAGCTCCTAGAGGACAGTCTATGCCATAAATCCAGTCTTGCTCCTTGCACAGCTGTTGGTATCAATGTTCCTGGTATCTGAATTCTGAATGGCAGCATCAGTTAGCATTGTGTGTTGAATTAAATGTTTTCTTTATCATTTGTTCCAGAGCTCTCTAAATCAATAAAAGGGCAGCAAAGAAATGGAGGGTCAGTTTTCTGGAGCTGGCTATCAAGACCCAAGCTGTCCATGGAACCAGAGCTGTGAGTACAACTACTTTTCCTATGAGGAGGGGAGCGAGGTGAAGCCCGCCAACCAGGCTTTCTTCACGGCTAGACTCTTCATTGGACTGGTGCTTGTGTGCGTGATGATGGTTTGCGGCATTGGTAACCTCATATTCCTTACCACACTGCTCTGCTACAGAAAGCGGTGGAATGTCACCAACCTACTGATTGCCAACCTGGCCATCTCTGACTTCATTGTGGCCATAGTCTGTTGCCCCTTTGAGATGGACTACTATGTGGTGCGGCAGCAGTCCTGGGCTTTTGGCAATGCCCTGTGTGCAGCAGTCACCTATGTGCGCACAGTGTCCCTCTACGTCTCCACCAATGCCCTGCTCGCCATTGCAGTGGACCGGTGAGTGTTTGACAAGTTCAGGAGGTCATGGGGGGATGGGCCGAGGGAACAGGACAGGCACTGCATGTAGCAATGGATAACTCTTGGTAAATCACACAGGACAATGTTATGTGTCTCGGTTGGGTCCTCTATGCATGGTCCTATCCTATCATAAGGTAACATGCTTATCAAGGAGTGGAGAGCCTGTTTATTGTTTCTCCTATGAGAGCAGCGTGGATTAATACCTCCCTGAAAAATAATCTCCAAAAGTTAATTCGAGGGAGAATCTTCAAGGCAGCTTTACGTGGTCCAAGGACACTTGAATTGAATTTGAATTGATTGTTTATTTGGATAGCGCCTATACACAATGTGTTTCAAAGCGCTTCAAGGAAGGAGGGAACATGGGAAAATACAGTTGCATTCTTACAAGTCCTTGAAACAATTCAGAATGTGAAAAATAACTATCCTAATCAGCCTGGCAACATTTCAGATAGTGCAAGGAACAATAAAGGAGGCGGGGAGGGGGTAATGAGACAAAACAAGCGGTTACATTACCATTCCTGATGACAATTGATGAAGTGCCAGAAAATTAACAAGAGGAGGAGGGGGGTCGTGGTGGGGGGTATGGAGTGAAGGAGAAGGAGAGGAACAACACAAGCGACTAACATATTAGGTCTGAAGACGATTCAGAATAGTGCTGGAGGGGGAAGTGGGAGGAAAAGACAAGGAGGGAAGGTGGGGGAGAGACAAACCAGCTGCTATCACGGAGGTCACGAGACAAATGATAGAGTAAGTGCTAATGGACAATAAGAGGGAGGGGAGGAGGAGAGGGAAGGTGGATGAAAAGACAGGCGGCTACAATTACTATGCCTGACGGTAATTGAGGTAGTGCCAGAATTTAACAAGAGGAGGAGAGGGCATGTGGATGAGAAATACAGGCAGCTACAATTACTATGCCTGACGGCAATTGAAGTAGTGCCAGAATTTAAGAAGAGGGAAGGGATGGGGAGGAGGGTTAAGGGGTGAGGGAGGAGGAGGAGGACAAAAAGCGACCAACGTACTAGGCCAGGCGGCCTTTCAGAGTAGTGCTGGAGGGCAGGGGAAGGAGAAGAACAAAAGAGGGGCAGACAGACAGGCAATTATCATACTGGTCAGGAGGCAAGTTTGAAATAGCAAAGTGCTAGAGCATGGAGAGGGGGATAAAGGGAGTGACAACAACATGTCAAGGTTGACCTGAGGCTGGGTGGGGATGCACACAACCATCAAAGGGAGGGAGGAGGGTGGGGGCAAACACAAAGCTTTCATGAGGGTAAGGGGGTGGGTGGAGGGCACACCCACCATCACGAGGGGCAAGGGGGTGGGTGGGGGGCACACACCATCACAAGGGTCAAGGGAGTCGGTGGGGGGCACACACCATCACGGGAGCTTCACCACCTAATGGAAATACCTTCCTCCATGAGATATATGTCCCTCTCGATGGAAGTATTTTTCTCATACGTTTGCCCTAATGAGAACATTTCTTGGACACATTGCATCCATATGAAAGAAGTTGCTCATAATGTGCCAGCCTGTGTCTTCCTAACAAGCAAGTATCATAAGAACATCTCTGTGATGAGACATTCTCTGTACACTGCCCCGAGTGGTCTTGTTTCAAGAATATCCGTTATGAGATGATACCTATAAAGTGCCCTGATTCTCACTTCCGTAATTCCCAGCCAGAACATCTCTGGACAACCCTTTTCCTAAGCCTTACTATGGAAATATTCTTGTCAATGAAACATTGCCCTGGTACAGACTTCTCTACATAGCCTCAAGACATGCCTTTTCTCTGTAGTGAGTCATTTACTTAGCAACCCCCCCCACCCCCACAAACCTGCAAAGACCCTTCTACTTTCCCTCGCATCATTGTCCCCATACTCTAGCCCCAGACCCACCCCGGCCTCACTTCGTCCAGCTTGTGGGTTAGCACGGAACGGAATTTCAAGAAGGACCAACATGGTACTGAGACTAGAGACAGGATTATGCTTCAGTGATGGTTTCAACTCTGCCATCAATTCTCATTAGTCTTCTAGGAATCGGGCATGTTTCTCTCTGGGCAACCTTCACCATTGGTATCCTTCTGGGTGGTAAATTTGCCCCATATGTATAAACCCTGCGCCGTTTATCCCCTCCAAGGAGCTTCGACGTATTGTCGGGGATTCCCCAGGGGGAGAACCATGTGGGGATTTGCAATTTAAGATGATGGTATTTTAATTTCACACCAATGCCTACCTCACATAGAAAATCCTCAGCAACGTTTTGATGTTATGGAGAGGGCAAATCTGCTGTCCATTGACATGTTAACACCACCAAATCACCATGCTGTTCTCAATATGGCACAGGCTTTGCCTGCTGTCCCACTGAACAGCAAAGACCAAATAGATGGATAGAGAGTCCTACAAGTAACCAGGGCAAAATGGAAGGGACACAGGCCAGAAAAAGAGTTGCAAAAACAATGGAGATCCCAACGTGCCTTCATTTTAAATTTCACAGCAAAACAAACATTTTCATGCTTTCTGTTTAACTGGCAGGAAGAAGAGCACAACAAAAAACCTCAGAAGGGCCATTTTGTTCAGGCAACATTTCTCAGTATTATGAACCCACCTGCTAGGCAGTCCCAAGTCTAGTCATAAGTACCCCCACTGCATCATATTCTGCCATCTGCTGACCTAAGGAGCCTAAGATGGCAGGAACATCGACAGTACCTCTGAATGAATACGTAAAGATTCACACACACTGTAAAATATAGTGGGAAAGGAAAGGCATGCAGAAATACAGAATACAAGGAAGCCCTTGTTGGGGAGAATTCTCAGAAATGTGCTTATTTCCCTTCACCACCTTAGAGACCCCCAGCAACTTTGCTGGATTTTAAGGGCTTGTTTTTTTCCCCTCGAGAGAGTGTGAGCCTTTTTCCCACTCTCTCAGGTATTTTGATGTGTGTTTTACTCTTGTGTTCTTTGGCTATGGAGTTTTAGATAACCCCATAGGCATCATCTTTTTATTGTTGTGTCACACAGCACCTTCAGTGCAGTGGCACAGGGGTGTCCTTTGGACTCCCCAACGTTTAAATACCTTCTCTGGGATTAACTACTGTTCCCATAGAATGTAGTTAAATTCACTTACTAAAATTCATAGACCCACCCAGCACAAACTATCTTCCTGTTGAGTGCTGGAGGGGTTACTTAGTATCTAAACACTCTTGTAGCTGTCAAAAGCTACCCTTTTCCATTGGAATGGCTGGTGGCAATGGTTTTATAATGAACTACCATGATTTTTCCCGACCGCAAAACACTGGTAGCTAAAAATCGGGGCCACCATGTTTTTCAATATGGCGCCTAAGATCCCTCTGTAAAAACAGACTGGTCCTCTTTTTTTCGCCGTTTCTTTGTGGAAAGGTCCTTCTGGTGTTTAACTCTGCGTGCCAAACCAGGTTTGGTCCCTTTGTTGGTGAGCCTTTGGCGGGCTTCAGGACTGAAGTCCGCCCATGGCATCTGAGTGTCTGGGGTGGGCAGGAAGTGAGGGAGGTGCAACGCCCTGTGCTTAGTCTCCTAGGAGACCCAAATGCACTCTGGCATGATTGGCTGGCTGACTGTCCGGCAGGACAGCCACCCTTCTGGGTGAGTGGCAGCGAAGCTGGAGTGAATGGGAGAAAACTGTTTAAAAGGCGAATCTCCAGGAATGAAAGGCAGTCGACCACTGGAACAAAAGAACCAAAAACAAGCTGGAAGAGGACGGCTGCTGCAACCACTGGACTGTTGATTTGCCCAGTTAAGCCCTGCTGCAACCCCGAATTGCCAGATCTCCAATTGACAGAGAAGCTCCTTCAAGGACAGCTTCTTGCTTTGAGCTGGTGGAACCAATCAACTCAGCATAGATGCCATTCTCAGAGCTGGTTAAGGTTAACCAGGGGGAAGGACACCAGTTTGTGTTTGGAAGCCACAGCTACTTGAGCTGAAGTGACACCATTTTGTTTGCTCCGACAACGATCCTGTACAGTGCAGGAGTCCCCTGACGTCCTCCCTCTTGTCCCCACGACTGAGGCTCAGGAACAGCGAGACCTGCAGGACCTGCCAGGAACCAACGTCTTCAGCTGCATATTTTTGCTCCACTTTAAGGTACTGTGCCATATGGTTGAGAGATCCCAACTCTCACGGTGGAAGTTTGTGAAACTTTCCCAACTCGCAGGCCTAATCAGCTTGTGACCCGACTCTATCGACTTTGGCCTGGCCTATTGAATTGAACTGACCCTCCTGATACATTGAACCTTTGCATTGTCTGAAAGAAGTGTTTTCTAACCCTTTGCACAAACCTATGGTTTTATTCCCATTGAAAAGTACTCAAGTGCTATTTGGCTCCTTTTTCAGGGGAGCGCAAACTGTCTTTATAACTTAGTTTGTTACTGTAGTATATTGATGTTTTAATATTGAGTTGATTTCTACTAGTGAAAGCTTTCTTAATGACTGTGTAAATAAATGTTTAAGTCTTTTTTTTACCAAGAAACCTTGAGTGTAAGTGTCTACTTGAACCACTGTGGTTGTGATACTTCTGTGTAACTGCTTCTACTGCTCACATTCCCTCTTGAGATTGAGATAAGCCTGGCTGCTCAGCTCGCTACCCAAATTGTGTGGTACAGATTTATACCAAAGGTTTGTATTTGCTTAAACCTTTAGTCCTAATTGTGTGTGGTGTTCCCAGAGGGTACTGCCTGCAATTTTGCCTAACACTGGTGTACAGCGGTGAGGATAAAGCATAGTCGTTACATTGAGAGTGCTACTCTTACCTTTGTTCAAAATAACATTCACAAGGCTAAGCTACACTAGAGAATCAATTGTTTTATAATGCCTAATATGAACACTCCCTTTGGCCTCTGCTGAAGTCTGCCCTACAGGGGCCACCTTCTGCCAGTAAAGACTGCAGCTCAGGATGGTCTGTAGGTTCCAGATCTCCAACGGGGGCAAGGTCCTCTTCCAGCTCTGACCTCAGCAGCTGATTCAACCTTTCCTGGTTGGTTCTCGCACTCGGCCTCAGCTGGTGGAGTAGTCACAGGTGTGTCTTTGTACAGTCTCGGGGATGTCCTTGTTGGTAGCACGGGAGTGCTTTCTGGTTTCTTCATTGAGACCTTGAGTTTCCCCTTTGGCTCTTTCCTTTTTGAAATTGCAGTCAGTAACTCCTGTGGGCTGGATGTTATCGTTTCCTCTATAACAACCTCTGTAGAGACATCTTATGTACTCTCCCTGGCCCTCCTGGTCTGCTCCTGTTTCCTTTTGCTGGGAGGCCTGGGGGTGCTTGATACAACTCCTAGAGTTTTTAAGTCATTCTCCAACATGACTCTCCCATGCACCTCACTCTGCACCCTAACAGGTATCTTTACAGTCATGTCATTGCACTGGATGAGAGCTGGTAATTGTCGAAGCATTTGAGCAGGGCCTCCAGCAAGCTTAGTGAGGTAGTTTGGGGCCTTTGCAACATCCTCTACCTTGAAAACAAATATTCATCCACTACAGTAATGCTGGCCCCAGTGTCTATAATGGCAGGGGTCTCCTGACCATTGACAAGACCACTGCCTTTATAATAATCTTTAGTTTTTTCTGGGATGGAATTATAGTCATATAGATTCTGTTGTTCCCACAGTCCCAAGGACACTAAAGAAACACTGGCTGAGACTTTCATGGGTTCCTCAGCCAGCAGGTGACAGTTTCCACTTGCCATTTGTACTTCTTCGTCTGGGGAGAAGGCTAAGGAGACGGTGTGGATCCCTGAAGGTTTACCCTTGCATCTGGGATCCCCTTTCACACGGTCAGTAGACCCACAAGCATAACATTTTCCAAATGTTTTAACAAATTAGGGTTTCTGCTGACCTCCCTCTGGTTTGGCACCAGCGGTTTCACTAGCCTGATTCTGTTTCCCTGGTGGCTTACCCTTCTTATGTGTGGGGCCCTCTTACAGGCCAAATGGATAAGACCCTTCAAGGTTGTGGGCAAACTTGGAGAGGTCAACTATCTGGTGGACTTGGGCAATCCTAAGGAGGCTCCCATAGTCTTTCACACCAACCGCCTAAAGGCTTATGTCACCAGACAACAAGTAAGAGCTTTGCTTCTCGCTTCAGCTTAAGGGGAGGAAGAGAGTGAACCTCTACCTGATCTCCTCAGGGGATAACCTTAAAATGAGAAAATAGGAGTTAATCTCTCTTCTAACCGGACACTGGAACAACAGGAGGAGTGCAAGTTTCTGTTAAATCAGTTTGCCTCCCTGTTTTCACTATCACCAGGCTTGACCCCTTGGGGCCAGCATGCATGATATTCTCACTGGTTACTGTTTACCTGTTAAAAGCAGAAGTTACAGGATGTCAAATAATGTTAGAACCCACATAAAGGAGGAGGTCAACAAGATGCTTGATCTCGGGGTAATAGAGCCCTCTACAAGTACATGGTCTAGTCCAGTTGTGCTGCTACCAAAAGCAGGAGCCAAGGAGTTAAGATTCTGTGTGGACTGTAGAGCTCTTAATGCAGTCACAAAGACTGATGCACATCCTTTACCTAGGACAGATGACCTGGTGGATAAACTTGGTTCAGCCAAGTACCTCAGTACATTTGACCTAATGTCAGGCTATTGGCAAATAGCCCTGACAGACTATGCCAAGGAGAAAACTGCATTTTCAAACCCAGTAGGCCTCTACCAGTTTAAGGTAATGCCTTTTGGACTAAAGAATGCACCCGCAACATTCCAAAGGATGGTTAATCAAGTTCTGAATGGGATGGAGGACTTCTACATGGCATACTTGGATGACATTGCAGTGACCAGCCATACTTGGAAAGAACATGTTGACCAATTAGGATATGTTTTGCAGGCTCTTGAGCAGGCCCATCTGACCATAAAGGCAAGTAAATGTCAAATTGGTCAGAGCAAAGTGGTCTACCTTGGACATGAGGTAGGAGGAGGCGAAATAAGGCCATTGCCTAGCGAAGTACAAGCTGTACAAGAATGGGCCACCCCTACTACTCGAACCCAAGTGAGAGCCTTCCTAGGTCTCACTGGTTATATTAGGAACTTAATTGAGAACTATGGGTCCATAGCTTCTCCCTTAAATGTAGTATCCTCACCCAAATTTCCTAAAAAGGTCAGATGGAATGAGGAGTGCAGTTAGGCATTTGAAGGTCTTAAAAAAGCTCTTTGTCAAGCTCCAGTCCTAAGAGCTCCTGACTATAGCCAAACCATCATTGTGCAGACAGATGCCTCCAATACAGGTATAGGTGCAGTTTTGAGTCAGCTGAATGAGAAAGGTAGGGAGCATCCAATCTGCTTCATTAGCCGGGAGCTGAAGGAACCATAAACCAGGTGGGCAACCATTGAAAGAGAATGTTTTGCTATTGTGTGGTCACTGAAGAAGTTTAGACCATACTTGTATGGATCTACTTTTGTGATTCAGACTGACCACCAACCCTTGAGATGATTAATTTAGATGAAAGGGGAGAACCCAAAACTATTGAGATGGTCAATCAGCCTCCAAGGGTTTTATTTTACCATTGAACACAAGTCGGGGTGTAAGAACCAAAATGCTGATGGTCTCTCCAGAATGTTTGACCGACTGGAGTAAGGAGATTCATCCAGGGGTGGATTAAATCCACCTGTCCCTTAGTCTGGGAGAGACGAGTGTTGGGGAGAATTCTCACAAATGTGCTTATTTCCCTTCACCTTACAGACCCCCTGCAACTTTGCTGGATTTTGAAGGCTTGTTTTTTTTCCCCTGGAGAGCGTGTGAGCCTTTTTCCCACTCTCTCAAGTATTTTGATGTGTGTTTTACTCTTGTGTTCTTTGGTTATGGAGTTTTAGATAACCCCATAGGCATATTTTTATTGTGGTGTCACAAAGCACCTTTAGTTCAGTGGCATGTGGGTGTACTTTGGACTCCCCAAGGTTTAAAGACCTTCTTTGGGATGAACTACTGTTCCCCAGAGAATGTAAAGTTAAATTGGCTTTACTAGTCTTTTTTAATTCATGGACCCAGCAAAAACTATCTTGCTATAGAGTGCTGGAGGGGTTACTTAGTATCCTCTATGTATAAACACTCTTGTAGCTGTCAAAAGCTACCCCTTTCCATTGAAATGGCTGGTGGCAGTGGTTTTATAACAAACTACCATGATTGTTCCCGACTGTGAACACAGGTAGCTAAAAATCGGGGCTGCCATGTTTTTCAATATGGCGCCCAAGATCCCCCTGTAAAAACAGACTCGGTCATCTTTTTTCCCTGTTTCGTTGGGAAAGGTCCTTCTGGTGTTTTAACCAGGTTTGGTCCCTTTGTTCGTGAGCCATTGGAGGGCTCAGGACTGAAGTCCGCCCATGGCGTCTGAGTGCCTGGGGTGGGCAGGAAGTGAGGGAGGTGCAACTCCCTGTGCTTAGTCTCATAGGAGACCCAAATGCACTCTGGTGTGATTGGCTGGCTGACTGTCCGGCAAGGACAGCCACCCTTCTGGGTGAGTGGCAGCTAGGTTGGAATGAATGGGAGAAAACTGTTTAAAAGGCGAGTCTCAAGGACTGGAAGGCAGAGTAGACTACTGGAACGAAAGAACCGAAGACGAGCTGGAAGAGGACGGCTGCTGCAACCACTGGACCGTTGGTTTGCCCGGTGAAGCCCTGCTGCAACCCGAATTGCCAGATCTCCAATCAACAGAGAAGCTCCTTCAAGGACGGCTTCTTCCTTTGAGTTGGTGGGACCAATCTACTCAGCAAACGCCTGGATACCATTCTCGGAGCTGGTTAAGGTTAACCAGAGGGAAGGACACCAGTTTGTGTTTGGAAGCCACAGCTACTTGAGCTGAAGTGATGGCATTTTGTTTGCGCCGACGACGATCCTGTGCAGTGCAGGAGTCCCCTGACTTCCTCCCTTTTGTCCCCACGACTGAGGCTCAGGAACAGCAAGACCTGCAGGACCTGCCAGGAACCAACTTCTTCAGCTGCATCTTTTTGCTCCATATGGTTGAGAGATCCCAACTCTCGCGGTGGAAGTTCATGAATCTTTCCCAACTCGCAGGCCAATCAGCTTGTGACCCGACATATATCATCTGAACTACTTCTAAAAACTTTACAAAGACTTCTCCATTTGTACCAGAACTGTGCTGTCCTATCCAAGAACACTAGACTATTGACTTTGGCCTGGCCTAGTGAATTGAACTGACCCTCCTGGTACATTGGACCTTTGCATAGTCTGAAAGAAGGGTTTTCTAACCCTTTGTACAAACCTATGCTTTTTATTCCCATTGGAAAGTACTGAAGCGCTATTTTGGCTCCTTTTTCAGGGGAGCGCAAACTGTCTTTATAACTTAGTTTGTTACTGTAGTATATTGATATTTAATATTGAGTTGCTTTCTACTAGTGAAAGATTTCTAAATGACTGTAAATTAATGTTTAAGAATTTTTTTACCAGGAAACCTTGAGTGTAAGTGTCTACTTGAACCACTGTGATTGTGATACTTCTCTGTAACTTCTTCTACTGCTCACATTCCCTCTTGGGATAAGCCTGGCTGCTCAGCTCGCTACCAAAAGTGTGTGGTACAGACGTATACCAAAGGTTGGTTTTTGCTTACACCTGTAGTCCTAGTTGTGTGTGGTGTTCCCAGAGGGTACTGCCTGCAATTTTGCCTAACAGCCCTACATCCTCTCCCCGAAAGCCTACCCAATAGCTTTATAAAGCAACAAAGGAGAGGTGGCTCTCAACACTATTAACTTTGCAATGATTGTTGAACATTAACACTAGCCCCCCGCCCACAGTCCCAGCACATCCCTTTTTCTGTGGATGTGCTTCCCATTGGCACGCCAATGTTGTTGGAATATTATATGTTACGTCTTTATGTGGGGGTAGAAAGTTGTTAGAGCATTCACTGGTGTGGTTTGGTAACACAGTTTAATGTATCATCGGTCTTGGAGCCGTTTGTCTTACACAGAGGGAATAGATATGTATTATCCCTGTGCCAATAGAAGTGGGCTTTGTAATGCACACAGGTTATGTGACTGAAAACTGCAAGCAGTTCCTCAGGGAAAGGAGAGGGGTACGAGGGAGTGTGCTGTTTTCATAATTATGGTGAATGTGGCATAGTGATTAATTATGGTGACTGTGAAGGTACAGACCCCATGGCCCACCGCCACCAAACCAGCACAACTGTAATTGCCAACAGCCTGGAATGCTGTCTCTCAAATGAGCCAGCATCACAGGTACGCAGACCACATCATGACGCATCTTCCTCCCTTAGACAACAACAGTAAATGAATGAGGATTGGCAATAATCAGGAAAAACAAAACATATCCAACTAAAACAAAAACCTATCCAAACTAAAAAGCTTACATCAAGAAGGCTAAACTAGAGCTGAAAACACTCTCTCACACTGCTACCACACATAATCCCTCATCAGCAGGTGGCCTAAAACACCCTCGCCGGGCGACCACCACCGGCAGCTTCCAACTGAACTTCTACTTCACTCAACATCGCCCTTGCACCAGTTCCCACACCATCCACAACAAACCTCTCCTCAGAACGTTGATGTACACACTGTTTCACAGGAAAATCACACGAAATTCCAGGCGAGTCTGGTCACGGATAATGGGGTACAATTTGTTTCCCAGTAGATAAATATTACATTCTTCAAGCACCTGGGATCATCCTACACCTACCATGCATTATTGTGCCACTAGTTTCCCTTAATCTAACTATGAATGTAGCCATGAGTGGCACAGGAGACACTTCTGCCGATAAAGGGTATTAAACGAATGGTCCATATCATCATCATTATACAGTTTCTACTGTGTAGCATGGTAACACTATGCATGCGCGATGATTCTCCTTTTGTAGTGCACACCTAAAAGAATCGCTTCTGGGTGATATCAGGTTTGTTGGCTAAGAAAACAAATGCACGCTTACGTAAAGGGAATTGGTTAGGTTCAGATACGTTGCTCAAGTGGAGAAGCTGGGATGGTAGCCAGTTTTCCTGTCTCCACATTTTGTAATGTAGGCAGCAGGCTACATCTCTTCCCATCCCTTGGTTAGTTTTACATCGAAGTCAAATGCTTTCTGCATAGGTGTCTATCAAATCTGACACCCGTATAATAGTTTCAATAAAGCTGGCTTGCAAAGCAACAATGTAAATTAACCTGATTGTACATACAATATTTTTTATAGATTCACTCAGAGAGCAAAAGGGCACGACAGAGAATTTATATCTACAATCTGAGTACAAGGCAATCCAGCAAAGTATGCAGTTTAAACATGAATCTTTGTCCTCCACAAATTATTGTGCAGTGACCATAACCCACTAACAACCTCACGTTTCATCCACACTCGCTCACCACGTCCTTACCCACTCGCCAACATAGACCAAACCCTCAGAAATCTGCCGCGCTCCAATCAATGTGTAAATCCGTCCACTGGCCAAAACACCCAGATCTTCTCCAGACACTTGAGGTCTTCCATCTGGAAACCAGACACCTGGTGTGCAAACCACAATCCACCCAGAAAACACACCCAGGACACCAGTTGCTCCTGGTTCTACATGCACCAACAATTAAGCACAACCCCTTGTCTAGTCATATATTCCCCTAACTACCACCCCTCCACTATTTTCATTTAAGATGCGTGGCATACATTTGCATAACCTAACTATACACTGTAAAATACAATGAAGGGAAACAACTATGTCCATATCAATGTAAGCAAACTACACTGATTCACTATGAGTAACTATTTGAGAAGTTATAAACTTTGTGGAAAAACACGGTGGGCTGAGGGCCTGCTGGTGAGGTGATTGCTTGTGTGTGTGTGTGTGTGTGTTTGTGTTTGTGTGATGTCGTAGATTTAAATTTTGGTAGGGCAGACATGGACTTTCGTCATTCTTAGACCAATTAAACAATTATCATGTCAATTAATCATAACACCTATGAATGACCTGCAAACAGAGACGTCTTTATGGGAGGGCAAAAGGGGCAATTGCATCTTGGAGGGGGCCCCACAAGGCTGCCTACTCTAAATACATCAGTTCACATTGTTTATCCGACATAAATAGCACATTTCGGGATATTTAAAGGCTTGCTGCTGAGACTCCAATCCTGTTGTATGACTGTTGTTGAAAAGAACATTGTGCTTTGATCCATTCATCATGTAATGCTTTGTGTTCACTGTGATACAAAGACACAATTCTTGTACCATTCTCACCTTTCTGTTGTGATTATATTGATCATGTGCAATAAATAGCCAAAGTTCAAATGCGTATTGATAAATGTGAGTTCTCCAATAGTTAAGAACAGACTAAATCAGTGACTCACCCCCTGAAGTGTGCCCGAAATAAACCTTTAATGAGTTTAGCAATTATTGTATAGAATTCCAGAAAGACGCATTATTTGGTATTCCTACTCTTTCTTATTTAGGGTCAGTGCTGAAAGTGTTCGACTTGTGGCACTCCCATTCTTATTTTTCTTATATAAGGGGCCTGACAAGAAAGCCAGCCATTCCAGAATTAAAGTGCCACGTGGTGCTGGCCACAGCCCAGGAGCTTGCATTAAAAAATAAAATAAAAACACTTTTTTAAAATTTGTTTTTTAGAGGTCGCAAGGGAGACCTCAGAGGTTGCAGTTGCGACCTCTGGCGACCCCTAAATGACATCCTTGGGAGTTCAGCCTTTTTGTTTCTATTGAAAACTAAGGAACATGTGGGTTGTGAACTGTGCGTGCAGGCAAAAGCCAGAGAACTCTTGTGGCATGTTTCAAGAGACAATTTGGGGATGGGGGTAAGGGGGGTTGCGATGCACAAACCAAAGATGGGAAGTAAAGAATACTGCTCTAGGTTGAGTTTTGTTTTCCTGTATTAGTGGTAGGACAGTTAGTATTGTAGCATAGGTCTGGATAGAGGACTGGTTTTGATTTGCGTAAGATATCCTGATGGGCAACTTTTTAAAAACATTTTTAGAATTGAGTACCTTCCTTGCAGCAGTACAGCTAGGTGAGGATTTTTCTTTACCTTAATACAGTGAAATATCATGAATCATGTCTAGTTGTCTGTCTCCTGTGTCTGGCCTATCACAAGACCCTGAGGAGCATTTCCACAAAATGGTGGTTGCCATACGACTGAAGATTTATCTCTTGGGTAGGACCAATTAGGAACCACTCTCCTCGGTCAAAAATCACCACAGTGACCTGTGGATAAGTGCATGAGATCGCTGGGGGGTGTGGGGGGGGGGGGTAGTTCCTCGATGCATTGTGAAGAAACCTGGTTGGCAGGGAGGGTGGGATCTTAGCCAGAGTTGCTGGTCACAGATTGCTCCAGGATGGCGATGTGGTGTGTAGGCTGCCGTGAAGAAATAGGACCTCATTACTGGAGAAGAGATCCACCTTTCGGGTGGCCTGTTTTTGGACTCTGGCGCAAGCTGAGGTGGTAGAAAGGGGGCTTGTGAGGTGTCTTTCACTGAGTCTGTTTGGCGGGGTATCTTGTGGAGCACGTGGGGAAGAAGGTCCCTCATTTACTGGTGAAGGGGAGTGACTAATACTGATATATGGTGTAGATACCATATTCAGTACGTGTCACAGGTACCAGTCCAGGTGAAACCTATAACTGCTACCACCATCCTTCTGGCCCTTCTGGAAAAGCCTAATTTTGGATATTTGCTTGTGCTGAACTGCAAGAGCAAACCTTCCTTGCTCTAGACGCTAGAAGCTAAGCAAATGAGAGAATGGAGGGCAATCAACAAACAGGGAATGCCGTTCTCAAACTTCTCTGTGGCTAAAAGGAATACGTTATTTGAAATTTCACTGCATTGCTGTGTGTGTGTAAGGATTTTCTTACATGCACTTACCTGTAAGAGCCACTATAAACACAAGCACCAATGTGGCAGCAGTGGCAACTGTGGGGAACTGCCCTTTGATACACAAGCTGGTAGCTGGCTGGAAATGCTACTGCGTCACAACAGCGAAACGCATGTTGCACGCAAAGGGCGTCACCACCAACTAGCGAGACGGCGATAGGAGGACTGCCTGATAATCCCTGTTGTGACAGAAGGCGTTCCGGGCAGAGATTCTATAATGAAGTCTTTGGTAAGTGAAGAGGTACCTACTTTTAATCCGAAGCCTGCCCTGGTGCACTCGTACGACATTAGGAAAACCCTCTCTAAATCAAACACTAATTGCAAGAGGACTAGGGGTGAAGAAATTGTGCCCCCTCCCAATTGCAAAATTACCAGGTTCTTCCCCAGTAAACCCACGTCATCTGTGAATGGCTCCGTAGCCAAACGGATTAATACCTTGTTGGAGTGCCTGCGTTCTAAATCAACGGAGTCCATTATTATGGTAGTGGAGGCCGATAATGTTGTTGAAACATGTGATATATTAACCACAGCACCTACACCTACCAATGAGAGAAAACTAGATGAGAAACCCATAGTAAAATGAACAAATAAGGCAGTGTTGGAGGTCCATGAATGTGCTATTGGCATTAGTTGCATAGACTTGGTAGTACATATTGGTCCAGAAGGACAACCTGCTCTCCCATCATACCTCTGCTAAATTCTATTATTATTGATAGCGACAAGGAGGAGGTATCAGATGCAATAAATGTTGCAGATAAGGCTGCAGCTGTTTTGGTGGATCCATAGTTCAATCATGTCACAGAAGAGTTGGCTAGTGTGGCAATGCCCAATCTGCACAATGTGTGACCTTTGGAGTCCGGTATGGAGGAACATTTAATCACACACAATTCATTGCCCTCCACTCTAAAATGTCAAGCTCTGGACTCCTCCTGACCTTATTGGTGAGACATTGTGAAAATATATAGAGAGAAGTAAAGACGCACTCATTTACTCTTTGGATGACTACTAAGCACTCGGGTATTAAACCAGTGTTGTCTAATGTTGTCTGCATTGTTCTTGACCACATTGGGGCCGAGGAGGTTGAAAATGATGACGCTAAGGATAGTAATGAAAATAAAGCAAATCTTTAAACTGTGACGCACCTATCCAGAAGATGCCGGATATACCGGTAGCTAGTGATTCTATCCTTCTCATTTCGACATCGCCAATTATGCCAATGATCGAGAGTATAGTGGTGAATGGCACCAATGACACTAGGAACATTAAGAACTTAAATATCCTGAGTAATCAGACACAAGGCAAAAATAAAGGGAATCGGAAGAGGTGAAAAAACACTGGGAAAACTAAGTAAGTCATTATCTCGGAGTCTAAAAACATGATGCTGGGTCAGGAAGGAATACACAGTATCACTAACAACCAGCATAAAAAGAAAAAAGAAATACTTGCAGAGCAAAAAACTACAGTACACCTACTCAAAATCTGATACAGAACAGCACTCTCACATTAAAGGTGAGTTATACGCTGAACACCATACGAGTGAATTTGGTTCTTCAAAAGAACAAGACAGATATTCGTGAATTAACTAACTCTCCCACCCAGACCACTCATACCACTGAGCAGTGGGACCAACTAGAACCGGAAATGTCCATCGATCTAGAAGGGGTGGACATACTGTTCATGAAGCCAGATGGTGAGGTTCGGCACAGAACTGAACAAGGTGGCCTTCATACATCTGAACAATGCAACATATAATGAATCATTTAGTCATCTAAACATCCTTAAGACCAATTCACTAAGTGATATGGCCTGTTTAGAATATTGGAGGGTCCCTTTAACTAATATACAAAGCAATATGGCCCACTTGGATCATGCAAGTCCTATTTGCTCCCTTGTGGAACGTGTTGGACTCTATAATCTTATGAAAAAGTTGGAAAGGAGAGATCCTAACTCCGAATTGAGCATACAAATCTGGAGTCTTTTCTGTCCTGCTGATAACTGTCTCAAATAGCAGTGCTATTCTAGAATTATTGCATTTAATGTTTCCTTTACATTTCATTAACTCCAGTGATATTCAGCTAGTGGATCAGATGGAAGATGAATTTATGGCTGGGGCCAGGATATATTTCTATTCTGAGACAGAGTGATGCTGCTCTCTTTTACTAATTAATTCTTAAGAATGAGATACAATTGTGGGGTTATTTGTAGGAAGAAGAGGAGTCCTGTACAAGCTCCACAATTGTCCACTGGCCCTTCTATTGTGGTGCTTAACAGGGAAGGGATTAGAAAACCATTCATTAATATGCAGCGCTTTGTGAATTCAATCAAGTTGGATGGCAAAGATTGGTCCTGGTTAGCAGGGGCTCTCCAGCCAAAGACCATTCACAGACCCTAACATGCAGTCAAGTATGCTCTCTTGGAACACGAGAGTGCATTATTTATAGGAGGAGGGGATCTGGAATACGATGGAGGAATATGCTGTTGTTGTGCTACAGGAAACTTGGGCAGCTGATTTACTGGAGTGTGATGGTAGGCATAGTATCCAATCCTTGGTGAACAGGGATGAGTTGGAAGACCTAAGGGAGGGTTACTCTTAAATGTTCCCAACCTACTACACTTGAGCAAAGTCGACTTAAATTCAGAGTTTGTTCTGGTAGGTAGAATTACAGGGAATTGGCTGTGAATTTTCACTAACAACATGGTAATTAACATATATGAACCTCTAGTCCTTGACCACACAGAGGAAATAATATCATGCATCAAGCCTTTGGTGGTGGACTACAGTGGTGTGGGCACTATCCGCATCTTTATCTTGGGGTATCTTAATACTAAAATTCCATGTTGTGCGACTGATGATTATGAACAATTATAGGCATCCCAATTGCTAAGCTAAGAGTGTAATGTGAATGGGATGAAGTGAAACTTTTTCCTAAATAGTCACAGATTTACCATGCTCAATTGTAGATGTAAGGGAGATATCCTGGGTGAATATATGTGAATAAACAAAGAGTGCAACAACTCTTGATTACGGCTTTATACTAGCACGATTTTAAATTTACTCATCCTGGCTCTCACTATTGAGTGTATAGAAGACCGTGACAATTTCTCGCTGATTATTATTTGACGCTCACCGGCTATGGCTATAACCATGGATCAGGCAGGTAGGGTAAGCCTTAAAGCAGGGTTAACCGCATTGTCTGGAAGCCCCATAAGTTTGATGCCGTAGATCACTGTTTTATCAATAAATGTTCTGGGTACATGGATCATTATGGAGTTGGGGAACATAGACATAATAATCATTTCAACTCTAGTACAGATCATGGGGAATTGCAAGAAGGAAGGTTCTCTTTGCTAGATAGCAGTTAGTGCGCCCTTGCTATGAAAGCAGTATTTAGGCTAATAAAAACATTTACTAGTGCATTTGGTAGATATCACGGTTATTGCGACAATACTAAGGAAGCAGAAAATAGGCTGATAAAACATTTACTAATCCATTTGGTAGATGGCATAGTTAAATTAACATTTGTTCGAATGCATCGTTTGAGATGCGTGGCTATGCTGTTTACCGCTTATAGCGCTGCAGTTAGTGCGGCAAAATATGATTAATAAGGGCTTGCTTGCCTCTGTGTGCATGCAAACATACACTGTAGAAAGCTCTATAGTTCAGCAAACATATTATAGCAATAAATGCAATTTAGGTGATAGCGATACAATGAGTGTCCGGAACAACAATGGAACTGAGAGCTTTGCTTTGCTGTGCGGAGGGTGCCGACGTAACACGGTGGCAGTGTCCTGCTGTAGGAGTTAATAAAATCTCAAGGACGGCTGGCAAAGAGATCAGTAAATGCTCGACTAGCTTAACTGCATAGGTACACCTGTACCTGGACTATGCCCCATTGCATGAAATGTTTACACGTAGCAATTATCTGCAATCAATGGGGAGCATTGCCATCTCCTCTAGGGACAGACTTCCCCTACCACTAACTGTCAGTGCGTTTCATGTTACCCTTATCTCAAATAGTCTGCAGTTACTAAACGTATGTGTGCCCATTTTTTCAGCACATCTCATATTAGAGTGAAACCTCTAATACAGCATGTACACCTTGCCTCTCTTCATATGCATGCTAGGCACCGTGCTCACCCTCCTCAACAGCAAACAGAACTCACTCAGACTAGAGCTAGCCAGCCACATCTATGACAGCAATTGCAACCCCAACACCATGAAGTATCTCGCCTATCCCTCCCAATATACCGCACACACAGCCATGCACACACCCCCACATCATTCCAGACAACACAGACTTGGGTCACGCACCCTCCCGCTGATCGTTGCCACAGCTCCTATCCGCATAGCACTTAGAAACTCCCACCGAGGACTTTGGACCTCCTACAGTGCTAACAGCAGATACCACTGCTCCACAGTCAATAACCACACTATTACCAAAGCACATCCACAAATAACCGCCCACAACACCACCAAACAACATTACTCAACATTACAAACAAGCACCTCGCACCCTACAAAAAATAGCACTCAACCTCTGCCTTACAAATGCGCCCTAATCAATGTCTGCTCCCTCAATGCCCATGCGCTAGAAGTGAATGACTTAATCTCTAGCCAAGACTTAGACATAATAGCCATCACGGAAACATGGCTTCACAAAGCCTCCTCCCCGGCTATCGCGCTAACACTTCCTGAAGATTACTCTATCCTGAGTCAGGACAGGCCTGACAAAACAGGAGGGGGGAGTAGCCATAATCTTCAAGGAGCACATCCCCATGAGGCCCATACCCCACCAAAGAGAAGGGAATGTAGACATACTATCAGCTAAATTAGCTCTCTCTCCAAAAAATACCATAAATATCCATGTTATATACCGTCCACCAGGAGCCACCAAAGACTTTAGTGCTTATCTTAACCTTCCATGCGTAGCACCACCATTCTCACCAGACCCCAACGTCCTAGCAGAGTTATTCAAAAATACACTCACTAATGCTATCAACACTATTGCCCCATTAGAAAATAAAAAAGAGAAAAAATCCTTCCACTAAAATTCCTGGTTCACAGAAGAGCTCCAAAATATGCACTTCTAAACGCCAGGCGCTTAAATCATGGCAGACCAACCCTTGTGACATCACCAAAGCTAACTTCCAATCCATTTCCAAAAAGTACAAAGATTCCATATTCATTGCTGAATCACAAGCCTATAACAATCAAATCGCCTCTGCCAATTCTCAAACTAAAGAACTCTTCACTATCTTTAAAGAATTAACCATACCTCCCACATGCTCCGATGAGATCGTTAAAGATGAAGCTTGGTGCAACAGCATACAATCTGTATGCTAAAAAAATTAGATCTCCTCCAACACAAAATATCAGACCATTACAAAGCCTTGCCTAAACAGAATCACCAGGAGCAGAACCGGCCCAAACACATTTCCTAAATTCTCATTCACTGAAATCTCCAAAGTAGATGTTATAGATATCCTCAAACATCTCAAACCTTCACAATGCAAGGGCGATGTATGCCCACCTAAAATCATCAAAGAATGCGCTGAGCAACTTGCGCCTATCATTACCGCCTTCATCAACGCTTCATTCAAAACAGGCATAGTCCCAGACAGCCTAAAAAAAACACTAGATCCCTCTCAACCTAACAACTATCGACCCATAACAACGGTCCCGTTTCTTCTAAAAATACTTGATAAGGCCTCTCACAGACAAATCCAACTGTACCTAGAAACCAACTCTATCCTAGGAAAAAGACAACCTGGTTTCCGCAAAGGACATGGAACCGAAACCGCCCTATTAGAAACCAAATTACTAATATCCTAGACAAAGGCAAGCCTGCCCGTCTCCTGTTCCTTGACGTCTTACCAGAATTTGATCTGGTTGACCACAGCACCCTCACCAATCGCCTCACGCATGCTGCCCACTTCTCCAATCACGCAGCTACCTGGGTCACCTCCTTCTTAGAAAGCAGAGCTATGAAAGTGTTCTCCAACATAGCCAATGCAGAACTCACTATCACACATTGTGGTGTCCCACAAGGCTCCTGTACAGCCCCTACTCTGTACAATCGATTTACAAAGCCTCATTTTGATAAACTGGATGTACTTGGGATCACATACACAAACTATGCTGATGATACCCAAGTGCTCCTTCCCCTCACAGGGATCTATCACCAAGACGCTGCAACCCTTCAGCAAATCTACTCTACTATCCAAGCCTGGATGGCCACGAATGGGCTCTGCCTTAATGGGGACAAAACGGAAATCCTCATTCTTGGCCAAAAGGCTACTTTAGCCAAATTAGGTGCTAGCTATGTCAACTTCCATATCGACAACTGTGTCATTCCAGTTCTTTCCTCTGTCAAAACGCTCGGTATCCACATAGATGCTACACTATCCATGGACAAGCAAGTGAGCGCCATTGTCTTGGCCTCTGCACTGAGTACTAAACTCATCAATGCTATAAAGCCTTTTATAACTAAGGACAACTGTCTCTCTATTGCCAGAGCTACCATAGGAGCCAAATTGGACTATTGCAATGCCCTCCTAGCCGGCACCTCCCAAAAAAACATAGCTAGACTCCAAACCACCCAAAACAATGCTCTTAGAGCAGCTCTTAGTATACCCAAAAGTGAACACATTACACAAGCAAGAAAAACGGCTCACTGGCTCCCAGTCAAAGACCGTATCACTTTAAAAATACTCTCTACCACCCACAAATGCATCAATCTTTCTGCACCTTCATACCTATCAGACACACTATCCAGAACACATTCAACTAGGCCCATCAGACTAGGATACACCAACTAGCTCACAGTGCCTCGAATTAACAGGGCCAAGACAGGAGGAACAGGCTTCCCTCATCTTGCCCCTAAGCTATGGAACGCCCTCCCTACCGCCCTCAGAGCCGAAACGTCTCAACATCTTCCGAAAAAACCTAAAAACTGCCCTCTTCAACTAGCATCCACCACAGCACACCCACCACAGATACCACCCTCCTTTACACATGCTCACGTCCAATATCCTTGGATTGCTTGCCTGTACGCTAACTTGTATTATGTCCTTGTATGCTCCTACGCCATTTTCTTTTTTCCACTGTAACTAGCTCATCATGTCCATTGCGCTTTTCTGTATGTCCTTCTGTAACTAAGCTGAGTAACCACTGTAACAAGCGCCACAATGCTTACAAGCTGCTGTGCGCTTAACAAATGTGAATAAATAAATATGTACTATAGTGATTACTTTTAAATGCTTGAAATAGATCTACTCGTTTTATTACTATGTATAGCATTTTATGCTATGTGGAATGAGTGATTGTATATAAAAAGCCATAATTGGATACAATATATCAATAATAATAATGATAATAAAAACATACTTCAATCAGGTGACAGTAACAATATCATGACCCTCCCACATAGAGTTTCCAAGACTCAGAAGGTGCAAGGAATACTTGTGTTCAGGGCTTTCTATACCCCACGCAAGCTCAGGTACCCCCACACCTCCCTCACAATCCCTATGAATGGTCACTATCTGAATGATACGATCCGGGCTGAGGGTGGTACTCCTCTCACTAAAAAGCTTCCACTTCTTTCTCTTGAGTCTCTTAAAGGTGACCTAAAAGCAATCCTTCGAAAAGAGATGGCTATTCTTCGTTCTGATCTTGGTGCCACCATTGTGGAAAATAAATTGGAGCTAGTGACCATAGTGTACAGGATCTACCAGACCAAATCATCTGTTCCCATTTTGGAGATCAAGAGGCATAGAGTAGTGGACGAGCTGCAAGAAGCAAAATATAATATAACAATATTACATGTTAAATGTAAAGACTAAAAGAACAGATCATGAAGCGGGAACGTAAGAATCCAATTTCTAAAGGAATGCTTGGAGTTGAATAACATGGATGGCTCTCTGAGGAATTTATTGAAGCTGTTACTGAAGGACTAAGCCCCATCTGAGATTGGCAGAGCATGCAGAGTAGGTCCTCATGCAAAGGGTAGCTCTCTCGGCAAGAGACTTTGTAGTGAAGTTACACAACTTTACAATCAAGGAAGGGATCCAATTAGGACTTATTGAATTCAAAGATAGCTCACTACAAATTTACTAAGACCTTTCTCAAGCCACTTTAGCTTGACAGAGATAGCTGAAACCTATAATGGAGGAGCTTGTGAAAAGCCAAGTATTCCAATGAGATAAAAATAGACATAACCGTTTGGACTGCAGTGCAAACTTCAAGAGACAACCAATACTGTGACTTTACCAAAGAAAGGAGCTAAAGTTTAAGGTTTAAAAAATATATATATTTTGTATTTATTAAATGCTATACGCCAAAGCGCTGTACAAATCATCACTTCACAGTACAATAAAATGTTCACAATGAAAATTACCAAAATTAAAGGATATGAGCTTTAAGAGCAGCCCGCAAAAGTGGATACGAAGAAATGGAGCAACGAGAAAGTGGAATCGCTTTACACTGTAATGGATCAAGTATAGAAAAGGCATGAACAAAGGACTGAGCACAAGGTAGGTGAAGGACAGTTAAAAAGAGATTGAAAACAAAGAGGAGAATAGAAAGACAAGAGCAGAAAGACCAAAGATTTGAAAACCAAACAAAATATTTATTTAAGACGAGAATGAAAAGAAAGACAGGTCATAGAAGACTATGCCTATGAAATCGAATCACGAGGCACAAGAGAACAAAGCGGACGAACAGAAGAGTTGAAAAATCAATTTTAAGAGGAGCAAGACAAGAGAAACTAAGACCAAAGAGAACTGAAGAACAGTAAAAAGCTGAGAAAAGACAAAGGAAGAAATTAGTAGCTTAGCCGCATTATAATTCAGATAGGGTCTATCTGTCTTATATTATACAGATGGCTTGACAAGAACCTGAAAGAGAAATATGAAAAAGAAAGTGAAGAATCAAGAAAAAGACCCACATTACGGGCACAAGATGAAATAGAAAGCAAAGAAGGGGGAATGGAAATACAGCTAGGAGGAATTAGGGGCAGGGATAGTAGAGGCAGGAAAGAATAGAACCTTGCTCTTAGAGGAATTAAAAACAAGATGATGATCAGCCATCCAGGAATGAATAGCCAAAAGACAAGATGTTTGTTAGAGTACCATGAATAGTAGAAGAGAAAGATAGAAATAGTTGAGTGTCATCAGCATAAAAATGGCAAGATAACCTGCATGAAGAAATAATAGGAGCAAGTGGATTAGTATATAAAGCAAAAAGACACAAAACCGAGCCTTGAGGTACTCCATGCTGGAGAGAAATGACCACAGAAGATTTACCAGCCCAAGGGATAAAATAAGTGTGATTTTCAAGATGAAATTAAAAGCAGAGAAGAACAGAACCAGAAAACCCAAGGGAGGAAAGTGAAGACAAGTGCAAAGAATTATCAACTGTGTTGAAAACAACAGATCAGTCTAACAAAATAAAGCAGAGTTTTTAGAATTGTGTGCCAAATGTTAAGAATGACAGACTGAAAGTAAGCAGTCTCCATAGAACTATAGGAACAAACCAGATTGGAAACAAGGAAGAATAGAATAAGCAGATATACAAAGTGAAACTTGAGAGTACACTGATGGCTCTAAGAGAAGGAAGAGAATGATCAAACAAAGGCTTTTTCTAGAGGGGAAGATTAGATGCATGCTTAATGGATGTAAGAAAAGTAAAAGAGAAGAGGAAATATTAAAAAGTGAGCTAAGATAAGATGGAAGAAAAGGATAAAACTTGGGTATAAGAGAAGAAGGTATAGGATCAGCTGGAGCTACAGTAGGATGGGTTCTGGCCAGGAGAAGTGCAATGTCGGATACAGGGAGCGGAAGAAAAGAAGATAGAACAGAATAATGAGGCAGAGCAGGAGGCACTGAAGACATGGAAGAAGAGGAACAAAAGTCGAGCGAAGAAGAGAGATCGTAGAAGGAAAAATACTGGGTCAAGCCTGTGGCTGAAAGAGAAGTGAGAGAAGGATCAGGAGTGGGAGGAGAGAGTAAATGAGAAAAGTTTGAAATAAGCAACAGAGTGCAAGGAATGGGAATTTAGAAGATCAGAATAATAATGCTTAGCAGAGAGAAGAGACTCCTATAACGAATGAAAAGAAGCCAGAACAAAATAATCAGTCAGATGAGACTTACAAACCCTGACGTTCCAGTCGGTGAAGAGATTGCTGCATGAAGCGAAGCTGTGGCGTAAGCAGGCTTTGATGGTTTGTGAGTAGATGAAAAGGAAGAAGCTGTGTAAAGACTATAAAGAGAAGGAAATAGAGAAGCGGCGTCCTCTGCTGAGAGAGCCGCAAATGATGGATGAAAAGAGAGCTCCCCAATGCACGAGAAAATAAACAGAGTATTAAATGCAGAAAGATCACAATGATGTTATGTATGAGAAGGAGCAGACAACACTGCGTGCGACTGAGGAAGAGAAAGAATAGAGAATGTAAGAAGAAAATGATAAGAATATACAGGGACCACTGACACAGAAGTGGTCGAGAGTGAGGAAACAAAAAGAAAATCGGAAAGATGAGGAGGAGGAGGAGGAGAAATAGCAGAGCAGAGTGAGGATAGAAGTCTAAAATAAAGAGCAAAGTTACAAAAGTCTAAGTAGAAGAAATATGAAGATTAAAATCACCTAAGAGAACCAAAGAAGAAGAGGAATGAAGAACAAAAGAAAGACCGTCAAGATCCCCACAAAAGGAGCTGATAGCTCCAGAGGGATGATAAATCAATAAAACAGTTCAAGAATAAGGTTTTGGATGAATGGTAAATAATACCAGTACTCTTTCCCCCCACTCCCCATGGCCCAAAGGACAAGGGGGTTATGTAGATATTTAACTGACAGCATGGTCAGATGGGATCCTTGCTCCAACCTTAAAGAGGAAACCAACTCACAGGGCGACGATATATACCAAAAGACCAAGGAAGAGAAATAATATGTAATTGGAAGACAAGGAGTGGCCGACAGACTCAGGAGTATAAAACAATTAGAACAAATGATACCATTCAGCACTCAGTGCGACGGTGGTATTGGGAACTCTTACTCTTTACTCAGATTATTCTTGAGATCAGATGGGGGAGAATTTGTTGGGTTGTATGATGTTGGTATATGGATAAGCAACCCATCTTAAGTTAATGAAACATGACTATGATATATGTTCCTGTCCAATTTGCCTAAGAGCACTCCACTGTTTTGATTTGGAAAATACCCAATAAAGGGTGGAAAGTATACAAGTTTGTAACAAAAGGTATGTATGAAGTTTATGTACAATCTTGAACATGTAAGATAAAAAGAACGTTAGTGAAGTACTTGGTTGACCTTTTCTTTCACAAATTAACTGTTGAGATACTGTGGTGGAGACCTATTTTTAAATTGCATATGGCCCATCACAGTTGGCAATCTGAACATGACCACTTTTTAGGAAGATTTTAAATGTTGCCCATGAAAGGGTTGCAGCAGATAAGTGTGTCCCATTTACCAATTTTTAATGGAATTGCTGCCCCGCTGGGCAGCGCTTATCTGACAATAGGCCTACAAATCACAGCTTCAAGGAAAGCCACAGAATAATTAATTGCCTTTCAGGAGCTATGAGGAACACCAGCCATGACAGCTCTGGTCTCGACACACACATTAAGACCTGACGGCAGTCTCTTAATTTGACAAACTGCATACCCCCCTCCCCTGCTGAGGCTACCCCCTGAAAATGCTAGCCAACTCATAATCACTTCCTAACTATTGTTTAATTTCATCTTTCTCTGTTTTCTAACATGCTAAAATGTGAAGTCTCCTAGTGGCTTCAGAAATATCGGGAGTTATCTGACGCCTTGAATAATTCTTAGGTGGGCTTTTGTCTTGCCATTCGAACCAAGTCCATCTTGGTCTCAGTCCTAAATAGTCTTTGCGGCAGCATTTATTTCTTTACTCCATTCTCCATGCACGTCTAGAGGCTATGGGTATTGGTGCCATGAATTTGAGTTTGTTCTGATAGTTTTTGTTTGGTGGAAGCAACCTATAGCAATGGCACCTTCCTCACCCTACACCCCTTAGTTGGGCAGTTCCACAGGGCTCCACCCTCTACCCCCTAATGTTTAATGAATACATGTGATCTTTGGCACAGTTCATCCACAACCATGGCTTTGATTTTAAATTCTATGCTGGCCATACCCAGATCTGTATTGGTTTGGATCAGGGCCCGAGTATGATACAAACTGATTTTGCAAATTGCCACCTAACAGTGGACTACTGGATAGCCAGTCACTTGCTGAGGTTGGATACTGAAAAGGCAAAGGAGTGGGTGGGGATGAGAGACAGGACGCTGGGGACCTCCATTTCGGCCTTCTGAAATGAGATGGGACTTCCGGTCCTTGAAGGATCAAATGTAAAATCTTCTGTCTGACCCACCAGCACTTCATAGAGCAGGTCCCTCGTTTATAAGGACAAATGTGAACTGCTATATTCCTATAGATCATCTACATTCGCCTAATCAACTTTTTCTGGCTAATCCTAGAATTTGACATCTCTCTTTTTCTGCCATGGGTCCTTCGCTATGAAACAGCATCCTTTCAACTATTTGGAGCATCTGCAATATTCTCTCTTTCCATTGTAAGCTAAAAACCCCAATCTTCCCCAGCAAATGTCCTTATTCCACAAAATATTATTTTTCACCTCCCCAGCCAACACTTTAATATCTGTAGCTGACTGAGTTCTTTATAAAACTGCCTTTGACCATACCCCTCCCCACAGCTGTTATCAGGGATTTCATACAGAGACTACATTTTTTCTTTTTTGTGGCTTTTTGCTGCCTCCCAGTGTAATAAAAATCAATTAAATGCAAGAGTGTCACTTACACAGGTCCCTCCATAACATTGGTCTTGGTCTTGTTTTTCCCACTTCTATAATCTCCTGCAACATACCAGAAAGTGGCCATAGATCTTTCTCTCAGAATATGTTAAATGGTCCACATTTCAGGTGACTCGAAAGGATGGAATATTATTCTTTATTCAGGCAGCCACCTTGTGGAACTCACTTCCACTATTGACCAGCCCTGGTAGACAACCATGTGGCTTTAAAAGAATAAAATTGAAAGCACGCTTCTCACCACCCAGTATTTCCTTCCCAGTTTGACTCCATCTGGAAATTGGATTCCAGTGCAGAGAAACCTTCAGGTAGTCATGGGCTTAATGGGTTGTAAGATTTGTTGCTCTAGATACAATTCTTGATTGAAAGGAGCAAACACGTTTTAGTAATCGTGAATTAGGGAAATGTGACACCATTTCTATATGGCAAGCCAATGTAATCTGTGTAACCCCTGAAGGTGTCTCACCCGCTAGTCCCTGGGGATCTGTTATCCAGGTGACCAGCACACGGGCAGTGCTATAGTTCCTGGGGGTGGACCAGTGCGGGAGGATCACCTGGATGTTGTGGGCTCTTTGGGAAGTGGAAGTGGGACCCCAAAAGGTGAGACATGGTACCCCCATCCTTATGACACGTTTACCCCATCCTACCCTTTAGGATATTTAGAAACTACATTTACCCCACCCTACCCCCCTCTTTTCCTACACAAACACTTTCTCACACTGCGAAAGACAACAGACTAACACCAGAACTGTTTACCTGACATGTCCCAACACAAGGGTCAGGCAGAGTCGGGCAATTGCTGATAACTACACACACCTGACAGCCCTTTCCCTTCCCCACAGGGATAAAAGGCGGAGCACAAGAGCACACTTTGAGCAAAGCCGAGAGCACGAGGAAGCAGCTATTCCGGGCGAGGAGAAAGGCAGTGGAAACGGAAAAGATGACAAGGAGGAAATTGCCCTTACGCTTTTCAACCCAGAGCCGCAAAGCCTTCAATAAAAGAACAGTAAGACCGGGAATTGTAGCTGGCGATTGGTGTGGCAGATGTCAATGGTACACAGGGTCCTCCCGCACTGATAGCCAGGGCGGGGAAGAGAGCTTGCCGCTGTGGTACCGTCCTTTACTCCAACAGAAGAAAAACCAACTTTTTCAGCACAGCCGGTGAGTCAGAGGAAATTCATAGTGGCTCGGCCTGTGTTAAGCTCAAAGTTGCAGTGGCAACATTTGCGTAAAAGAAAAGAAGATAATAATACAAAGGTCTTTTGTGAACAACCGAGGTATTAAGGTTAGAGTGGTCCGGCGCTGCGTGGGTGCTCATTCGAAAGACTAACGAATTCCCCGTCCCTGAACAACGATGTTATGCTGGATTGAGAAAACTACAAGAACCAAGAGGCCCTAGGGGAGGCCAGCGAGAGATGTCAAAGTGGTCATACAAGGGTCAAGTCAAAACCCCTTGTACAGTCGAAAGTCTTTGACACATTGAGAATTGAAAAGCTAAGTGTACTGCATTGTGGTGACAAACGTGAACCCGACTGAGAGATGTCTATAGTGAGTTGTTGGTCTGAGCCCGATTGAGGGAGGCTGACGTTGTGAAGGAGATCGGAGCCCGGCTGAGGGGGTTCCTCGGGTGAGGAGTAATCGCCCGACATGAAGATTAATAGAGGGAACTTTTGTTTGCTGTTTATGATACATTAGGCCCTCTGAAGCAAGAGACTTTGCATAAAAGAGACTTGGACACAGAAGCCCCTGATATTGGAAAAAGGAACTGTAAACTCGGGCTGGAGAAACCCAGTAGTGTGCTGTGCTCGAGAGTCTGGCCTTGTCCCGTGCTTCAAATGTATGGATGGGAGACCCCGACCATAACATCCTGACTTATCATTTGAGAACACGTCTTTCTTTCTTTTTGAACATTATCCCACACTATTTTGCAACATAGCAGTAAGGATTGGCAATAGGTTTTTCTTAGTATAGGCCCTTTTTATTTGACTAGACTCCACTAGGACTGTATTATTTGATGGTCGTAGCTTGCTCCCATCTTAGATTTAGGTTTAGATTATGCATTTATCCCACCCATTTTTAGTGTAATAAAGTCCCTTGAACTCTGATCACTTGGGTCTGTCTTGCTTTGATACCATGCCTTCCTTATATATGTTCGCAGTAGTGGGATGTGACTCAATTGAAACAAATTGGGGAACCCTAGGAATTCAAAAATGCAATCGGGGCTTCTAGCCCCTCTGTTGCCACTAAAGAATCGATAGGTTTTGATATCTGTAGTAGTAGGGAAGCTGTTATTCCCTCTGGGAAAAGAGGAATGATTCCTACCAAATTGGTTTTGATACCCCGTCAAGGGTGTTACATAAGTTTGGCCCCAAAATCTGGCCTAGTGTGGAAGTTCAGTATAGACTTTTAGCAGGCGTCATCGATCCCGACTTCCAGGGAGACGTAAAGGTTCTCTTACAGAATCATGGTGAAATCACATTTTAAGTACATCGTGGGGATCAAATTGCTCAAGGAATTCTGGAAAATGCTCTATTTCCTCAGTTTAAAGAAAGTGAACAGGACGAAACAGAAAGAGGTACGCTAGGCTTTGTGAAAGCTGATAAACCTGTGAACATCTAAGCAAGGAAGGGAGAAGAACCTACGATCTATCCCGATCTAGCCTTCGCCCAGCAAAATGATCCAGCTCTCACTGAAGCTTTTCTGCAAGCTGTGCCTGAAGGAGAAGGTATGAAGAAGAGAAGACCCTTTTTCTTCTTAAAGCGGGGGTTGCTATATAGAAGAGAAGCATCTACAGAAGGCTTAATAAAGACACAGTTAGTAATCCCCAAGATCCACCACAAGGTTGTACTGGAAATTGCACATTCCAGTCTTACCATGGGGGCACTTAGGACAATCCAAAACCCATGCGCACATCAGTGGGACATTTTACTGCCCAGGTATTCACACTGATATAAAGACCTTTATCCAAATGTGTGAGATTTGCCAGAAAACCAGCGCACACATCCCATTACCTGACCCTCTGAATCCTTTACCAATCATTGTGAAATAGTACCACACATCAAATCCTTAAACACCTCCTACCTTATTTCCCCATGGAGATACTAACCGATCAAGGTCTGAATTTTATGAGCAAGCTTATGGCAGAAGTCAAAGAGCTACTCCATAGTACCACCTTACGAACCTCTGTGTACCATCCTCAAACCGATGGCTTAGTAGATAGATTCAATAAAACTCAGAAATTAATCCTACGGAAATTGGTTGATAAGGAAGGGAAAAGACTGGTACTGAATGATCCCTTGGGCACTATTTGCAGTAAGGAAAACCCCTCACGCCTCGAAAGGATTCTCTCCTTTTGAACCAATTCCTGATAGAGAGCCCATAGATCTCCTCGAAATGCTCTGGGAAACCTAGGAAGAACAAGAGGAGGCACCCATTCCCATCTCACAAACGGCTACTAGAATGCAAGAGCATATGTGACTTGTTTGAGATGTAGTCTGTACTCATATGGAAAAGGCCCAGAGCCAACAAAAATCCACTTATGACAAGAAAGTGAGACAAAGATCGTTTTCCATAGGACAGAAAGTACTGATCTGCTTACCCACTTCAGAAAACAAGCTTGCCTTTAAGTGGCATGGGCCCTATGAAATATTAGAACAAACAGGAACCTATACTTTTGAATTAGCCCAACCGGACAGGAAACAAAAAGTCCTTTAATATCACGTAAATCTCCTAAAGGAGTGGAAAGACAATCCTTCAGCCACCCATGTCAAAGTTCTATCCTGTTTGGTTCCAGAAGAAATAGACATATTTGAATGAATTCCTCCAGAGCTATCCAATCAACAACAGGAAGATCTAAAATATGTAGTTATCTCATTTCCCATATGTTTTTAGAAAAAACAGGAAGAATAAAAGGCACCAACCACTATATTAGAACCCCTAAGGTAAAAGTGTTTCATATGAAGCCATATAGACTCTAGGAAGCCCGCAAACAGATATTGGTGGAGGAAGTAAACAAAATGTTGAAGGCCAATATTATCGAGCCTTCTTCGAGCCCATGGTCCTCCCCTATCGTATTGGTCACTAAAACTGATGACTCCTGGAGGTTTTGCATACATTTCCATCAAGTCCATGCAGTCTCTGACTTTGATGCATATCCCAAACCACGCATCAATGACCTAATTGATAAATTCGGATCTGCCACCTTTGTATCCACCCTAGACTGAACAAAAGGGTACTGGCAAGTCCCAGTATACGGGCCAGATAATGAAAAGACAGCATTTTCAACGCCCATACGACTGTTTCAATTCATAGTCCTTCCTTTCGGTGTAAACAGCGCTCCACTCACTTTCCAATGCCTCATGGATAAAATCTTGCAGCCTTGTTCCCATTTCTGTGGAGCTTATATTGACAATATCGTCATTTTATAGTAAAACCTAGGACCATCTCTTTGATTTTTATACTATCAAGTCATCAGAGAGGCTGGCCTAACTGCTAATCCATCTAAATGCAGACTGGCCCAATCAGTCGTAAAATACCTCGGCTTCTTTGTAGGAAATGGGAACGTACAACCCCAACATGAGAATGTGAAAGCCGTCTTAGATACACCATCACCCAAAACCAAAAGGGATCTTGGAGCCTTTCGAGGGTTAATAGGATAATACCATAAATTTATCCCAAACTTTTTGGACAAAACAGCTAGGCTGATAGATAAACTTAGGAACGCTGAACCCCAGAAACTTAATTGGACTGACGAGGATGATATATGCTATAACACCTTGGAAACAAACCCTGTGCCAAAACCTGATCCTAAAGGTAGTAGATTTCTCTAAAGAATAAATTTCATATTGCAAACAGACATCTCCCTTACAGGGTTAGGAGCAGTTCTATCTCAAGTTTGCAATGGGCCAGAACATCCCATCTTTTTTACAAGTCGCAAACTTTTCCCTCGTAAAATAAAATTACTCTGTGCTGGAATTAGAAGCCCTGGCCATCAAGTGGGCCATAATCCACCTTAGATACTTCCTCTTAGGAAGACTACAACCCACATGTCATGCAATGGTTTCTAGACCTGCAACCCTACTGTTTCACTGTGGAACACCGAAAAGGAAAAGACCAGGGGAATGTAGATTTCCTTTCTCGATTCCCCTGTGAAACAGATGCAGCTACATCGCATGGAGGAAGGGTATGTGAGAAACGTGAAGGTGTATCACCCGCTAGTTCCCAGGGATCTGTCATCGAGATGACAGACCAGAACACGACCATCGCTAATGGATCCAGTTCCTGGAGTTGGACCAGTGCAGGAGGATCACATGGATAGGGGGGGTCTACAGGGATTGGATGTGGGACACCGACGGGTGAGATGCGGTACCCCCTTCCTTATAACACCTTTTCCCAATCCTACCGAGTAGGATATTTAAAAGCTCTAGCTCCCCACCCCAACCCCCTGTTTTCCGACAAACAATTTCTCACACGGCGAAAGACAAAGTATTAACACCAGAGCCATTTACCTGACATGTCCCAACACAAGGGTCAGGTATAGTCCGGCAATTGCCGTTATTTACGCACACCTGAAGGCCCTTTCCCTATCCCCACAGGGATAAAAGGCGGGGCACAAGAGTACACTTTGAGCAAGGCCAAAAGCACAAGGAAGCAGCTATTTCGCGACGGCAGTTCAAACGAAGGGGAAAGTAGTAGGAAACGAAGGATGACAAGGAGGGAATTACCCTTGTCCTTTTCAGCCCAGATCTGCTAAGCCGTCCATAAAGCAACAGTAAGACTGGAAATTGCATCTGGCGATTGGTGTGGCAGATGTCAACAGTACAAAGGGCCCTCCCGCACTGATAGCCAGGGCGGGGAAAAGAGCTTGCTGCCGTGGTACCGTCCTTGGCTCCAGCAGAAGAAAAGCCAATGAGTTCAGGACAGCTTGTGAGTCGGAGGAAACTGATAGTTACCCGGACTGTGTTAAGCTCACGGTTGCAGTGGCAACATTTACGTAAAGAAAAGATAATAGACGAAGGTCATTTGTGAACAACTGACTTATTCGGGTTAGAGTGGTCCGGCGCTGTGTGGGCGCTCATTAGAAAGGCTCTAACAAATTCCCTGCTCCTGAACAAGGAATATATGTGGAACTGAGGACACTACAAGAACCAAGAGGCCCCATGGGAGGCCAGTAAGAGATGTCAAAGTGGTCATAGAAGGGTCGAGTCAAAACCTCTTGTACAGTTGAAAGTCTTTGACACGTGGTGAATTAAGTGAACTGCATTGTGATGACAAACGTGAACCCGACTGAGGGATGTCCACAGTAGGTTGTTGGTCTGAACCCGATTGAGGGAGGCTGATGTTGTAAAAGGGTTTGGAGCCCGGCTTAGGGGTTCCTTGGGTGAGGAGTAATCGCCTGACGTGAAGAAATAGAAGGAACTTTTGTTTGTTATCTGTGATACATCAAGCCCCCTGAAGCAAGAGACTTTGCATAAAAGAGACTTGGGCACAGAAGGCCCTGATATTGGAAAAGGAACTGTAAACTCGGGCCAGAGAAGCCCAGAGGTGTGCTGTGCTCAAGAGTCCCGCCTTGTCCCATGCTTCAAACATGGGGAAGGGAGACCCCGGCTATAACATCCTGACTTATCCTTTTGAGAACACTTCTTTATTTCTTTGAACCTTATCCCACACTATTTTGTATTTAGAGGTAAGGACTGTCAATAGGTTTTTCATAGGCCCTTTTTATTTGACTAGACTTTACTAGAACTGTATTATTATTATTTGATGGTCGTAGCTTGCCCCCATCTTAGATTTAGGTTTAGATTAGGCGTTTATCTCACCGATTTTTACAGTTTAATAAACACCCTTGAACTGTAATCACTTGTGTCTGTCTTGCTTTGATACCATGCCTTCCTTGCATCCCCAACAACCAATGAGATATTTTCAGAAAGGGTCATCCCTGGTTAAAACTTGTAACAGAACAACACAGACCCTTTACAATAATTACAAATAATTGCTGTAGATGGAATTATGTCTATAAGCTTATTATTATACACTCAAACAATAAAAACAATGTCTCCTATCACTGTTTCTCTTAAGATATCACTGACTATATATAATGTGTGTTCAATCATCTGCGTCCTATCACTATGACAACGTGTCTACTATCGAACTTCAGCAAAGGTTATAGATTAAAAAAAACACAGGACATTCTTATTGTTAATAGTTGATTGCCACACACAAGTTACTTTATGGGGTGCACATAATTATATATGTTGGTGTATTTTTGTATTTTAAACTAAATACGAAATAAAACTATATTTTTGTAATTGAGATACTTGTATTCACACTGTCAGTTAATCTATTTTTTGTTAAAAATGTATAGGAATATCCGATTTAAAGTTTTTAATAATAAGCTTATAGACAAAATCCTTCTACAGTGTGTAATTGTTTTTAAAGGGTCTGTGTTGTTTTACTATCTGTGTAGCCCCACCTTAGCAAAACTTACCTTCTCTGCAGTTGAGGGTGAGGGAAACAGTTGTCTAAAGTGTAAGACATTTTTATTTGATTCAAAACATTTTATTGGCATTTAAATCAAATGACAAAATTCAAAGCAGTTGTGATACAGCCACTATAGGCCCTCCCAAATCGGAGGATGAGTGTGCCTAGTCAATCTTCTTGTAGACCATCATCCTGATTTTGTATTTTTCTCTGAGACCTGGTTTCAGGCTCACTCGGACCTGTCAGTCATTCAAATTCTGCCTCGCAACAACGAGGTGGTGCGTTGCGACCGTAGTTTGCTGCACTTTGGTGGAAGGGTTGCTGTGATTTTTAATAGTGATTTTAAGGTCTATTCTATTCAATTTAGTCATTCTTTGAAAATGGATGGCATTCTTATTCGTATTATGCTCTCTGCTACCAGCACTCTATTTGCTCTTCTGGTTTTTTGCCCGCCTGGCTTCGACAGCGATTTGTGTGCTGAGTTTCCAGCCCTCGTGGCCACACTGCGGCAGACCTACTCAAATTTGATAATCGTGGGGGATTTCAATCTTCCAATGAATAAACCCAATTGTCAACTGGCCAGTCAATTCTTGGCAACGATGCTGGACCTGGGACTTTCTCAATTGGTCACTTAGCCTACGCCCCCATGGGGTAATCTCGACTTTATCTTTGCCCCCCAGCATCGCTAGCTGTCTTCCCTGCGTTCCCCATTATTTGGTCAGACCATATGGTGATGCCCGTTGCTATGTAGGTCGAGATTTCCTCTCCTCCTCGAACTCGACAGTTTATCATGAAACGCTGCTGCCACTATGTCTCTTCTCTGATTCTTAGCCAGCCACCTGATTCTGAATGGGTGCATTAATACCTCGGACTGCACACTGGCGACTCTGTCTCAGACATTTAAGTTGGTGTCTGACACTCTTGCCCCTCCTAAGCATTGTCTTGTGAAGAATCACCGCTCTGAACTCTGGTTTACAGACTAACATAAAGATCAAAAACGTTGCTGTAGACAGGCTGAAAGAAAATGGAGAATTGGCTATTTACCATCTGACAGAGCCCTCTATAATCTTGCCACTGCTAAATATTAAAGAGCTTTTACAGCGCCCAAACAACTATTCTTCAGAAACAAGATTGAGCAGGCCATTAATCAACCCATACCCTTATTAGAGGCAGTTCCGTCTCTAATGGTACAATCCAAATCTCTACTACTCCTCCCTCATAGGAATTCTGCAACTCCTTGTGTCTATTTTTTGAGAAGATAGCTGCCATTGGTAGTGCGATTTGTAGGATTTGCCCGCAGTCTGCCCAGCCCGGGCCACTGCCCTGTTTATCTTCTAAGTAGGATATAGCCACAGCTAATTGGTCCCCCTTTCCGATCTTTATAGACCAGGACATTCTGGCCACTATTAAATGTTTAAAATCGGCGTCGCCTGGCGACCCTATTCCGCTCTCTACTGTGAAAAATGTCTCGGATACGATTGTTCCGTTGTTGGCTAGGGCAGGTAATGATTCATTCTCTTCAGGAGTTATACCCGAAGATCTTAAACATGCCCTTATAATTCTCCTTCTTAAAAAGCTGTGTCTAGACCCGGCGGTCCTTTCTAACTTCAGCCCTATTTCTTTGCTTCCCTTTTTAATGAAATTACTAGAGTCCCTGGTCTCAGCGCTTCACAGCTCCTTTTTTTTTTTTAATCTTCAGCCTTCTTTGATCCATTTCAATCGGGCTTTCGCCCGGGCAGAGGCACTGGTCTTGGTATCAGTGGTTGACGATCTAATGCAGCTGGTGGACCAGGAGGGGTGGGTTTCCTAATCCTTTTGTATCTGTCAGTGGCCTTTGACACTGTACACCACTACACTCTGGTTTCCTGTCTCTTTTCTGCGGGTCTCTCTGGTCAGATCCTGGCCTGGTTCTCCTCTTTTCTGGCAGGACGGTCACAATCTGTGTCTCTGCCACCCTTTCAATCCCAGCCACTATCCCCCACCCTGTTCAACATTTACTTCCAACCACCTCTTTGCATAATCCACGTGCACGGCTTCCTGTGCTGCTCCTACGCTGACGATACGCAAATGATTGTGCGACTTGATCTAGCTCGGCCAGAGATGGCTAGCCGGCTGAGGAGTTGTCTGGAGGCAGTGGGTGATTGGATGGCCAGGAACTGGCTCAAATTGAACGGTGAGAAAACAGAGGTGCTGGTGGTTGGCACTGTTAATCCCTCTATGTTCTGGACCCCAGAGTTTTGGCCTGGCAGTCTGGGCCCTTTTCCTCTGCTCGCCTCGTTCGTGAAAGATCTAGGCGTCAAGATCATGGCATCCCTGTCCATATCCGAACAGGTGTTGTCTACTTGTCAAAAGGGACATTTCAAGCTGAGGACCCTACGGAAGGTCCTTCCTTATATCCCTTCTAAATGTCTTGGCCCAGTGGTATTTTCTATGGTAATCGGAGGTATTGATTACTGTAACGCGTTGTATCTGGCCCTATGACAATATTTGCTTCACCGTCTATAGCTGCTGCAGAATATGGCTGCAAGAGCAGTGCCCCGCCCCCCATACGGTGCCCATAGGCCGACGCTCATCCGACGGCTCCATTGGCTCCCAGTTGAGCAGCGTGCGAGGTTCAAGTCTCAGTGCCTGGTCCATAGAGCCTTTTTATAAAATGGGGACAGAATATCTTCAGGCGAAATTCTGTCCATACATGCCCCGAGATCGCTACACTCCCAATCCTCAGACCATTCAACTCCCTAGGATCAGACTCTCTCAGGTTGGAGGCTGTGCTTTCTCAGTGGCTGCCACTAGGGCATGGAACTCTCTCCCACTCTGCCTACGTGCCAATGAGTCCTATCTTCCCTTTCAGCAGGCCTTGTAGACTTTTCTTTTCCAGCATTTTGCTCCATCCAGTCTGTCCGTACATTTCTGTGGTTGTAGCACCATGATTCCCTCGGGCGACCGATGCGCTCTACAACTAGGTAAGATAAGATCAGATCAAAAAACAAAAAACAGTCATTACATGAACTGTAAAATACAAAATACTCCCTCGCCCCATCCCTCCTTCCCAGGTGCACGGTATCCAGTAAGTGGCCATGGAGGAATCCAGTATTGGTATGTCTCTGCTAAACTGGGCCCTGATATCCTGTACAGTATCGTAAAGTCCCTTCTGCCCCCCTATGGTCATTCCAGAAGGCACATCACTCGCCATCGAGCGGGACAGAAGTCTCTATTGTGAGTTTGTGTGTAGGCCAAGAGCATTCCCCACCTCTGAAAGAAGGAATTGGGCTGGTTCTCCATACAGTACAACTTTTCAGAAGCTACCATTATGTCATGGCCACTAGTCAAAGGCCACTACCTTTATCACCCAAAGGGTCCAAACAGACCCAGTCCTGGTGCCATTGGCGCCAGGATCATAAAGTGTGCTCTGCACACTGTGTCTAGGGCCCATGCATCCAGGCTGGGCCTTGCCATTAAAAGACATTGGAGGGCATGTGCAGAAGTCTGTGGAAGGAGCAAGGAGGAGCCACAAGGCGGGGCTAAGGGGAGTGGCTGGGGCCAGACTATTTAAGCCAGCCCCACCCGCATGCAAGCGCTTAGTGTTAGTCTGCTTTCTGCAGCATAACGCTAAAGCCATAAAGATGGCCGCCGCACTCTATAGGCGAATTCCAGTGGTGCCTTACCAGGCACACAGCAGCACTCCTGGCCCTGCCTGATTGGCCAGCTGTACTACATCTCCTGCCATTGGTCGCCGGCAGGCGAAGCCGGCCCTCTCTGACCAAGGCCCTCGAGACTAAGGCTGGAGCCTGTTCTCAGCCTGTTACCTGCCGATCCTGCCACCTGCCAGTCCCTCTGGCCTCCCAACACCAGCCTCCTAAGGTAACATCCATCCATGACACCCTATGCCCTTCAGGGTGACTTGAGCGCTCCATGCCTAAATGCAAGACAAAATCCTTTCAAAAGTCACACGCGTGTGCCTATTTAAACCCTCCTTCACCGTGTTTAACCACATTCTATTTTGACTGTTTCACAGCCCAATTACAACATTTCGAATCTAGATGCTATGACAATGTTCTGTGCCTAACTACTTTATGACTCTCTGATTTATATATATATAAAACTCTCTGCCTTTGTCCTGCTGATCTGCCCAATCGCTTTTCTGAATTTAGTGGTTAATAAAACTGCACTGTGCCTCATTGATGCTTTGTTACCCTAATGCAATTCTAGCTGCCACTTCTAACTGCATTGTGACCATCTGCCTTTGTTCTGCTGATCTGCTTACCAATTGCCTCTAGATCTGTTGACCTGTAGCCCAATGTGTCACCGTGCAACATATTTCCATAGCCTCTAAACTCAATGTTGTACTTTATCTCCAAACTCATGTCACGTTTAATCTAAGTGCTATTCTGAATGTAGGTGCTAGGCTGAATCTAGGTGTTATTTTGAACTAAGTGTTACTCTGAACCTAGATATTATTCCCAATCCAGGCGCTATTCTGAATCTATGTGCCACTCTGAACTCATGCGCTACTCCGATCTACTGCTGTGCTAATTTCAAACGCTTGCTATTTTTGATTCCAATTGCTAATCTGCACATCTGCGCTATTCTAAATCTAAGGGCCACTTTGCATGCCTGTATCTGACGATTGTATGGCGATTTTCATATAACCTATACCTGTCAATACTAGGTGCCCTCTGGCACATTTGCATTTTAGTGTGTTTTGGGACAGTCAATTCCAGGTGCCCTCTGGCACATATGCATTTTAGTGTGTTTGGGACAGTTAATTCCAGGTGCCCTCTGGCACATATGCATTTTAGTGTGTTTTGGGACAGTCAATCCTAGGTGCATTTAAGGACAGTCTACTTGCTAGCCATTGTGCCTTAATCTATTGTGTCACTGTGCCTGCCCATTACTCCGCTACTCTGAATCCGACTACTTGCCTCCCCGCCCATCCCGACCCACCGCAACCCACTCTACTGCCATCTAGTCGACCTCACCATACCATATCCAGGTCGTACACTGACCACCCATGGCAAACCTCCTCGTAGCCACTCTCACCTTAACGGCTACACTCGCCTTGCTCCACCACAACAACACCGCCCGCCACAAACCTCGACCACGATCACACCCAACCCAACCCAACATCCTCCATACACCTTGACTATGGGTTTTTTAGAGACCCAACACACTGACCAGCCTAACGGCACCCTCAGCCCCATAGAATGGATTCGCCGATTTGCTGCTCCACCCTCTCCCTGGAACCCATGCACATTGAAAGACAGAAACCTGAGACTCGGCTCTAGGTTCATAACCCCGACGACGCTCACCAAAAACACTCCCCTCTTCCCACGCACAACCAAGCTAACACCGCTCAAATTCTGAACATCACCCAAACAGCCCCCCTGAGCACATCCGAACAGCCGCTGATCAAGGGCGCCCTCATCAATGCCCGCTCCCTGGTCGCCCATGCGCTAGATATCGCTGACTTCATCTCTGCCAACAACCTGCACTTCCTGGCTATCACTGAAACCTGGCATCACTGAAACCTGGCTGCACCAAGCAGCAGGCCCAGCGCTATCCCTCGCCATCCCAGAAGGCTACTCAATACTGAAGAAAGACCGGGACATAGGCAAAGGAGGAGGAGTAGCCTTCATCGCCAAAACATCCCTTGGCCTCAGATTAACCCCACCGCCTAGCTTCCGGTCTGCAGAACTTCTGTCAGCCAAGCTTCAACTCTCAGCTACACAAACCGTACTATTACACCTCCTCTACAGACCCCCAGGCCCCATCACCACATTCGGGGAAGAGATATCTGACCTCTTGACCACCAACACCAAAACAGGATCGCAAATTATCCTCCTTGGCGACCTCAACCTCGGTCTCGGTGACCCAAACGATGCCAATGCACTCTCCCTGGAAAGCACCATCTCCCAACTAAGGTTCAAGCTCAGAATCACAGACCCCACCCACAACAAAGGAAGGACCCTGGACTGGCTAGCGGATCTCAACTGCTCTACGGCCATCACAAAAAACGAGCAAACTGCATGGTCTGACCACCACGCCATCTCCTTCTCCATCCAAGGGAAACCACAACCAAACACTCCTACCCCCATCACCCCCAAGCCCTCACCAGAAATAACCACAACATTACCTTAAAAAACCTCAGCCCACTCTTAGACAACATCCTTACCCCCACAAACCAAGATTTGAGAGCATATCTTCCCGGGTATTCAGAAGAGCAGTTTCCATGCCTCTGGATGGTCTAAAACCAAACTGGTGGTTGTGGAAGGAGTCAACGGATTCAGTGCGGAGGGTAAGCTGGGAAATAGCAAACTTCTCCAGGAGTTTGCCCAGGAAAGGAGTGATAGAGATCAGGCGATAGTTTTCCAGGAGAGGATGCACAAGGGAGTGCTTAAGAGCAGTGGTGGGGAAAACTCCAGTGGCGAAGGAGAGGTTACAGAGGTCAGCCAAGGCTGGAGCAAGAGAGTCAATGTTGTCCTTGATGAATTTGGAGGGACAAGGGTCCACCTGTTTGGAGGAGGCTTTCATAGAGCAGACTTGTCTAGTTACCTCCTCAGGTGTGACAGGGGAGACAGAAGGGAAAAGAAGGGGAGGGGTTGAGGTGGTGAGGAAGAGAGGGAGGATAGGATATCCACTGTTTTTGAGGTGAGTGTGCAGCCAGGGCCGAGCAATGGTGGAGGAGGCTGCGGTAGGGTTAGCTAATTCCTTGCAGACTTTGAAAAGTGTGTCCATGTTATTGGATACCGCAGAGATGCAGGCTTGAATAAAGACTCTTTTCTGGGAGCAGATGCAGAGTCTATACTGCCTTTGGAGGAGGCGGCAGGCCAGTTTGTCAGAGGGTGCAACAGAGGGATCCCATTTACATTTGGCTGCCCGGCACATGTGTTTAACAGAAGCTGATTTGGAGTCATACCAAGAGTTGCACTTTTTGGTAGGCTTCAGTCGTACCCTCATGACAGAGGCAAGAATATAAAGAGTATTGGAAACAGAGAGGTTAAAGTTTGAGAAGGCTGTGGCAAGGTGGGAGTCAGTCGCAGGAGTGGAAGGAGCATAATAGGTGGAGGCAAAGGCATCTACTGAGACTCTTTTCATCGGTTGGATGACCTTGTAGACGGGAGACAGTGCCGAGCTTACCTATGCAAGGGGAGAAGAGAGCTTCAAGTGAGAAGAGAGGAGAAAATGATCAGTCCAGGAGAGAGAAGTAGTGAGAGGGATAGATAGCGGAATATCAGTTGAGAAGAGAGCATCCAAGGTGTGGCCAGCGTTGTGCATTGGGCCAGACGGTAAGATGGAAAGAAAGGGAGAGTCACAAAGGTTGCATAAAGGTCTTAAGGAATCAGGTGAGTCGAGATGGATGTTGGGATCACCCAGTAGGAGGAGATGAGAAGAGGAGAGAGGAGGCCAGGTCAGCCCATTACGAAAGGAAGAGGGAGGGCTGACCAGGTGGCTGATAGAACGTGGCCAGCAGGAGTGAAGAGCTAGGAGAGAGGCAGAGCCTGCATACCAGTCACTCAAAGGATGAGTAGGCCTGAGTGGGAATGACAGACACAGGGATACACTCAGGGAAGATCAATGCTACTCCCCCACCTGGTCTGTTTGGTCTAGGAAGAGAGAGTATTGTGTAGCCTTCTGGGAGAAGTGTGTTCAAACTTGTGACAGAGCAATCCTTGACCCAGGTTTCAGTGATGGCAAGAACATCACAATCCAGGAGTTCAAGGAGGTTGCAGATGTCAGAGGAGTGTTTGACAGCTGAGCGAGTGCTTACCATGGCAATGTGGAGCAGATTGCAATCAGTGAAATACTTACGGGGGGAGTGGGCCCCCCTAAGTGACGATAGAGCCTGAGGGACAGAGGTAGAAGGGGGCAAAGGAGCCAAGGCCGGTAAGGGATCCGGGACCATAATGGGTGAGGAGGGAGCCAGTGCGGGAGGCACCACAGGGGGCAAGGGAGCCCCAGATACAGTGTTGGTGTGTGACTGGTTCATCCAAGAGGAGAAGGCAGACGGGGTTGTCAATGTGTGGGGTGGTGGCAAGAAAGCCATGGCGAGGGTATAAGGGTGGTTAGGAGGTGACAAGGGAGCCAAGGTGGGCACAGCTGGCATGGGAGCCAGGGCGGCTGAAGGAGCTGAAGGAGCTGGTGCAGAAGACAGAGGGAGGTTGATAAAGCGGGGGAGGAGCCGATTAGGGATGTAACGGTATTACGGTATACCGTTAAAGATACCATGAACCACTTAATTGAACAATAATAACCGTCACATTGTTTATACCGGTATACCGTTCATACCGTTAAGCGTGCTTTTCAATCTGATTTGAAAAGGCTGCAGTAAGCAAGTGCTGCACAGTCTTGGTCTTTCACTGTTGGATGTGCCGTCTGCCAATTAGTTTCAGTTGGAGCAGTTTTTAATGCCATTCAATAAACCACACATGCCTGACACAAAATCAATATGTTAGCAATAGGAAGAATAAATACAGTGCCAAGAAGGAAAAGGGTTTCTTTGGGTTGGCGGCTTTGGGGTTTATATATTTATGATGGATAATGTTTTCTAAACATATGACAATGGGGGATTTCCCTAGTTCTATCATTGAATTTACATATAATAAGTCACACTGCAAAATTTACTCATCTCTGTGGGTATTCCCTGCTACCATACCAAAGGGTAACATGACCGTGATTACTGAACACCTTTTGGCCCGCAAGTAAACTAAAGGCTGTAACGTAAAGAGAGAGTGTGTGTGTTTGTGTGTATGTTGGTAGTCCATGGGGTTGCCAGCCACTGCATCGAAATGGACAGTGACCATGTAAGTAATCTGACAGTTGCAGTTAAGAGCTCTAATGGGAGTGGTGTGCTAAGAAATTACCCTTGGAAAATTGGCAGTAGGGGTTTTCGGCCTATCACGATCATGATAGGATGATGAAAAATGTAAAGGTGGACATGACCACACCACAACAGACCATGGAACACCTCACACTATATTTGTGAATGTCGCATTTCTGTTCGTATCAATGCTTTGGGAGCCTAGACTCTCTGCACCCCCTATTCCAGGGTAAAGGGCCTTCCCTCTTTCCTTATGTAGTGCCTGAAATGTCTGGTCTGTTTAATATACCAGGGGACCCCAGGCTCCATCTAGCCCATGTGTCTCTGGAAATATTGTTTTTAACTAAACCCTGTCATGCTTTTCTTCTATTTTTTGACCCACTGCTGAGATCCCACACAGTAACATGTAAAATGTGACTCGGAAGCAATGGGCTTCACAAAATGAACGACTTATCAAAATGCAACACATCACACACATCTATGACTCCAAGAAATCAACAGCCTACAGAAGGACAAACATATGATACATAGATATTAAGACAAAGCTATATTTCACATGGGCCTGCAGTATAAGAATATTGTTACTCTCTTGCCAGCATGCTGCCATTTCTTCCATAAAGCTGTGACCCTGAGGGCAGTTGTCAATTTCATGCATGCCTTTGAGGGACAATGGAGGTCGGGCAGAGTGTGAGATATATGAGCCACAGCGACATTCGGAGGGACCAGTCTGTTGGGAAGTGTCTGGATTTTCCTCGGGCTGAGGCTTAAGGAAAGTAGACATTAAGATGAAGTAGTCCATCCATGAAGCCTATCCCTTGACGTTGACCGGGGTCCGCAGCACCGACCTGGTAGTGATGAACTTTCACATTAAATCAGTAAGAGCATTGCAAAGTCCTCTCCGTTCCTGATTTAAAATGAAAAAACGAAAGGTCTGTCTTAGAAACCCTAAACTGTGCTTCATAAGAGACTGCAGGATGTGGTTTCTAATCAAATTTAGAAGCAAAGCAAGAATATGTCTTGTCAGACACTACAGTCATGTTTGTGTGCCAGAATATGCCTGTCAGACCATCACATGTGCTGTGTAGCCTCTCGCACACCACCTGTGCTGAAATTACACACATGATCATCTTATCTATCCCATTTATCCCTCTTTATCCAAAGTTGCCACTGAGATCAGCTGGAAATTCAGCAGTCGAGGAGCACAGGACACAGCTTAGCCCCAGTCAGACTAGCACGTGGTGTGTTCAGCAGTGTGTTACTTACTTCAACCCAGTGTTGCCACAAACAAAAGGGACTGTCTGAGGCACAGCTGAAGATCTTTGCAGATGTAGAAAGAAAATCCTGCTCAAATACGAGAGTGCAGGTGTCTGTCTCCTTTTGCTAGAGACTCCCACGATTTTAGGGATACTTGGCAGCTCTGTTGACAGAGAAATGTAGGGGGCACTCCATGACACGATATGGAATACATTGCCAGAAAAAAGGGACTAGCCAGAAATGCTGTCTGATGGTAAACACCAAAGCAGTTAGTACTGTGGTAGAGTCCAGATTTTCCATACTTACTTTCAGGAAAGTCATGATTCTATTAAAGACACAGAGGCTCATACTATGCATACTTTTCTTTAGTAAAACTCAAGCAGCAATCTTAAAAAAGACACAAAAATCAAAGAAAAAAACATTTTCTGTGACAATGTAGTCTTTGCAGTTTGAAACGCTATTGCCCTCAGGCATGACACTTGTCCTAATCCATGAATCACAACGTTATGGTCCTATCACCTCACAATTCCTCATCCCCAATTCCTCTTTCTTTTTCACTGTCTCGCTGTAGCTTCCTAATGAATGACTCCATCTCGAACAGGGTATAACTGTAACGCTCACCTGATTCCCACGGAGGCGCAGGTCTGGCTTCGAGTGCTGATGCTTCTTCAATGGTGAAGCGCAGGACTCTGAAGATGGACAGGAAGGGCCCTCAACTCTGGCTTCTCCGGCTCGCAGGAATATTCCCCTGTGCGTGAAAAGGGAGTATTACCTACTGACTGAGTTATGATCAAGCCTCCCACTCTCTTCCAACCCTCCACGATACCCTTCCACGATTCCCCGTGAAGTCTCACCTTGGGGTCAGGAAGGATGACCTCTCCATCCTGCTTCTGATGCAGGGGCGCGTTGAAACCCAGTTACTTCACTGGATTGAGGATTGATGGGAGTTCAGGTAAGCTTGACTATTCAGGTAAGGCTCTGTAAAAGTTCTGTTGCAAGTTCAAAAGTCCAAGCTTAATAATAATGTTCATTGTCTTTTTGCAGCAAGCGCTAATGTTTATGTCCTTTTTTTCCCTTAGGGGCCGGGGTTCGGAATGCTGGAGATATGGCACCGACCCGAAGTGAAACGTGCAGTTCCAGATCCAGTAAATGGCAGGTTAGTTCTGGATGAGCGCTCGGGAACTGACTTTGCATACGCTCATTCAATGTCTTTGTCTTTTTTCCCCATAGGGGCCGGGGTCCGGAAAATGCCTGGAAGCGGCAAGACCCGAAATGAAATGAGGTAAGTCTTATTCCCTTCCTTCTCTCACCTCTTATTCTTGTCTTTTTCTCTAGGCTCTGGGAAGTGGCTGTGTATCTGGATGATCGCTGCTGAAGATGGAGGAACCCAGGAAAGGTAAGTGAAATGCAGCGCTGCAGCGATCGTAACGAAATGCTTTTAAAAATAATGTCTTCCCTTTCAGGATCGTCGGTGATGTCTCTGTGGTGCAGATTTAGCTGGTAAGGTCTCTTGTCTCCCTTTGCAGGTGACCCAGGATGCTGACAGGCGTGGCTGAAGTCCTGAAGCAGGAGCTGACACGGTGAGCGTCCAGCTGCGAGGAGCAGAACAACGCGAAGCGTGAGTTGCTGATCGGGTGTGGTTTAAATAGCTTTGGAAGAAGTCCCAAGTGTGTATCCTTCCTCCGATCAGATATGTATCCTTCCCCGACCACACCTGGGTGGAAAGTAGTCCCACAGGCAAAGTAGTTCCATTCAGGCCTCAAGAGGGCCTGGATGTGGCAGCATGGTCTGCATCAGGTAAGTGCACATGAAAACACTTGCACACATGTATAGCTTCATGAGCCTGGCGCCTAAGGCGTCAGGCCTGCGCCCAAAGGGCCCCAGCTTGGGCCCGCTGGCACTCCCCTGGGGGAAATGATGCCTGCCTCTGGGGTCGCTGGGTCGGACCTGGCTCCTTGGAGGTAGGCATCATGACAATAACGAAGAATGAAACATGCAATGAACAGCCTCCAAATCCGGCAGGGATCCGCCCGGTGTTGTCTGCCTGTTTAGTGACCCCACCTGCTGTCAGGTTCCCTTGGAGGTTCAGCAGATTCCTTCTTAGATAAGGGACTGTAAAATGACTGACGAATGCAACTTGTTATGACATATGATTGATGGAAAATTGATCAGTTAGTTAAAAGAACTTTTAAACAGAAGAGGTGATTGAGCAAACATAAGACTGTCAAGTAAAGTTTAGTCTTTAACGGAAAGTCAATACTGGGATGCTTCAAAGGGTCGTTCATTTTCTATGGGAGCAGAGATAGTGCCTCAGCTTTGAGTCTGTGATAAACCGCAGGAACTCCATTACCTGCTGTGGCCTGGTCTCGGATTTCTCCCAATTGATAAGAAACCCCAGCTTCTCTAGGAGACCTGTCATTGGGACCATTTGCTCTGGCAGCCGCATCAGATCCTGCGCCATGAGACAAATATCCACGATGTATAAAATCAGTCTCACTCCTGAGTAGCTTTGTGAAGCACCACAGTGCTGAAGTTAGTCAGAAAAGGGAGACACATAAACTCCCACCTTTGCCATCACCAGAGGAATTCTATAAATTGCTGGTGCATCTCAGGAATGGGTACTGCTAGATATGCATCCCTCAAATCTAGTGCCCTTTTGGCAAAATGTCCCTGAAGAGATGGATTTCCTCCATCTTGCAGTGTCGGTACAAGAGAAAGGCGTTAAATTGTCTGAGATTATCACCGGCCTGACCTTTTGTTTCTGTTTCACCAATAAGACATTGCTGCGCTGGCCTTATCGCCATTTTCTTTAGAAACTCTCCTACTTCCTTGTCCATGAGGCTTTGTTCCTCCTCTGTGTTAGGTAGAATTCTCAAAATGTGCTAATTTCCCTTACCTTTTGAGACCCCCAGCAACTTTGCTGGATTTCTAGGATTTGATTTTTCTACCTGGGAAGAGTGTGAGCCTTTTTTTCCCCATTCTTTCATGTATTTTGATGCGTGTTTTACTTTTGTGTTCTTTGGTTATGGTGTTTCTTTGTGTCACACAACACCTTCAGTGCAGTGGCATAGGGGTGTCTTTCAGACTCCCCAAGGTTTAAACACTTTCTCTGGGACTGACTACCTTCTCCCAGAGAATGTAAAGTTAAATTGGCTTTCCTAGTCTCTTTATATTTACTGACCCAGCACACGCTATCTTCCTATAGAGTGCTGGAGGGGTTGCCTAGCATCCCCTGAGTCAAAACACTCATGTAACAGTCAAATGTTACCCTTTCCTACTTTAAATGGCTGGTGGCAGTGGTTTAGATCAAACTACCATGATTTTACCCGACCGCAAACAACGGTAGCAAAAAATCGGGTCAGCCATGTTTTTCAAGATGGCACCCAAGACCTATCTGTAAAAACAGACTCTGGTTGACTTTTTTCGCTGTTTCTTTTAGGAAAGGTCCTTCTTGTGTCTAACTCTGTGTGGCAAACCAGGTTTGGTCCCTTTGTTTGTTGGCCTTTGGCGGGTTTCAGTGCTGAAGTGGTGTGGACAGGATGTGAGGGAGGTGCCCGAAACTCTCTGTGCTTAGTCTCCTAGGAGACCTGAATGCACTCTGGCGTGATTGGCTAGCTCGCTGTCCGGCAAGGACAGCCAGCCTGCTGTGTGAGTGACAGCCAGGCTGGAATGAATGGGGGAAAACTGTTTAAAAGCAGGTGTCTGGGACTTGGAAAGCAGAGTCAACCACTGGAACGAAAGAACCGAAGACTAGCTGAAGGAAGAGGACTGCTGCAACTCCTGGACGACCGGTGAAGCCCTGCTGCAGGTCCAAATTGCCTGAAACTCCATCAACAGAGAAGACCTTCAAGGTTAACTTCTTCCCTTGAGTTTGGTGGGACCAACCAATTCACAAGCACCCTGAAAACCGTCCCCTCCTGGTCAAATTTTCTACAGAGTGCTGTGGAAAACCAGATAGCCAGTGGGAAGGATACCAGTTTGTGGTCTTTAAGGAACTCATACCTTAAACCGACATTTATCCAAGCTTGTGGCTAAGGCACTCACACCTTAAACCAACATTTATCCAAGCTTGTGGCCTCTTCCCTGGGCAGTGCAGGAACCTCCCGACGTCCTCCTTCTTGTCCCCACGACTGAAGCACGGGAACAGCGAGGTCTGCTCGAACTGCCAGGAACAACTGCTTCAGCTACAGCTCTTCTTCACTTTAAAGGTTCTGTGCAAAAGCGGTCCAGAAATCTCTTCGACCACAGAGAAAGTTTGTGAAAGTTTCCCCTCTTTGAAGGTTGGTCCTGCCCTAAACATTCGTCTAACTTTTCGCCTAGCCAAATTCTTCTAAGAACCGTGGCAAAGACTTAACCATTATCTACAAGAACTATGCTATCCTATACAAAGACTCTGAACCATTGACTTTGGCCCAGGCCTATCAAATTGAATTGCTGGTTGTAGTTAACTGAAACCCTTTTCCCTACCTATGAATGTATTTGGGCTGCATTTCTTATAACCTTGTGTTTTTACCCCTTTTTAAAGTAACCGAAGTGCCATTTTGCTCCCAATTCAGGGGAGCGGAACTAGTTCAGTAACGTATTGGTTTTGTATTGTGGTGTATTAGTGTATGATATTAAGCTGCTTTTGCTAGTGTAATGTTTTCTAATTGACTGTGTAAATAAATGTATATTCTTTTACCAAGAAACCTTGAGTAAGTGTTTGTTTGAAGCACTGTATTTGTTGGTCCCTTTGTGTAACTTGTTCTACTGTTCACTTCAACTCTTGAGATAAGTCTGACTGCTCAGCCAATGCTACCACATAACTGTGTAGTACAGGCTTGTACCAAAGGTGAAATTGTACTGACAGTTGAAGTCTTAATTGCATGTAGTGTTCCCAAAGGGTACTGCATGTGATTCTGACTAACACTCTGAAATTGCAAAAGGTTGCTGCAGTTTCATTTGTCTGTGCTCTTTAAAAATTACAGACAACACCCCTGCACAGTCTCTACGACCCAAGAGTCCACGGTAAGCTCCTCCCAAGCGCTTAGGTGCATCGCTAGCCTACCACCTATCGCGGAAATTGCATTGCTTGCTGCTGCGCTGTGTGCATACGACTACTCCAACCTGCTGCTGCAGTGCCAGCCCCGATGCCTGCCTCTTCCATGGGAGGGGAAGGAAGGATTCAGCCTTCTGTCTTCCTGCTGTCACCAGCTGTTTCCTCTATAGGGCCTCTGGCCTCCTCAGCGGCTGGCGGGGACGCCTCTGCTTCTGCCGCCCTGGCGGATACACAGGGCACAAGCACTCTTTTTAACGATGTCTGACCTTTGTCCAGAGCAGCAAAGGTGCTAACAAATCTGGACATGTGTTTGACAAAAGCCTCTCCAAACAAAAGTCTTTTACCTGCTGCGGTGGCTTCAGAGGATGCCAACTTCCTAAGTTTCAGGTCGATCTTTACTAAAATCGATTGTCTGCACTCCGCTGCTATCGTACAGTTGGTATTACTTATTAAACAAACTGCTCTTTGTGCCCAATTAGCCAGAATATGCACATCCATAGGCATGGCCTCTTTGGTCTCTTCCACCATTTTAATGATCTTGACCAATGGACCTATGGAATCGGGGAACGTGTCCTAGCATGCTATCCATGAGCGGTCAATGCTCTTTTCAGGTCCTTGGTGTGCTTCGCCATGAATGAGTCCACCTCCAGAGTGTCCGTTACTTTATCCGGCAGAGAAGGTCTGGGATATTGTGCCTTCAATTAGACTCTCGCCTCCTTATTTAGAGGCGCACACAGTCGCTTGCTCAAGTACCTTTTGGCCTTAAGTGGGGGCTTCCCCTCCAAGGATCTCGGGTGGAGTAACAGGTCTGGATGAAAGGGGTCGACCAGGGAGCTATCTCTGCATTTCTAAACGCTCTTATTGTGCCTTTTGCACGGTTCTCCTTCCTGAGGAGTGGCCAAGCTCACAGAAAAGTGAGAACGCTCAGTGCTGCTGGAATCCCATTCAGTGCCCTCTTCGTCTTTCTGTGGGCTAAGGGGTATGCATATCTCTCAACCATATGTTTTGCAAAGGTGGGTGAAATCACCCGATTTTGTTTTTGGCGGGTGAGACGCCCATTTGAATGAATGGGCGCGCAGGAGGCTTGGCGGGTGAGTCAGCCCTTTAGAGTTGAGAGATATCGGTATGTCACCTTGTCCCTTCCATCACACCTTTCCCTTAGCATGCCACTATTTTGTGTGTCCTTTGCATGATTCAGACAGTGGTTTGCCACTGGCCTTATGTTCCTCCTGCCATTGTCTCTTGCAGGCTCTGGGCCTCACAGTTGTCAGCCCTTGCGAAAAGGCGACCCAGCCCAGGAGAAAGTCCAGTTTATAGGATAATGGCCCTACCCCTGCCCATGCTGCTTTTTCCATCAGCTGTCCCTGAGAGGGGTCCTGCAGAATGTGTGAAGACCCTTCTCTGCTTTACTTGCTGTTAGAGGATTCTACTTCTACCCAGGCCATATTGTGTAATGCACAGGAGACAGACAGCTAGCAGCGGCAAGGTGACGCACAGGCTTTTTATTATAAAATTTGATTTATAACATCTCACAATGGTTGTGAGGCTATTTCTTCACTTGTTTAATGTCTTTGAAGTCATTTAAACTGCACATTTTACATCAGCTAGTCCCGAGATTGGTGGTATGCTGGAGTTCCAAGTGCTTTCAACCATTAAATTACTGTAAATTATATTATGAAATATAAGGCAAGAGCCTAAGAGGTGAGATGCCTGAAGTCATTTTGAAGCAATGAAAAAACGGATTTGAAGCAGATATAAGAAATATTTAGGTGCCATGCCATGTTAGAATTGACACTGAAAAGGGACTTGCAGGCCCTGCTTTCTGATTAGGTCATGAGAACTAGCACCAGCAATTTCCCATCTGAACCGTTGGTGCAATGCTACAACTTCTGACTACAGTCCATGAGGTTGTGAGCTCAAGGGAGCTGTTGGAATATAATTACATTTTTTTTTTGATTTATAACATCTCCCAATGTTTGTGAGGCTTTATATTCACTTGTTTAATGTCTTTGAAGGCATTTAAACAGTAAATTTGCCATCAGCTAGTCCCATTGCGGTGACATGCTGTGGCATGCTGGAGTTCCAAGTGCTTTAAACCATTCAATTGCAGTAAGTTAGGAGGTATAAAACAAGAGCCTAATAGGTGAGATGCCTGAAGTAATTTTGAAGCAATGAAAAAACGGATTTGAAGCAGATATGAAGAAATATGTAGGTGGCATGCCACGTTAGAATTGACACTGAAAAGGGACTTGCAGGCCCTGCTTTCTGATTAGGTCATGAGAACTAGCACCAGAAATTTCCCATCTGAACCGTTGGTACAATGGTAGAACTTCTGATTGCAGTCCATGAGGTTGTGAGCTCAATGGAGCTATCAGAATTTAATTTAATTTCGTTTTTTTAAATTTTTTTATTTGATTTATATCATCTCACAATGGTTGTGAGGCTTTATATTCACTTGTTTAATGTCTTTGAAGCAGTGGTCGAAGTGTACGAAAAGAAGTAGTGGAGCTATGTTCTCTACTGGCCTGCACCGCTCCCAACAGACCCCATCGCCGCGCCTCCTCCCATGCACAATAAAAAAATAAAAAAACACATGTGCCTGTTGTTTAAGGGAACGTTCTGTGCAGTGCACTGAAAATGCAAGTTTCAACTTCTTTCTACACTTTTATTTTAAAATGAAACCGTTCCGGAACGGTTTCTTTTTAAAATAAAAGTATAGGAACGGTAAAATATAATTAAAAGGCGTAGAGGAACACCGCTCCCGCCCACTTCGACCACTGCTTTGAAGTCATTTAAACAGTATGTTTGCCATCAGCTAGTCCCGAAATTGGTGACATGCTGGGGCATGATAAGTGCTTAAACTATGCATTTGCTGAAAGTGTTTTAATATAAAACGATCTCACAATGATTGAGAGGGTATTTTTCACTTGTTGAATGTGTTTGAAATCCCTTAAACTGTACATTTTACATCAGCCAGTTCAGAGATTGGTGGCATGCTGTGGCACGCTGTGGCATGTGCCACATGTCACATTTGGCTCCTACCCCTTTGTTATGCTAGAGCTGTATACATAAGACATGACAACAACGCTTTTGGTTTGCAATACCTCAATCGAATGAAAACCGTGCAACAACAGCTGGGGTAACCCTACTTTGCGCGCTACTGTATCCGTGAGACTTGGGATTCTGGGAGGAAAACGTACTTATGTGGCTGCGAGCCAAGCAAAACGGCATCAACGTCTGCACCTTTTCTGCTGTCAACCATGGGACTGGGCTCGCAGTGTTTATGTACATGAACAAGGCAATGTCTAGGTCTCTTTCTAGTTCCCCACTAGTGCAGTGTGATAACTCAGTGGCCATCTTGATATGTGTTTGCGAGTACGTGCAGAACATTATATTTCAATAGTCTTACAGATGGAAAAGAGTGTTTTTTTTGTTGTCTTACTCTACATACATTATATGTATATATAGACATATGTTAACAGTTCACAAATATAACCCTGTGTGTATGTTCGAGTCTGTGTAAGAACTATATAAAAAAGGTTAAAAAAAACATGTTCCTAAGAAAACTGGTTTCTCGGAAAGAAACGCACAGAATAGAGCTCCCTATCACGGCATATCATTTCTTATATATGGTCTATTAGTTTGTTGTTCTCGTCTATGGTAAAGTATGTTCCCTAACCAAGAATATGAAGCAAATAGATCTCTATGGAATTATATGGGAGTACAAGGATTTCACAAATTTTAAAATCACTTGGGCAGTATATGGGATCAAATGCCCCTGTGAACCTCTGTATATTGGAAAGACGAAAAGCGAAATCCACCAAAGGATATGCGAGCACAGATCATGTTTGAAAAATCAAGTCCCAGACGAACCTATGGTTGATCACTTCCAGGCAAAAAAACATAGGCATAATGACTTCAGACTGTACCCTCCCTTTCATGAGGTGGTGATCCAGACATACACTTGAGGAAGCTTGAACAACGGTGGATTCAACATTTGGACATGGTTGTAAAAGGTTTAAACACAGGCATAGAGTGGAACCTGTTCATTCAGTAGTAAACACTGACATAGAGTGGCATTTTGGCCACCTAGAGATGAATAGCTAATATTAAGACAGCTACCAAGTACACAAGGTATTATTGTGACAGATATATATATATATATATATGTGACAATATGTACCTGCTTAGAGTTCAACAAGGCGACACTATGTGTCAAAGACAGAACCTAGTGCAGTGTGCCATGCAATGTGTTGCATACATTCCCCGTGTTCTTTGGGCTGCCTGGGTGCCTTGTTGTGCAATCAATTGATGTTTTATTCATACTGAGAATGTCCCATGATAATGGATTGCAAAATGAAAAGCAAAAATAATTATTGACAAACATCTTCCTGAAAAATATGCCATTATACAAGACGAACACTGTCTCGTGTCATTTACAACATTATATTCTGACCTGTAATACAAACTATTCACCACCTATTGAGACAAATCGGGCCATTCCCAAGCTCTCAAATGTCTTACACTTAGAAATATGAAGCACACATTGATTTTTGTTTTTATAGTTTTATTAAAACCTACACTACATGCTAAAATGCTACCAGTTATTGAAGGTTCTTAGAAGACAATACATATAAACTACATTGTACATTCTGGTCCCTATGCCTCACAAGTTCTAGGCACTTAGATGGTAAGAAATTAAGTGATAACTTGAATTGTGCGCCCTGAGGCCCCTGTGTGTGTGTGGTGCTATACAAGCATTAAATAATAGTCACATCTTTCTTGGCATACAGTATCTCTCTTGTCAGTTACTAGAAACACGAATCAGCAATGAATAGTTACTAAAGGCTCTGTGTTTTCTCAGTTTGAACTGGAATGTTGCTTCTATTCCATATGAGATGTTAACAATATTGCTAGCATGCTGCACTGCCTTAATGTCCTCCGAGTATGTCCTTAACAATATAGGCATGCTACAAATACAAAGATTCCACAAACCTAGACACAATTACACGGAGGAGAAAGGCAAACGATCAGCTACATTTTTGCCTAAATCAAATGCATACATTGTATATGTCAATCCCAAGCAATAACATGTCACTGTACTAATGTAAAAGGGCAGCACCACAGAGAAACAGGCTACCCCGCCCTTAATCACGTGGGTACATGGACTTGCGCTATGGAAAACACTGAAATATATCAATCATCAGTCCACATAGTCCCAGAAATGTAGAAAAAACAATTGAATGATATTCCAAAAAGAAAGACGCATCATTACACAGACCCTAATACACAGTACACCAACATACATCTAGAAAGTGTAATGTCTTCAATTAAACATAAACTATACACAACTAATGTATGACCTAAAATAACCACAATCAATTAAGAACCAACATAACAACTATGTCAAAAGTGTGGGATTTGTATGTGACCGAGTTACCACAGAGAAAATGTATAAATGTATTCGCCCTCAGATGAAAAAATAATAAGAAATGGGGGGAGGGGCAGACTTATCGACAAATGCATTAACCCATTGGTCGACACATAGGCACTCATTACGAGTTCGGCGGAAACTGGCCGAAAAACCGGCAGGTAGCCGTCGGACCTGTAATGAATTACCACTGCCTGACTTGCCGGAATAACCGGGGAATTACAGCTCCGGCGGTCTGGTAACTCAGGCGGCAGCAATTGTTTTTTTTTTTATTTTTAAACCAATTTATTAAATATTAACAGAAGAAATCAGTGTAACAAAGAGATACAATAGACAATTATCCATACAATAATAATGAAAAATATATTGGAAAAAGAAAATAATAATAAAATTCATTACAAAAAATAATATATATATATATTTACTAAAATAATAATAATAAAAATAATTATAATAAATAAATCAATAAAAGGGGGCAGAAAAGGTGTAATGCAAAAGTCAAAAAGCAATAGCAATTCATAACATTGACCTGAAAACAACCTTCTAGAAAACTTTGGCATAGCAACAAACCAAGAAGCAAAAGACATGAACATTATAATGAGTAAATTGAAACATGCATGTCTACTTATCTGAATACAGGTAAACTCGACACAGGAAGCTCCAACGACTGACTAACCCTTATCCAAAAAGGCCTTCCATATTTTATCAAAAATACGTCCTTCCCCATTCACAGAATATATCACATTTTCAATATTGCTCGTGCGATACATCTCCTCCATCCACATGTTCAACGTCGGGTGAACATCTGAATTCCAATTTCTCAGGATCAGTTTTTTCGCCATCATAGCCCCACGTAAAATCCATGTAATCTGATCTTTCCCTAAGTCGTCCAGCATGGTGGATTAACCCAGTATTAGAGTTTCAAAGTCAAATTCCAAATCTGCATTGACAACCTTGTTCATCATATTTGTCACATCCGACCAGAAATTCCTCACCCTGTGACACTCCCATAGCATGTGTTCCATAGTGCCACGAAAGTGACCACATCCCCAACAGCTGTCTGACTCTGTTAAATTTCGTTCCTTAAGTCTTACTGGTGTCCAGAAAACTCTATTCAAGAGCATTACTTGTCTGGATCTCTCTCCAACATTCAGGGACATTCTTTTAATATTCCTACATAAGCCACTCACCTGTCTGCAGTCATCTCTTCTCTCAGATAGCAAGACCATTTGTCCTGGAGCTTCGCATTAGCATTAGTGAAACCACTCAACATTTTATACATTTTAGATGCTGAATGATCACTTCTGCCAATCTGTTGAATATTTAGAGCCAAATCAGAGATAACCAAAGATCGAATGTTCACAGCTCTCCTTAACTTTCTGTATTCGCCATAAGTACCTGTAGGTAAATCAAACTCTAGTTTCAAAATCCGAAATGTTTTCCAAGCGGTCCCATCGAAAAGATCTTCAACTTTAACAATCCCTGCTGCGAACCACTCTGGCCAGAACATGGTCTTATTGTTCAGTTTGATATCCGGGTTCAACCAGATTGATGACATACCCGTTTTACCAGGCATAAACCCGGCAGACTGTTCATATGATCTCCATGTGGTTCTAAGGAAACTTGTTAGAACAGAAACGTTTTCCCGATCTGTCGTGACAGTGGAAAGGAGAGCCCGAGGGCACAAGGGGCCAGCACCCTTTGCCTCAGCCACGGCCCATTCATCTTCCATATCTTCCAAAAAGGGCAGGACATGCCTCAATGAAAATGCTTGATGATATAGTTCGAAATTTGGGACATTCAATCCCCCTCTGTCCTCTTGCAGCTGCAACTTCCAGCGGCATCAATTGTTAATCCCCATTCCCATTGAGTCGTATAGGACTCAATAGGAATGGGGACCATGGAAGCACCGGCACCGTTAAAAATGGTGCCGGTGCTTCCATGAACGTCTGCGGCCGGGTGCCATTCCACCCACCAGGGCACACCTGTCGGGCGGCACGGTACCAAGCCGCAGACTTGTACTTTGCCGGTCGGAAACAACAGTGGCAAAAAGCTTACCGCCACTGTTGTTCCCGGGCCCTCAAAGTTGTAATGAGGGCCATTATGTTTCTAGCTCCTTAGGCAGGCTGTGCCTAGCATCAACGCCCACATTCATTCATCCATCCATCCCAAGAAGCCTTCATTAGGGCAATAAACTAGAGCATGATGTAAGTGTGAATCCCCGTTCCTGAGAATCTGCACAGTAACCAAACGCACAACCTGTTTAAAAAACTGTGACCTACTTGCACAATACTTATACAAGTCAAACATGTATTTCCATAACTTGCCACTAACAACCTTTTGCTGCAGCGTGTATGGGGCAGATCGCTTCATATACTTCCTTTCATGGGCCCAGTCACGTTTGATCGATAAACTTAAAAAAAATATAAGAGCATGGCACCATCTGTAACACCGTGTTTAGTTAAGTGTCTTGTTATCACATACCCAACACCCTTATCCCACTGGGAAGGAATCCTAAGAAAACATCACCAGGCAGAATCTTGACTTTTCCTTGATTCTCATGCACTTTCTACATCTTTAACCAAAAAACGTCTCTTTGTAATGGGATGGTTCGCAAAATCCTGTCAGGCTACCATTACAGTACTCACTGAACAAGTCATTTAAAGATACACATAAAGCAGCTTGCTAGACCGGGTCCGATAGCCATACAAAATGCCTTAAAGCTATGCCTCTTATGTGTAGTCATTCAGTCACTCACTATGTAAAATTTCGAACCCGATGCCTGCAGATGGAGCTCTCATCGTGCACCCTGCTTTCGTGCTGCCGCTGGCCCAACAGACACCACGTTTATGGAAGAAAAATGCTTTTCGGCACCTGCTTCTACCCAACCTCCTATATGTTTACGGACTCACCTACCTGTTTACGGAGTCACCTACCAGACACAATCCCAATAATGAGAGCAGTATCTCTAGCGAAATCACAGAAAGAATATCAGCAAACTTTGGATGGCAGCTGGTTGACTTGTTTCGCACAATTTCCGGCAGAAACCGCCAAAGGGTAAAAAGCGGACACTAGTATTTCCTTTACCCCTTGAGACCCCGTACTGTACGTCACAGGACCAGTAGTATGCCCTCTTGTTTTTTTTCTTCTTCTTCATTTTACATCTTATAAAACTGCAATGTGAGGAAGAAAGCACGCCAGGAAGGATTCAATTGTTGGCTTACTTGCTAATCCTTAAAACGTGGCACTACTATATGCGGTGATTGTGCAAAACCTTTTCTTTTCGAATTTTCATTTGTTTATAATCTACTTGTTGTGCTGCATTTATTTATTAGCATTTTTAAAGCGCACAGCAGCCTTTGGGCATCGTGGGCATCGTGGCGCTGAATCGTGCTATGTGTCCAGCATTACTCTACTCCTATTCCGAGACTTCGCAATAAGAATAGACTTTACTTTTCTTTATCAGATGTCTTTTCACAGGAAAACACCTTCATTCTACTACCGCGAAATTCTACGAGTAATAAAAACAGAAAAAAGACGACTCCATTCGGTGCATATGTATTCGGTGTAAGGAGTCGGCTAGTTCATATGCAATGGCTTAGGCTGGCCAAATGTGGCGCTGAATTCTGAAAAACATGCATGAATGGAGCTATAACATAGCTTCCTTTAGTCTAGCCTTCAACCCTTAAAGATTATATAAGGCTAGTTAATACAAATATGCCTTTTGACCATCCTAAATTCCCCCCAATATTTAGGCACACTTCCATGGATTACATTTTTCTTACTGAGAAATGAGATCAATATAGAAACCGATTCCACTTGATCAATGTGTTCAGCCCCTTCTTAACCGAATCCAGCCAATGTATCAATTTTTGTTTGTTTTAGCAGTAGGTCGCGATCGCCACCCCTTTTCCAGCATTGGATCTTTCATGGATTCACATGCTGTGAATATTCCCCGCTGTGAGGCTGAGAAACACTGGTTACTTTGACGTAGTAATTGTCGACAACTTGAGTATCCCATTGACGTCGTGGGTGTTTTTGGCACCCACCAATGGGACGTCGAATGTATAGCTCCGCCCCAGAAGCTTCCCCTCAGATTTCAACCGTCTTCCATGCTGTTGGGATTGCTTGTGTTTCTGGCCTGAAAGAAAATTACATTTCTTCGAATATTACATTTTTCTTCAAATTTCACCATCCGGTGCAACCAATGTTGAAATACAATTGATTCCAGTTCTAACTATTAAAGTTTCAGGACCTAAAAAGTCCTTATTTAGGCTGCGATACTTGCGGCCTAAAAACTGCTTGAGGGGGACAGGCACACTGAATGTCTTTACTGCCTCTACCCAAACCATTCCGCTGACGGCCGTGACATCTTCCAGGGTTTCTCGCAAAAGACCCTTAAGTACAGAAACCGACGCCTTATCTGGTGGCTCAATGAAGGAGGCTATCTGGCATCTGAGGTTGGCTCGTCACGGAGTGGGAGAGCAACCACTCCCTCTGACAAGAGGTCACCGGCATGACAGAGGTCTAGATCTGAAGAGCCAGTGGCGAAGAAACAAGACAGGTGAGGCAAAATCATCCTTGCGGCACGATAAAGCCAAACACTCTTTCCTTATAAAGAAACCACCAGCTAGTGCTGAACAGTCCCATACTGGGTCCAAACACTCTTCTAGTTGCCAAAATCACTCTTTGACAAATCGAGGGAGAAGGGCTTGTACCCATCGTCAAAATCCGCGGACTCGTCCAGGAGATCTCCTCCGTCGATGGTCAAGCACAGAGCCAAATCGGCTACGAAATCCTCCTTGGTGTCGTCAGTGAAAAAGTCTACCTCGATGAGTGGCAAAAAACACTACTCATTGTCGGAATCTCGAAGCTCCTCCACCGGCCATGAGTCGTCATTGCGACACCTGTCGACGGCCAAATCGGTGTTGAAGTCTACTCCAACGACAGCACCATCGACAACAGCATCCATAATGACGGCGATGGCATCTTCGTCAGGGTCTATGGCTCGTCTCCCGTCGACGACCACTTCGAGCACCACCACCTCATTGACGACCAAAAAGTAGTTGTCTGCAGAAAAGCCTACACGCCCGTCGACCACTATCACTGAGATTTCGGAAGGCAATATATTGTCCCCTAATGGTATTTTTAAACCCCCAACTTGGTCCACAATGCAGCACGACCAGGCTCCCCTGGGTATATCTCCTATGGAGTACCCAGATGTCATGCAAGAAGACATTATGCAGCATGAGATTACATCCGATTTTGAGCCTCCACCAGATGAATGTCCAGGTGTTTTTGAATCCGATCCCGAAGAAGGAACTTCTGATCCTCGTATCCAAGGACCATCTAGCGCGGAAGACACACCATTGAGGTTTCAGAAACCTACTCTGCGTTCAACACTGGCTGGAATAGGCAGTATGCATACACAATACCACCTTATAAGCCCACAATCGCTGCTTTCCCTGCAGGTCCTTACAACTCTGCAGTCTCTGTTGGGACAGCCTGATGCCCGACTTCTGCTTCCTCAAGCTCAAACAATTCAGCCTTATGGAGAACCTCAAGTTACCCCTCTATGAAGAGATCCAACCTATACCGGTAGAAACAAGGGCATACTTCCTAGGATTCAAACACCTCCTAGACCTTCACCTCCATTCAGTCCAGTAGTAGAGAGCAGGAACAGGGGGATTTGTTTAACACACACCAGGACATGGACAAGATCCACTGCCTGCTCGTGTCCACGGAGAGCCGACATGTGGGACCCAGATCCTGACCAAGATGCGCACGGTAGCCCGGCTCAAACTCCGCCTCCGGACGACATCAGGGCGTTGCAATTCCGTGATGTCTAAGGCATGCCAGGAGTTTGGTCGCATTCCAGATGAGGAGAAGAAAGACTGTTTCCTCTTCGACCATATGGGTAAATGCCAGAAGGCAGTCTTTTCCATACCCATCCTGGATCATGTGTGGCAGGAGGGCCTCCGTACTATGAAGCATCCTTTTATAGAGCCGGCGGTTAAAGATAGGCTGGAGAAGAAGTTTAAGGCTCCAGATACTACAGCAAAATGCCTCACCTCGCAACCTGCTCCAGAGACAGTTGTTTCAGTGGCAGCAAGCCATAAGACTCCAACACAGCATAAGTGTGCCACTCCGCCAGACAACAAAAAACGGAAAATGGGTGCCTTTGGAAAAAAGGTTCTCACCATTGTGGCAACAACGGTGAAAGCAGCGAATGCCCTGGCAATAGTTGCTCGATATGATCGAGAGATGTGGCACCGTCTGGCTCCTTCATTGGAACACTTACCGGAACAGCAGAGAAAGAGGCCATGCTGCTGGTGCGGGAAGGGAAGGAAGCCTCGAATCACAGATCAACATCGCTGTAGACCTCGCTGAAACAGGTTTCAACAGATTGGCAATGGCGTAGGCCTTAGACGCCAAACATGGCTCAGTTGCATTGATTTTCGTCAAGAAGTACAACACAAAGTCATTGATATGCCATGTGAATGCGAAAATCATTTTGGAGACAAAATTGATGAGGCCCTTAAAGCCATGAAGGCTGTCTCGGACACGGCTAGGTCACTTACAGCCCTTCAGGGCAGGCCCCTCTTTTCGCTCCTCTCGAGGAGCATCAGGTAATGCAAGATTCTCAGCCTCCAGAGACAACAAGAACTATGGTAGGCCCGGATATTACTCTCAGTGCTAAAAGCGGAATTATCAAACCTCCCAGCGCAACAGAGAATACCATCAAGGGCAAAATAAGACGCAGCAATGACTGCCTCAGGGGCAGTCAGGTGGGAGATAAGTGGCGTTCTACCTCGACGAGTGGAAAAAAATAACGAATGACAGGTTGGTGCTGGATGCAGTCCAGTACAGCCACTTGTTGAAGTTCAAGTGCTCACAAATATTGATGCCTCCCACAAAGGTATCTCATCTGCACCATCACATTTTACAGCATGAGATGCATGAAATGCTAAGAAAGCAAGCCACCGAAAGAGTTCATCCCTCAGCAAGAGAAAAGGGAGTATACTCCAGGTACTTAATCGTCAAAAAACCAGACGGGAAGTGGCACCCTATTCTGGACGGTTGTATTCTAATTGACCTTTTCACAATTGACCTCGGGAGAATTGACCTCGGGAGAATTGAGCTAATTTAGAAGGTCAGTTAGGACATATTTGAGGGGGGAACCCCCCCGCAGCCCCCTACCCAATCCAAAACCCTGCGCAACCCCCATCCAACCCCTTGTATTGATATGATATGATATGGCATTTGTAACGCGCCTATACACAGGTGTTTCAAGGCGCGACGAGGCAGGGAGGGGAGGAACAAGGGGAGACAGACAACGATCCTACTAGGCCAGGTGTCATTCAGATCGCGCAAGTGCAGGGGTGGGGGAGGGGGAAAAGTGCAAGGGGAAGGGGAGGGGGGAAGTGCAGTACGAGGTAAGTGGCGTAAAGTAATAAATAAATAGGGTCAGCTGGTGGCAAGTGCAAGGTAAGTGCAGAACAAGTGCTGGAAAAAGGGGGGGGGCTGTAGGGATACAGAGACAGTCCCGCAGTGCAGAGGGGTTCCAGGGCATCAGTGCAAGTGGAGAGTGGCTGGGCCCAGGACCGAGGCCGTTAAGAGTGGTCCAGTTGCAGAATCAGTGCAGTTTTAGTGAAGAATATTAGCTGTTCAGCAGGGGAGAGGGAGAGAGAAAGCAGAAGCAAAGAGGAAGGTTTTGAGGTGCTTCCGGAACCGGAGATGGTTCTCCTCAAGTTTCAGGGAGGCAGGAAGGCTGTTCCAGAGGGAGGCCCCTGCCGCGGAGAGAGATCTACCCCCAGCTCGTTGCTTCGAGAAGCGGCTGACCCTGAGGGAGTTGGAGGCGGATGAGCGAAGGACTCGGGAAGGAAGATATTTGGGAAGAGAGAGTTGAAGGTATTTAGGACCAAGGCCCCAGAAGGCCTTGTGGACAATGCAGAGGGTTTTGAACTTTATCCTCGCAGCCACTGGGAGCCAGTGTAGAGATTTCAGTCCTGGAGAGATACGGTCCCTGGGCTTGAGGCCAAGGACAAGTCTCGCAGTTCTGTTATTTATATATCCAGTTATATTATTTATAATCCAAAACCAATCCAATACATATATAAAATAATATAAAGGTCAATTGTGCAGAAGGTCAATTAGGACCACTATAATTAGGTCAATTGTGCAAAAGGTCAATTGTAAAAGGTCCATTTGGATAATACCTTCTGGACTCAAAGACTAAACAAGAACAACAAAAAGTCAAAATGGTAATGCTCCAGGAGGCTATAAAAGCTATTCAGCCCCAGGAATACCTTGCGGCCTTAGATCTCAAGTATCCATACTTCCACGTGCAAATACATCAAGGCACCCAAAGTACCTCAGATTCATAGTCAGCGAAAGCCATTCTCAGTTTCGCGTACTGCCTTACGGCCTGAAATCGGCACCCAGAACATTCACAAAGTGCCTGCCACCAGTAACCACCTTCCTCTGAAAACAGGGCCACCACGTCTACCCGTACTTGGACGATTGGCTAGTTCGAGGTTCAACGTGTTAACAAGCCTTGACTTCTCTCAACCAGACAAAAAACGCTGCTCCATCAATTGGGCTTTACAATAAATTATACAAACTCCTGCACAGTTCCCTCAAGGAGTTTGGTTTTCCTGGTCGCTCAATTCCTTACAGGCCAGAGTCTAGTCAGACCTTTGGCGGAAAGAATCAAAAGATTTATAAGACTAGCAAATTCCTTCGCACCAGACAAGCTAGTCATGGTCCGCTCATACATGGCTCTCCTTGGGACCATATTCCTCTTGAATTCCGCTTATTCCCCACTGCTGGCGCACATGCGACCAGTGCAAATGTTTCTGGCTTCCAGATGGTCCCAAACCCAAGGGTCCTGGTCAGACAAAATAACCATCTCCCAGGCTCTGTCAAACACACTGCATGGTGGGCATAACCCTGCAACATCACAAAAAGGAATGCCACCGATAGAGCCTAATTACCATTTTACCATTGTAACCGATGCGGGATAGGGGGCTCATTTGGACAAGCACCAAGTCAATGGCCTCTGGACACGTGAAGAAGCCATCCTCCAAATCAATGTGCTGGAATTACTGGGCTCTAAAATCCTTTCTTCCTCTAATCGAGAATTGTGGTTTGCGTCCTCAATGACAACACGACCACCATGTTTTATCTATGGAAGCAGGGCGAAACGCGATGAAACACCTTGAGCCAGGAAGCACAGACCATCTGGCATTGGGCTATCTGGCACAAAATCCTTCTTCAGATCTTCCACTTGCTGGGGGTGCAGAACAAGCAAGCAGACACCCTCTGCAGGGACTCCTTGTAGACACATAAATGGCAACTGCACATCATCCAGATAGCCAAGATTTTCTCAACGTGGGGTCATCCCCCTCTAGACCTAATCGCCAGCCCCAACAACCAGTGCCAGAAATTTGCCAGGAGGATTCTGCATCCCGACTCTCAGGGGGACGCATTTTCGTTCCCTTGGAACGGCGTGTTTGCTTACGCATTCCCTCAGTTTCCTCTCATCAGTAAAACGATACAGATGATACGTAAAGGTTGTTGCAGAATAATCTTGGTAACTCCATACTGGCCCTGGCAGACCTTGGTCTTGGACCTCCTTCAACTGGCAGCGGACGATCCAATCCATCTAGGATCTCGCGACAATCTTCTGTGCCAGAACAATGGGATGCTCTTTCATCAGGACCCAGGCTCTCTCAAGTTAACAGCGTGGCTCCTGACCACTCTGAATTCGGTCATTTGAATATCCCTCAAGACTGCCGGCGCATTCTAGCAGCAGCTCAAGCTCCTTCTACCAACATTTCCTATAGCCAAAAATGGAAACGATTCTGTGCTTGGTGTGCACAGCAGCCTAACCTGCAGCCGCTAGCTATAACACCTCATCACATCCTTCCTTATCTGCTAAAGTCAGCTACAGAAGGTCTAGTGATCTCTTCCATCAAAGTGCACTTATCGGCAATCTCTAGGTTTACACAGAAAAGAAGATCTTCTCCTCTCTCTACAATGACAGGCTAATCAAACACTTCGTAATAGGACTTTTTCGTACCTTTCCGCGAAAGAAAAAGATTCCACTTGCATTATGCCGGAACCTGGTCCTGGCAGGGCTTATGAAGCCTCCATTCAAACCTTTGTCGACAACCCACATCAAATTTCTAACATCGTAAGTTGCTTTTTAGTGGCCATTGCATCCTCTAGACGTGTTTCGGAGCTGCAAGCTTTGGTTGTAGAGCCTCTGTATCTATGGTTCATGCGAGACAAAGTGGTTCTTTCCATTAATCCTCATTTCATCCCTAAAGTACCTTGAGAGTTTCATTAAAATGCTACCATAACTCTGCCCACATTCTTTCAAAATGCCACTTCACCAGCGGAGAAGGCCCTGCACTCTCTATATGTTAAAAGGTAATTGAATTATTATTTGGATCGCACAAAATCTTTTAGATCGACTAAGCAGTCGCCTTTGGTCCATCCAACAAGGGAAAATCCACATCAAAACAGGGCATTTCAAGATGGGTTTCATCTACAATCTCCTTCTGCCACTCTAAGGCCAATAGGCCGTTACAAATGGTGCCAAGAGCAAATTCCACTAGAGCCAGGGCTGCCTCGGCAGCTCTCTGGTCTGGGGTACCCATGAGAGACATTTGTCAAGCGGCAACATGGGCAGTGCCCCGCATATTTACCAGGCACTACTGCTTACATCAGCAACACACTGATGATGTACAGATGGGACAGACAGTCCTTCAATGGCTGTTCCAGTAAGGTGAGCACTGCAGCTTCCGGAGTTGTTTCCTTTCTCTACTTGCATATGTATTCTTCTCGCATTAATGCAGACAATTTTAAAGTACCTAATTTCTGTTTGCCTGGTTTAACTCCTCCTAACATGTATACTGCTATAAAATCTATTCACAGCATGTGAATCCATGAAAGATCCAATGCAAGAGAAGGGAGTTTCTTACCTGTAGCTCCGTTTCTCCAGCGTTGGTGTCTTTCATGGATTCACATGAGCCCTCCAGCCTACCCCCTACAGGCAAACCTCTTATGACGAATGTCTTTCAGCTGGAGTGGTTGAAATCTGAGAGGAAGTTGCTGGGGCAGAGCTATACACTCCATGTCCCATTGGTTGGTACCAAAAGTACCCATAACGACATTAATGGGACACTCAAGGCGTCAAGTTTTTTCCATAGGAAAATGACTATGTCAAAGTAACCAGGGTTTCCCGGCCTGACGACGGGGAATATTCACAGCATGTGAATCCATAAAAGATTGCAACGCTGGAGAAATGGAGTTACAGGTAAGAAACTACTCCCATTCTAAGCACCTTACAGTTTGAATAGCAAACCACAGGATATCTGTTTAATTATGTGATTTTTCTTTGAAATGTGCAACCATTGGTTTTTCAGTCACCTAATTCTTCAGGCACGAACGAAGTCACATATTCTTATGCAAATCTCTCTTTTCATCTTTCCAACATAAATAAGGCTGCAAGGGCATTTAATGCCGTAGATGGCCCACTTCGTTAAACAATTGGTAAAACTACGGAATTTCCAGGTGAGACCATACAGGTCTATCTCTTTCAAATCCCTTGTGAACGAGCAAACAGAATCTTTTCTGCATCTGAAATGCCCAATCACAGGTGGTAGTGACCATAAGGGCTTGAGTGCTTGTCTGCATTGTCTATTTTTCTTCATATGTATGTACTCTTCATATGTATGTACTAATCTGCCCTTAAGGTTTCTGGGTTGTTTAAATGCGGTGTGTCCAGATGGAAATTTGCCATTTTAATAATATTCCAATTCTGGAGTATAGCCCCTCTAAGGGCGTGGCCGATATGGCTGAACGAGGTAATGCAAGTAATCTTGTCTGCTGATACCTTTGCTTGTTTGGTAAGGAAACTATTTCTGTCCATATTCCATGCACTTTTATGGGCACTGCGTATTACCTGTGCTGGATAGCCTCGTTGTTTCAGTCTTGTACTCAAGATTTTACTGTGGCCATTGAAATCCGTCATAGTGGTACAATTGCAACAGATTATTAGGAATTGCCCGTATGGGAGATTTTCCTTTAGGCTCAATGGGTGAAAACCTTCATAAGCCAATAGTGTATTCTTGCGAGTAGGCTTTCTAAACTAAACAGAGTTGTTCTTAACATGCCCCTGTTTTATATATCTCCAAATCAAGAAAAGGCATGGTTGTCTTGTTAGAGGACATGGTGACATTGATTGATTAATTTTGGTTATTTAGCCAAAAGAGAAAATTTGCTAGAGAGTCTATCAATCCCTGCCAACCATAAAGACAATGGGCCTCATTACGAATGTGGCGGAAAGGCAACAACGGCGCCGGTAGTGCTACCGGCGCCGTTGTTCTCCGCCACATTACAAGTTCTGCTTGCTGGTGCCGGACTGCACGCGTGGTCTGACCAGGCGTGCAGACATGCACCAGCAAGCAGAACTTGTGATTGCACCGGCACTGTTATTAATGCAACCATGCTCCCGACCCCCATTCTGCCCTATTGGGCAGAATGGGCATTGGGAGGCCGGCCATACCGGCACCCGTAAATGGGCAATTACCAGCCCATTCATCTTGTAATGGGCCGGTAATGACCCATTCGCGGGTGCCGGGGCCTCATTACGAGTTTGGCAGTTGCCATGCCCTTAATAAGGGCACAGCTACCGCCAAACTCGTAATGAGGCCCATTGTCAGTGTAACGATGCCAAAACACCATATCTTTAATGAAGGGAATACTCTCACTATTTACTGTCTCTTCTTCCAAAACGTCCATATAAAGGCTTGCTATGCCAGGGGAGAAAGCAGCCCCTATGCTCATCCTATGACATAGATTATAGAAACAACCTTCAAATAGAAAATAATTCTCATTGAGGGCCAACCTTATACACTCAAGAATACATTCTGTTGGAACAGTCGGATCTTGCCTTTTCTACAAATACAGTCGGATCTTGCCTTTTCTACAAATACCTGCGCATCACCTATATACTCACCATCTGAGGGATGCTACTGTATAATTCCTGTACAGCCAAGGTGACTAAAATGACATTGACTTGAGTGAGTGGTCAGTGAAGCCAGGATTTTAATCATTGCAGTCGTGTCTTGTACAAATGGTCTTAAGAAATAATCTGCATAGATCGACAGTCGTTCGAAAATAGAGCCAATAGTAGACACTATAGGTCTTCCGGGGGGACTGGTCTCATTTTTATAAACCTTAGGTAAACGATAAAAGGCAGGGATGGTTGGGTGTTTACTAACCAGAAACATCTTTTCATCGTCGTCGGTCCAATCTTGCATCAATGTATGTGTCATCAGACCTTTGATCTCCTCCAATAGTCTAGCTGTCTGATTGGAATCCAATGCTTTATAAAAAAATGTTGTTCTTGAAGTGTTTTTGTAGCTCTAGTTTATAGGCAGTCCCCGACCACTTCACAATTCCTCGCCCTTTGTCTGTGGGTTTGATTACAAACCCTGGGTGTCATTCCAAATTCGCCAGAGCTGCTCTTTCAGCTTTCGTAAGATTTTCATGATATGGATTCTTTGTTTCAAAAAGTTTGTTAGTCTCTCTAAGGATTTTGTTTTTGAAAGTGATGATTTCAGGGCTGACCATAGACTTTAATGGGATAAAAGTAGATGATGGTTTCAGCCCAGTCACACTTCCCTGGTTCCATGTGGCTCCTGTGTGTAGTCATGAAAGAAATATTTCAGTCTTGATAGCCGGAAGAATTTTCTAAGTACTACTTCAGTTTGGAAGAGATTAGCTGGGGTGCTAGGAATGAAACTCAACCCTTTGCTCAAAATATTCATTTCTTCCTTCATCAAGACATACTAAGATCAAAAATGAGAGGTACCATACAGGGGGTGGCAATTGTGCGTTCCACTGTCTGTTTCTCATTCCATGGTTCCCTTGTTGTCTGAGTCTGCCTCTTTTGCCTCTCCCTCAAAACAATTGTGACTGTTGATACTGAGGGGTGGCATTAGGGATAGAGGGGCCACCATTCGCTGTATCTTAGTCGCTACTATTGGATGTATCTGAAAAAAGTGACACGTCTCTTTGGATACATTTTTGGTTTTTAGTCACAGTTCTATTAATTTGTTTGACATTCTGTTGTTGATAAAAGTCGTGGACTAAATATGGATAAGTCCTCTCTTCTTCATAATTATCAATATCTTTCTTTAGTGTCCATATTTTCTTATCGAGAGTAAACATTTTAAATGTACTAATTTCTTCATTGATTTATTCCAATGTAATCTTGATATCTTGGATTACTGAGCCTTCCTGAATTTTTACTTCCATTAAATCAAGTTCATCTTTTTGTTATTTGGTCTGGTCTCTTCTTCAGCTGTTTCAATAATCAATATAACCCAATCCCTTGAACACATTGCCAACCCCACTGAATTTAACTTTAAATTCAGGATTATCGAGAAACACTTGTGGGATAGTTTTTACTCGTAAGCCTTCCGGGATCATACCTGCGTTCAAATATTCCAACCTCATCTGTCCATGTGACTCAGTCCGGACAAGTTTCTTCTTTTTCTGTGTCATAATATCCAAATCATTAGTCAAGGGGTTGGCCACAGTGGTCACAGGAGTGGGTACCAGCATTGATGGGAGCCCAACAATGTATAAAAATGTTTATCTAAGAACAAAGCAATGTTACCATTCTCTATTGTACATACAATGATACCCAACCAACCAAAAGGGTTGTCCTAGTGTCCTAGTACATGCCGTATACTCTAGGTGCTTCCCAATTTGTTTAACGGGGGCTTGGTTTTCAAAAGTGAAGAAATCATCTAAGAAACATGAACACAGTCTAATTAGACATAAACTATACACAATGAATCTATGACCTAAAACAACCACAATCAATTAAGAACCAACATGACAACTACGTCAAAAGTGAGGGATTAGTAAATGAGACAGTTACCACAGAGGAAATGTACTCGACCTCTATGATCAGTCACATCAATAGATAGAAGTCTTGTGCAAGTAGGTAAGAGTTTTTCTAACAAGTTGTGTGTTTGGTTACAGTGCACATATTGGATGAAGATTCTCAGAAACGGGAAAATCACACGTACATTGCGCTCAAGCTTATTCTCTTGTTGAAGGTTTCTTGGAATTAATCAATCTGCGTGTTGATGCTAGGCACAGCCTACCTAAGGAGCTAGAAACATCAGTCAACCAATGGGTTGATGCATTTGTCGATAAGTCAGCGCGCCATTTTTTATATCTTTCATCAATTGAAGTGGCTGATCATAGAGGGTGAATACATTTTCTCTGTGGTAACTCTGTAAAATGTACTAATCCCACACAGTTGTCATGTTGGTTCTTAATTGATTTTGGTTGTTTTATGTCATACATCAGTTGTGTATAGTTTGTCTAATGGAGACACTAAACGTTCTATATGTATGTTGGTGTTCTGTGTATTATAGTCTGTGTAATGATGTCTTTCATTTTTAAATATAACACATTAAATAGTTTTTTCTACATTTCTCTGTCTATGTGGACTGATGATTGATGTACTTCAATGTTTTCCATAGTGTAAGTCCATGTACCCATGTGATTAAGGGTGGGGTAGCTTGTTTCTCTGTGTTTGTTTCTTAGATGGTTTCTTCCCTTTTGAAATGGGTCCCCCATGATTAAGAAATTAGGAAGCATGCAGGGTATACTGCATAGGGCAGCACCATCCCAAGCATAGGATTACTTAATCGGCTACTACCAGCTTTCTGGGTAAAAATCATCTACTTTCAGAATACAAATTAAGCAGGTCTGTGCAACTCTGACTAATCTCTTCTCTCTCTCTCTCTCTCTCTCTCTCTCTCTCTCTCTCTCTCTCTATATATATATCAAAGGGCCATTTGTGGATATGTGTGTCTGTTCAAAATGTTCAGAATACTTCCCAACATGCTACACACCAGAAATAAGGCATGTGGGTAGATTCCATGGTGTAGACAATGTAAAAAGTATGAAATATACATTTTTCTAATTTTTCTTTTTTTTAAACGCATATATTTTTTAAAGCGGTCTACAATGCTTGGATGTGTGTGTGTGTCTGTTTGAAGTGTTCAGCATACTTACCATTGCATGGGGGTAGGTTTCATGGTGTAGACGGGTTAGGACAGAATTACCTAACCCAAAATTACCAACCTCACCAAAAGACCTAAAACACACACCACAAAAATTTCTAACTACCAAAAGCTGAACCGAAAAAGAAAAAGGGCTGCGGGGGTGCTCCCCGCAACACCCCGCTCACTATACTAAATAGTATAGTGAGCAGGGGTTGTGGGGGTCTCCCCCGCAGCTCACCCTACCGAAGGAAAAAGCAAAAAAAAGCTGGGAGTGCGGGGGACACCCCTGCAGCTCACCCGATCAAAAGTTTAAACAAAATTTAAAAAAGAAAAGAAAAGGACCCTGTGGCGCCGGTTCCCGATCACGGAAGTGAAAGGGAACCGGCGCCGTAGGGGCACAGCGAGTTGGAAGGAAAGGTAAGTAGGGGGCTGGGGGGGGTGTGGGTGTGTTGGGGTATGGGTGGGGGAGTGTGTTTGGGGTTGTTTTAAAATGGATGACGGCATGGGAAAAGTACGAACATTTTTGTAATGCATACATTTCCGATGCAGTAATTTCCATCGCAGGTGAATAACCTGCAGTAAAATCACACAGATCCTTGTAGACGATGTAAAAAATATAAATATACCTTTTTGTCTATTTTTTTTTTAAATAAGAGGTGGAAAGCACGGGTACAACTGATAGTTAAGACTAGAAAAGCAGTCTCTCCGATTCCTCTTAAACAGTTTCTTTTTAAACTACAATTTCTCTCATATAAAATATTTTCAATGTCAGATGCTACATGTTCCATTGAATTTGTGGAGAAACTGTTGCTTATACTCTCATATCATATCCAGACCTGCCCCACTTCAGGCTCTCCCAGGCCAGCTCTCAGTTGTAGAGTGGGCTTGAGCAGAATAACCCCTGCTCCCATGGAGTGAAAGAGTGACTTCACAAGTAATCCTCTTTTTGCACAGCTGCACTAAAGGCTGGTTGTCTACCAACTTCAACCTCGGAATGGCTCCCACTCAGTTGCTTGTCTTCAACAAGTGCCCCATTCTGCTTACAGCTTGTGGTATTGTGCTATCAGTGCGATGGCATGACACGCAAAGGATTCCAGAAAGGGAAGAGAATGAGGAGGATAGATGGTTGGAAGACGGGGACGCAGAGAAGAAGAGCTCGTTATGGGCACTTACACGTTTATACTGTCTTAATAAATAATACTGTTATAATCGTTTGTGTCCACCTGCTTAGAAGCAGGACACTACATAGTGGCGACGGGCGAGGAGCGATGACTCACAGTGCATCCGGTGTAATCGGTGAGCCCTGCTTTGCCAGCCTGACTGCAGTGAAGGTTGAAGGACTGATCGGGAGTGTTGCCGGTGTTGTATGCTATCCTGCGGGCCATGATAGATTGAGGCAGGCAGTGTTCGGCAATCTTGGGAGTTAAGCCCACTTGATGGCTATAGCCATACATGCAGCCCGAAATGAAAAGCTAATGTCATAGCCCGCCCTCCTACATCTCTGTTCCTGGGATTGGCCAGTGATCTGCGTAGCTCCACCCCTGTCATAGAGTGCCCGTAGCAGTTCTCATATTTTCATCTTTTGTAGCGGCCCCTGCGGTCGTGGAGAGAGGAAGGGGAGACTGGGAAAGAGGGGGTTTGAAGAAATTAAGTCGCATGGAGTAGAACCTAGCTCTACACTGCGGGACTGTGGTGGGAATACAGGAGCTCGAGGCACACACGGGACTGAGCAGGAACAAAGGAGGGACCCTTCTGCACCGACATATAATGAAAGCACAGTATTTGAAAGGCTACCGAGGATTACAAAAGCCCTGTACAGTGGTTTAATTGCTGGGATCAAAAAATAATAAAAATCACATAAATGAAAAACATTTTGACTTTTCTGTTTCATGACACCAATGTAACATTGTTTACTCCCCCATGTACGTAGACACATCAACACGGAAGAATGCCATATTAAGAGAGGGCTAATCACCATATTGCTGAAACGAAGCACCTGAATGTTTTATGGAAATGCTTAACTCAAGGTGGCCTGTTTAGGGGGCTTCGTGCATGGACAACATTGTGTGATGAATGTCAATTTAACTATTTCATAACTTTTGTGTGTTTTATCACTGTTCTATAGCCAAAACATTAATAAATGTAAAGAAATATTATACCAAGCAAAAGGAGTGTTTAGCGAACAATGGTTTCACACCTGTCTGTATCAGGCGTGCCTGTAAATAAGTGAACACAAGGTAGGCTGCAGTCTTGTAGCAGGATGGATGCCATACTCCCACTTGTCATGAATCCTCCTTGCATGTTAATTCCACTCTCTTTATCACGGAGAATGGTCATCATGGTTTCCACAGTTATGTTGCCTGTTTGAAAACCATTATAACGCACTTCAGCAGGGCAGTTTCTAATCCATTTGGTGCCCAGAGCGAAACACTAGGAATACACCCCCCGCACATCCCACCCCCCGCGCCAACCCCACCACAACCCGCGCGCCAACCCCACCGCACCCCACGCGCCAACCCCAACGCACCCCACGCGCCAACCCCACTGCACCCCGTGCACCAGCCCCACCGCACCCCGCGCGCCTACCCCACTGCATCGCACCCCACGCCACTCCCAAATTACACCATTAAGGGACTCCTACCCAAAGTCAAACAGTCCGTTACACAAGGAATGAATTGCCATTTGCAACAGTGGGCCACTTTTTCATTGGTGCCCAAGACAATTGTATGCTCTAGTCCCACTTAGGCTGCAGATAATGAGGACTGGGCACACCAAGAGACCATGAATATGGCACAGGATGCAGTATATGCAACCAACAAAGAACACAAGATGCTGAAGGGGGTTTGGAGGCAACCTATGCCAAAAGTGCAATGACAAGGAGACACCCGAACACAATAAACAATCACTTTAAAATTCTTTGAATGGGAATCAAGTGTATGCTTTGATACAGTAAAGTCTGACTGTTGACTTGTTATAAGGAGACATGGAACCAGATTATTTATTTATTTATGCAATGTTTGTCGGATACAGGTATCCGACAAACATTGCATAAATAAATAAATGAACCGGGTCATGGCTTAAAGAATATTTACTCAGCAACACTGATCAAAACTATTATCAGCATAATGAAGTAACTTATCACCAGTGCCATGGAAGTGGTTTAAAGTGGAATTGATATCAAGTTTGGAAAAGAAGTAGCATGAAAGAAATAGCGCTGCTTTAAACTATTATTTTGGGAGAGGCAAAGCTGCCTACAGTGCACGCCCACGCCCCACATTACCTCCCCTCCCATCACAATGTCAGCACGAAACCATTCAGTGACTAATGGCCCATCATGAGCAGTTTCCTGCCTGCATTGTGATGGGAGGGGCTGGTTTTAGCTGCAGGGGGACCTGAAGTGTTTTAATTGTTGTGCTTATGCCCCCACCCCAAGTGGTGCAAAAGTAGTCAGAGGAAGCCTCTGACTTCTGTAATGTCACGTAGTACTTGTGTACTTGTGACATTACAGTCGGAAGGGGCAGCGCTAGTACCTGACCCACAGAACTTTCCCCACGGCAATGCGCCGCCCCACAAACTGGCGGCCGTGACATCTTCCAGGGTTTCTCGCAAAAGACCCTTAAGTACAGAAACCAACGCCTTATCTGGTGGCTCAATGAAGGAGGCTATCTGGCATCTGAGGTTGGCTCGTCACGGAGTGGGAGAGCAACCACTCCCTCTGACAAGAGGTCACCGGCATGACAGAGGTCTAGATCTGAAGAGCCAGTGGCGAAGAAACAAGACAGGTGAGGCAAAATCATCCTTGCGGCACGATAAAGCCAAACACTCTTTCCTTATAAAGAAACCACCAGCTAGTGCTGAACAGTCCCATACTGGGTCCAAACACTCTTCTAGTTGCCAAAATCACTCTTTCACAAATCGAGGGAGAAGGGCTTCTACCCATCGTCAAAATCCGCGGACTCATCCAGGAGATCTCCTCCGTCGATGGTCAAGCACAGAGCCAAATCGGCTACGAAATCCTCCTTGGTGTCGTCAGTGAAAAAGTCTACCTCGATGAGTGGCAAAAAACACTACTCATTGTCGGAATCTCGAAGCTCCTCCACCGGCCATGAGTCGTCATTGCGACACCTGTCGACGGCCAAATCGGTGTTGAAGTCTACTCCAACGACAGCACCATCGACAACAGCATCCATAATGACGGCGATGGCATCTTCGTCAGGGTCTATGGCTCGTCTCCCGTCGACGACCACTTCGAGCACCACCACCTCATTGACGACCAAAAAGTAGTTGTCTGCAGAAAAGCCTACACGCCCGTCGACCACTATCACTGAGATTTCGGAAGGCAATATATTGTCCCCTAATGGTATTTTTAAACCCCCAACTTGGTCCACAATGCAGCACGACCAGGCTCCCCTGGGTATATCTCCTATGGAGTACCCAGATGTCATGCAAGAAGACATTATGCAGCATGAGATTACATCCGATTTTGAGCCTCCACCAGATGAATGTCCAGGTGTTTTTGAATCCGATCCCGAAGAAGGAACTTCTGATCCTCGTATCCAAGGACCATCTAGCGCGGAAGACACACCATTGAGGTTTCAGACACCTACTCTGCGTTCAACACTGGCTGGAATAGGCAGTATGCATACACAATACCACCTTATAAGCCCACAATCGATGGAGCCACCACTGGAACAACCGACGTAAACAACACCCTCGAAGCGTGGAAAGCTCTCCTCCGCGACATACCCTTCTCTGCTGACCACAAGCCCCCCTGAGGTGCCTGCCCACCCTAACACTAAACAACCACGGATCCACCTAGTACCTGAACCCCGAACATTCGCAAGCCCCGGAACCCTGCCTTCACACTCCTTTCCTCCAGAATACCTGCTGAACGAAGACATCCTCACCAAAAGACTGTGCATGTTAGTTGTTAATCTTTGTTGTTACCTGTTTCTTTTACACCTCACTTGGCTAACGGATACCTTTACTAAACGCAGCCTTGAAATGTAACCTTACCAAAAATGCCAATAAAAAGTGTTTTAAAAAAAAATAAGCCCACAATCGCTGCTTTCCCTGCAGGTCCTTACAACTCTGCAGTCTCTGTTGGGACAGCTTGATGCCCGACTTCTGCTTCCTCAAGCTCAAACAATTCAGCCTTATGGAGAACCTCAAGTTACCCCTCTATGAAGAGATCCAACCTATACCGGTAGAAACAAGGGCATACTTCCTAGGATTCAAACACCTCCTAGACCTTCACCTCCATTCAGTCCAGTAGTAGAGAGCAGGAACAGGGGGATTTGTTTAACACACACCAGGACATGGACAAGATCCACTGCCTGCTCGTGTCCACGGAGAGCCGACATGTGGGACCCAGATCCTGACCAAGATGCGCACGGTAGCCCGGCTCAAACTCCGCCTCTGGACGACATCAGGGCGTTGCAATTCCGTGATGTCTAAGGCATGCCAGGAGTTTGGTCGCATTCCAGATGAGGAGAAGAAAGACTGTTTCCTCTTCGACCATATGGGTAAATGCCAGAAGGCAGTCTTTTCCATACCCATCCTGGATCATGTGTGGCAGGAGGGCCTCCGTACTATGAAGCATCCTTTTACAGAGCCGGCGGTTAAAGATAGGCTGGAGAAGAAGTTTAAGGCTCCAGATACTACAGCAAAATGCCTCACCTCGCAACCTGCTCCAGAGACAGTTGTTTCAGTGGCAGCAAGCCATAAGACTCCAACACAGCATAAGTGTGCCACTCCGCCAGACAACAAAAAACGGAAAATGGGTGCCTTTGGAAAAAAGGTTCTCGCCATTGTGGCAACAACGGTGAAAGCAGCGAATGCCCTGGCAATAGTTGCTCGATATGATCGAGAGATGTGGCACCGTCTGGCTCCTTCATTGGAACACTTACCGGAACAGCAGAGAAAGAGGCCATGCTGCTGGTGCGGGAAGGGAAGGAAGCCTCGAATCACAGATCAACATCGCTGTAGACCTCGCTGAAACAGGTTTCGACAGATTGGCAATGGCGTAGTCCTTAGACGCCAAACATGGCTCAGTTGCATTGATTTTCGTCAAGAAGTACAACACAAAGTCATTGATATGCCATGTGAATGCGAAAATCATTTTGGAGACAAAATTGATGAGGCCCTTAAAGCCATGAAGGCTGTCTCGGACACGGCTAGGTCACTTACAGCCCTTCAGGGCAGGCCCCTCTTTTCGCTCCTCTCGAGGAGCATCAGGTAATGCAAGATTCTCAGCCTCCAGAGACAACAAGAACTATGGTAGGCCCGGATATTACTCTCAGTGCTAAAAGCGGAATTATCAAACCTCCCAGCGCAACAGAGAATACCATCAAGGGCAAAATAAGACGCAGCAATGACTGCCTCAGGGGCAGTCAGGTGGGAGATAAGTGGCGTTCTACCTCGACGAGTGGAAAAAAATAACGAATGACAGGTTGGTGCTGGATGCAGTCCAGTACAGCCACTTGTTGAAGTTCAAGTGCTCACAAATATTGATGCCTCCCACAAAGGTATCTCATCTGCACCATCACATTTTACAGCATGAGATGCATGAAATGCTAAGAAAGCAAGCCATCGAAAGAGTTCATCCCTCAGCAAGAGAAAAGGGAGTATACTCCAGGTACTTAATCGTCAAAAAACCAGACGGGAAGTGGCACCCTATTCTGGACGGTTGTATTCTAATTGACCTTTTCACAATTGACCTCGGGAGAATTGACCTCGGGAGAATTGAGCTAATTTAGAAGGTCAGTTAGGACATATATGAGGGGGGAACCCCCCCCGCAGCCCCCTACCCAATCCAAAACCCCGCGCAACCCCCATCCAACCCCTTGTATTGATATGATATGATATGGCATTTGTAACGCGCCTATACACAGGTGTTTCAAGGCGCGACGAGGCAGGGAGGGGAGGAACAAGGGGAGACAGACAACGATCCTACTAGGCCAGGTGTCATTCAGATCGCGCAAGTGCAGGGGTGGGGGAGGGGGAAAAGTGCAAGGGGAAGGGGAGGGGGGAAGTGCAGTACGAGGTAAGTGGCGTAAAGTAATAAATAAATAGGGTCAGCTGGTGGCAAGTGCAAGGTAAGTGCAGAACAAGTGCTGGAAAAAGGGGGGGGGGCTGTAGGGATACAGAGACAGTCCCGCAGTGCAGAGGGGTTCCAGGGCATCAGTGCAAGTGGAGAGTGGCTGGGCCCAGGACCGAGGCCGTTAAGAGTGGTCCAGTTGCAGAATCAGTGCAGTTTCAGTGAAGAATATTAGCTGTTCAGCAGGGGAGAGGGAGAGAGAAAGCAGAAGCAAAGAGGAAGGTTTTGAGGTGCTTCCGGAACCGGAGATGGTTCTCCTCAAGTTTCAGGGAGGCAGGAAGGCTGTTCCAGAGGGAGGCCCCTGCCGCGGAGAGAGATCTACCCCCAGCTCGTTGCTTCGAGAAGCGGCTGACCCTGAGGGAGTTGGAGGCGGATGAGCGAAGGGCTCGGGAAGGAAGATATTTGGGAAGAGAGAGTTGAAGGTATTTAGGACCAAGGCCCCAGAAGGCCTTGTGGACAATGCAGAGGGTTTTGAACTTTATCCTCGCAGCCACTGGGAGCCAGTGTAGAGATTTCAGTCCTGGAGAGATACGGTCCCTGGGCTTGAGGCCAAGGACAAGTCTCGCAGTTCTGTTATGTATATATCCAGTTATATTATTTATAATCCAAAACCAACCCAATACATATATAAAATAATATAAAGGTCAATTGTGCAGAAGGTCAATTAGGACCACTATAATTAGGTCAATTGTGCAAAAGGTCAATTGTAAAAGGTCCATTTGGATAATACCTTCTGGACTCAAAGACTAAACAAGAACAACAAAAAGTCAAAATGGTAATGCTCCAGGAGGCCATAAAAGCTATTCAGCCCCAGGAATACCTTGCGGCCTTAGATCTCAAGTATCCATACTTCCACGTGCAAATACATCAAGGCACCCAAAGTACCTCAGATTCATAGTCAGCGAAAGCCATTCTCAGTTTCGCGTACTGCCTTACGGCCTGAAATCGGCACCCAGAACATTCACAAAGTGCCTGCCACCAGTAACCACCTTCCTCTGAAAACAGGGCCACCACGTCTACCCGTACTTGGACGATTGGCTAGTTCGAGGTTCAACGTGTTAACAAGCCTTGACTTCTCTCAACCAGACAAAAACGCTGCTCCATCAATTGGGCTTTACAATAAATTATACAAACTCCTGCACAGTTCCCTCAAGGAGTTTGGTTTTCCTGGTCGCTCAATTCCTTACAGGCCAGAGTCTAGTCAGACCTTTGGCGGAAAGAATCAAAAGATTTATAAGACTAGCAAATTCCTTCGCACCAGACAAGCTAGTCATGGTCCGCTCATACATGGCTCTCCTTGGGACCATATTCCTCTTGAATTCCGCTTATTCCCCACTGCTGGCTGCACATGCGACCAGTGCAAATGTTTCTGGCTTCCAGATGGTCCCAAACCCAAGGGTCCTGGTCAGACAAAATAACCATCTCCCAGGCTCTGTCAAACACACTGCATGGTGGGCATAACCCTGCAACATCACAAAAAGGAATGCCACCGATAGAGCCTAATTACCATTTTACCATTGTAACCGATGCGGGATAGGGGGCTCATTTGGACAAGCACCAAGTCAATGGCCTCTGGACACGTGAAGAAGCCATCCTCCAAATCAATGTGCTGGAATTACTGGGCTCTAAAATCCTTTCTTCCTCTAATCGAGAATTGTAGTTTGCGTCCTCAATGACAACACGACCACCATGTTTTATCTATGGAAGCAGGGCGAAACGCGTTGAAACACCTTGAGCCAGGAAGCACAGACCATCTGACATTGGGCTATCTGGCACAAAATCCTTCTTCAGATCTTCCACTTGCTGGGGGTGCAGAACAAGCAAGCAGACACCCTCTGCAGGGACTCCTTGTAGACACACGAATGGCAACTGCACATCATCCAGATAGCCAAGATTTTCTCAACGTGGGGTCATCCCCCTCTAGACCTAATCGCCAGCCCCAACAACCAGTGCCAGAAATTTGCCAGGAGGATTCTGCATCCCGACTCTCAGGGGGACGCATTTTCGTTCGCTTGGAACGGCGTGTTTGCTTACGCATTCCCTCAGTTTCCTCTCATCAGTAAAACGATACAGATGATACGTAAAGGTTGTTGCAGAATAATCTTGGTAACTCCATACTGGCCCTGGCAGACCTTGGTCTTGGACCTCCTTCAACTGGCAGCGGACGATCCAATCCATCTAGGATCTCGCGACAATCTTCTGTGCCAGAACAATGGGATGCTCTTTCATCAGGACCCAGGCTCTCTCAAGTTAACAGCGTGGCTCCTGACCACTCTGAATTCGGTCATTTGAATATCCCTCAAGACTGCCGGCGCATTCTAGCAGCAGCTCAAGCTCCTTCTACCAACATTTCCTATAGCCAAAAATGGAAACGATTCTGTGCTTGGTGTGCACAGCAGCCTAACCTGCAGCCGCTAGCTATAACACCTCATCACATCCTTCCTTATCTGCTAAAGTCAGCTACAGAAGGTCTAGTGATCTCTTCCATCAAAGTGCACTTATCGGCAATCTCTAGGTTTACACAGAAAAGAAGATCTTCTCCTCTCTCTACAATGACAGGCTAATCAAACACTTCGTAATAGGACTTTTTCGTACCTTTCCGCGAAAGAAAAAGATTCCACTTGCATGATGCCTGAACCTGGTCCTGGCAGGGCTTATGAAGCCTCCATTCAAACCTTTGTCGACAACCCACATCAAATTTCTAACATCGTAAGTTGCTTTTTAGTGGCCATTGCATCCTCTAGACGTGTTTCGGAGCTGCAAGCTTTGGTTGTAGAGCCTCTGTATCTACGGTTCATGCGAGACAAAGTGGTTCTTTCCATTAATCCTCATTTCATCCCTAAAGTACCTTGAGAGTTTCATTAAAATGCTACCATAACTCTGCCCACATTCTTTCAAAATGCCACTTCACCAGCGGAGAAGGCCCTGCACTCTCTATATGTTAAAAGGTAATTGAATTATTATTTGGATCGCACAAAATCTTTCAGATCGACTAAGCAGTCGCCTTTGGTCCATCCAACAAGGGAAAATCCACATCAAAACAGGGCATTTCAAGATGGGTTTCATCTACAATCTCCTTCTGCCACTCTAAGGCAAATAGGCCGTTACAAATGGTGCCAAGAGCAAATTCCACTAGAGCCAGGGCTGCCTCGGCAGCTCTCTGGTCTGGGGTACCCATGAGAGACATTTGTCAAGCGGCAACATGGGCAGTGCCCCGCATATTTACCAGGCACTACTGCTTACATCAGCAACACACTGATGATGTACAGATGGGATAGACAGTCCTTCAACGGCTGTTCCAGTAAGGTGAGCACTGCAGCTTCCGGAGTTGTTTCCTTTCTCTACTTGCATATGTATTCTTCTCGCATTAATGCAGACAATTTTAAAGTACCTAATTTCTGTTTGCCTGGTTTAACTCCTCCTAACATGTATACTGCTATAAAATCTATTCACAGCATGTGAATCCATGAAAGATCCAATGCAAGAGAAGGGAGTTTCTTACCTGTAGCTCCGTTTCTCCAGCGTTGGTGTCTTTCATGGATTCACATGAGCCCTCCAGCCTACCCCCTACAGGCAAACCTCTTATGGCGAATGTCTTTCAGCTGGAGTGGTTGAAATCTGAGAGGAAGTTGCTGGGGCAGAGCTATACACTCCATGTCCCATTGGTTGGTACCAAAAGTACCCATAACGACATTAATGGGACACTCAAGGCGTCAAGTTTTTTCCATAGGAAAATGACTATGTCAAAGTAACCAGGGTTTCCCGGCCTGACGACGGGGAATATTCACAGCATGTGAATCCATAAAAGATTGCAACGCTGGAGAAATGGAGTTACAGGTAAGAAACTACTCCCATTCTAAGCACCTTACAGTTTGAATAGCAAACCACAGGATATCTGTTTAATTATGTGATTTTTCTTTGAAATGTGCAACCATTGGTTTTTCAGTCACCTAATTCTTCAGGCACGAACGAAGTCACATATTCTTATGCAAATCTCTCTTTTCATCTTTCCAACATAAATAAGGCTGCAAGGGCATTTAATGCCGTAGATGGCCCACTTCGTTAAACAATTGGTAAAACTACGGAATTTCCAGGTGAGACCATACAGGTCTATCTCTTTCAAATCCCTTGTGAACGAGCAAACAGAATCTTTTCTGTATCTGAAATGCCCAATCACAGGTGGTAGTGACCATAAGGGCTTGAGTGCTTGTCTGCATTGTCTATTTTTCTTCATATGTATGTACTCTTCATATGTATGTACTAATCTGCCCTTAAGGTTTCTGGGTTGTTTAAATGCGGTGTGTCCAGATGGAAATTTGCCATTTTAATAATATTCCAATTCTGGAGTATAGCCCCTCTAAGGGCGTGGCCGATATGGCTGAACGAGGTAATGCAAGTAATCTTGTCTGCTGATACCTTTGCTTGTTTGGTAAGGAAACTATTTCTGTCCATATTCCATGCACTTTTATGGGCACTGCGTATTACCTGTGCTGGATAGCCTCGTTGTTTCAGTCTTGTACTCAAGATTTTACTGTGGCCATTGAAATCCGTCATAGTGGTACAATTGCAACAGATTATTAGGAATTGCCCGTATGGGAGATTTTCCTTTAGGCTCAATGGGTGAAAACCTTCATAAGCCAATAGTGTATTCTTGCGAGTAGGCTTTCTAAACAGAGTCGTTCTTAACATGCCCCTGTTTTATATATCTCCAAATCAAGAAAAGGCATGGTTGTCTTGTTAGAGGACATGGTGACATTGATTGATTAATTTTGGTTATTTAGCCAAATGAGAAAATTTGCTAGAGAGTCTATCAATCCCTGCCAACCATAAAGACAATGGGCCTCATTACGAATGTGGCGGAAAGGCAACAACGGCGCCGGTAGTGCTACCGGCGCCGTTGTTCTCCGCCACATTACAAGTTCTGCTTGCTGGTGCCGGACTGCACGCGTGGTCTGACCAGGCGTGCAGACATGCACCAGCAAGCAGAACTTGTGATTGCACCGGCACTGTTATTAATGCAACCATGCTCCCGACCCCCATTCTGCCCTATTGGGCAGAATGGGCATTGGGAGGCCGGCCATACCGGCACCCGTAAATGGGCAATTACCAGCCCATTCATCTTGTAATGGGCCGGTAATGACCCATTCGCGGGTGCCGGGGCCTCATTACGAGTTTGGCAGTTGCCATGCCCTTAATAAGGGCACAGCTACCGCCAAACTCGTAATGAGGCCCATTGTCAGTGTAACGATGCCAAAACACCATATCTTTAATGAAGGGAATACTCTCACTATTTACTGTCTCTTCTTCCAAAACGTCCATATAAAGGCTTGCTATGCCAGGGGAGAAAGCAGCCCCTATGCTCATCCTATGATATAGATTATAGAAACAACCTTCAAATAGAAAATAATTCTCATTGAGGGCCAACCTTATACACTCAAGAATACATTCTGTTGGAACAGTCGGATCTTGCCTTTTCTACAAATACAGTCGGATCTTGCCTTTTCTACAAATACCTGCGCATCACCTATATACTCACCATCTGAGGGATGCTACTGTATAATTCCTGTACAGCCAAGGTGACTAAAATGACATTGACTTGAGTGAGTGGTCAGTGAAGCCAGGATTTTAATCATTGCAGTCGTGTCTTGTACAAATGGTCTTAAGAAATAATCTGCATAGATCGACAGTCGTTCGAAAATAGAGCCAATAGTAGACACTATAGGTCTTCCGGGGGGACTGGTCTCATTTTTATAAACCTTAGGTAAACGATAAAAGGCAGGGATGGTTGGGTGTTTACTAACCAGAAACATCTTTTCATCGTCGTCGGTCCAATCTTGCATCAATGTATGTGTCATCAGACCTTTGATCTCCTCCAATAGTCTAGCTGTCTGATTGGAATCCAATGCTTTATAAAAAAATGTTGTTCTTGAAGTGTTTTTGTAGCTCTAGTTTATAGGCAGTCCCCGACCACTTCACAATTCCTCGCCCTTTGTCTGTGGGTTTGATTACAAACCCTGGGTGTCATTCCAAATTCGCCAGAGCTGCTCTTTCAGCTTTCGTAAGATTTTCATGATATGGATTCTTTGTTTCAAAAAGTTTGTTAGTCTCTCTAAGGATTTTGTTTTTGAAAGTGATGATTTCAGGGCTGACCATAGACTTTAATGGGATAAAAGTAGATGATGGTTTCAGCCCAGTCACACTTCCCTGGTTCCATGTGGCTCCTGTGTGTAGTCATGAAAGAAATATTTCAGTCTTGATAGCCGGAAGAATTTTCTAAGTACTACTTCAGTTTGGAAGAGATTAGCTGGGGTGCTAGGAATGAAACTCAACCCTTTGCTCAAAATATTCATTTCTTCCTTCATCAAGACATACTAAGATCAAAAATGAGAGGTACCATACAGGGGGTGGCAATTGTGCGTTCCACTGTCTGTTTCTCATTCCATGGTTCCCTTGTTGTCTGAGTCTGCCTCTTTTGCCTCTCCCTCAAAACAATTGTGACTGTTGATACTGAGGGGTGGCATTAGGGATAGAGGGGCCACCATTCGCTGTATCTGAGTCGCTACTATTGGATGTATCTGAAAAAAGTGACACGTCTCTTTGGATACATTTTTGGTTTTTAGTCACAGTTCTATTAATTTGGTTGACATTCTGTTGTTGATAAAAGTTGTGGACTAAATATGGATAAGTCCTCTCTTCTTCATAATTATCAATATCTTTCTTTAGTGTCCATATTTTCTTATCGAGAGTAAACATTTTAAATGTACTAATTTCTTCATTGATTTATTCCAATGTAATCTTGATATCTTGGATTACTGAGCCTTCCTGAATTTTTACTTCCATTAAATCAAGTTCATCTTTTTGTTATTTGGTCTGGTCTCTTCTTCAGCTGTTTCAATAATCAATATAACCCAATCCCTTGAACACATTGCCAACCCCACTGAATTTAACTTTAAATTCAGGATTATCGAGAAACACTTGTGGGATAGTTTTTACTCGTAAGCCTTCCGGGATCATTCCTGCGTTCAAATATTCCAACCTCATCTGTCCATGTGACTCAGTCCGGACAAGTTTCTTCTTTTTCTGTGTCATAATATCCAAATCATTAGTCAAGGGGTTGGCCACAGTGGTCACAGGAGTGGGTACCAGCATTGATGGGAGCCCAACAATGTATAAAAATGTTTATCTAAGAACAAAGCAATGTTACCATTCTCTATTGTACATACAATGATACCCAACCAACCAAAAGGGTTGTCCTAGTGTCCTAGTACATGCCGTATACTCTAGGTGCTTCCCAATTTGTTTAAAGGGGGCTTGGTTTTCAAAAGTGAAGAAATCATCTAAGAAACATGAACACAGTCTAATTAGACATAAACTATACACAATGAATCTATGACCTAAAACAACCACAATCAATTAAGAACCAACATGACAACTACGTCAAAAGTGAGGGATTAGTAAATGAGACAGTTACCACAGAGGAAATGTACTCGACCTCTATGATCAGTCACATCAATAGATAGAAGTCTTGTGCAAGTAGGTAAGAGTTTTTCTAACAAGTTGTGTGTTTGGTTACAGTGCACATATTGGATGAAGATTCTCAGAAACGGGAAAATCACACGTACATTGCGCTCAAGCTTATTCTCTTGTTGAAGGTTTCTTGGAATTAATCAATCTGCGTGTTGATGCTAGGCACAGCCTACCTAAGGAGCTAGAAACATCAGTCAACCAATGGGTTGATGCATTTGTCGATAAGTCAGCGCGCCATTTTTTATATCTTTCATCAATTGAAGTGGCTGATCATAGAGGGTGAATACATTTTCTCTGTGGTAACTCTGTAAAATGTACTAATCCCACACAGTTGTCATGTTGGTTCTTAATTGATTTTGGTTGTTTTATGTCATACATCAGTTGTGTATAGTTTGTCTAATGGAGACACTAAACGTTCTATATGTATGTTGGTGTTCTGTGTATTATAGTCTGTGTAATGATGTCTTTCATTTTTAAATATAACACATTAAATAGTTTTTTCTACATTTCTCTGTCTATGTGGACTGATGATTGATGTACTTCAATGTTTTCCATAGTGTAAGTCCATGTACCCATGTGATTAAGGGTGGGGTAGCTTGTTTCTCTGTGTTTGTTTCTTAGATGGTTTCTTCCCTTTTGAAATGGGTCCCCCATGATTAAGAAATTAGGAAGCATGCAGGGTATACTGCAGAGGGCAGCACCATCCCAAGCATAGGATTACTTAATCAGCTACTACCAGCTTTCTGGGTAAAAATCATCTACTTTCAGAATACAAATTAAGCAGGTCTGTGCAACTCTGACTAATCTCTTCTCTCTCTCTCTCTCTCTCTCTCTCTCTCTCTCTCTCTCTCTCTCTCTCTCTCTCTCTCTCTCTCTCTATATCAAAGGGCCATTTGTGGATATGTGTGTCTGTTCAAAATGTTCAGAATACTTCCCAACATGCTACACACCAGAAATAAGGCATGTGGGTAGATTCCATGGTGTAGACAATGTCAAAAGTATGAAATATACATTTTTCTAATTTTTCTTTTTTTTTTAACGCATATATTTTTTAAAGCGGTCTACAATGCTTGGATGTGTGTGTGTGTCTGTTTGAAGTGTTCAGCATACTTACCATTGCATGGGGGTAGGTTTCATGGTGTAGACGGGTTAGGACAGAATTACCTAACCCAAAATTACCAACCTCACCAAAAGACCTAAAACACACACCACAAAAATTTCTAACTACCAAAAGCTGAACCGAAAAAGAAAAAGGGCTGCGGGGGTGCTCCCTGCAACACCCCGCTCACTATACTAAATAGTATAGTGAGCAGGGGTTGTGGGGGTCTCCCCCGCAGCTCACCCTACCGAAGGAAAAAGCAAAAAAAAGCTGGGAGTTCGGGGGACACCCCTGCAGCTCACCCGATCAAAAGTTTAAACAAAATTTAAAAAAGAAAAGAAAAGGACCCTGTGGCGCCGGTTCCCGATCACGGAAGTGAAAGGGAACCGGCGCCGTAGGGGCACAGCGAGTTGGAAGGAAAGGTAAGTAGGGGGCTGGGGGGGGTGTGGGTGTGTTGGGGTATGGGTGGGGGAGTGTGTTTGGGGTTGTTTTAAAATGGATGACGGCATGGGAAAAGTACGAACATTTTTGTAATGCATACATTTCCGATGCAGTAATTTCCATCGCAGGTGAATAACCCGCAGTAAAATCACACAGATCCTTGTAGACGATGTAAAAAATATAAATATACCTTTTTGTCTATTTTTTTTTTAAATAAGAGGTGCAAAGCACGGGTACAACTGATAGTTAAGACTAGAAAAGCAGTCTCTCCGATTCCTCTTAAACAGTTTCTTTTTAAACTACAATTTCTCTCATATAAAATATTTTCCATGTCAGATGCTACATGTTCCATTGAATTTGTGGAGAAACTGTTGCTTATACTCTCATATCATATCCAGACCTGCCCCACTTCAGGCTCTCCCAGGCCAGCTCTCAGTTGTAGAGTGGGCTTGAGCAGAATAACCCCTGCTCCCATGGAGTGAAAGAGTGACTTCACAAGTAATCCTCTTTTTGCACAGCTGCACTAAAGGCTGGTTGTCTACCAACTTCAACCTCGGAATGGCTCCCACTCAGTTGCTTGTCTTCAACAAGTGCCCCATTCTGCTTACAGCTTGTGGTATTGTGCTATCAGTGCGATGGCATGACACGCAAAGGATTCCAGAAAGGGAAGAGAATGAGGAGGATAGATGGTTGGAAGACGGGGACGCAGAGAAGAAGAGCTCGTTATGGGCACTTACACGTTTATACTGTCTTAATAAATAATACTGTTATAATCGTTTGTGTCCACCTGCTTAGAAGCAGGACACTACATAGTGGCGACGGGCGAGGAGCGATGACTCACAGTACATCCGGTGTAATCGGTGAGCCCAGCTTTGCCAGCCGGACTGCAGTGAAGGTTGAAGGACTGATCGGGAGTGTTGCCGGTGTTGTATGCTATCCTGCGGGCCATGATAGATTGAGGCAGGCAGTGTTCGGCAATCTTGGGAGTTAAGCCCACTTGATGGCTATAGCCATACATGCAGCCCGAAATGAAAAGCTAATGTCATAGCCCGCCCTCCTACATCTCTGTTCCTGGGATTGGCCAGTGATCTGCGTAGCTCCACCCCTGTCATAGAGTGCCCGTAGCAGTTCTCATATTTTCCTCTTTTGTAGCGGCCCCTGCGGTCGTGGAGAGAGGAAGGGGAGACTGGGAAAGAGGGGGTTTGAAGAAATTAAGTCGCATGGAGTAGAACCTAGCTCTACACTGCGGGACTGTGGTGGGAATACAGGAGCTCGAGGCACACACGGGACTGAGCAGGAACAAAGGAGGGACCCTTCTGCACCGACATATAATGAAAGCACAGTATTTGAAAGGCTACCGAGGATTACAAAAGCCCTGTACAGTGGTTTAATTGCTGGGATCAAAAAATAATAAAAATCACATAAATGAAAAACATTTTGACTTTTCTGTTTCATGACACCAATGTAACATTGTTTACTCCCCCATGTACGTAGACACATCAACACGGAAGAATGCCATAATAAGAGAGGGCTAATCACCATATTGCTGAAACGAAGCACCTGAATGTTTTATGGAAATGCTTAACTCAAGGTGGCCTGTTTAGGGGGCTTCGTGCATGGACAACATTGTGTGATGAATGTCAATTTAACTATTTCATAACTTTTGTGTGTTTTATCACTGTTCTATAGCCAAAACATTAATAAATGTAAAGAAATATTATACCAAGCAAAAGGAGTGTTTAGCGAACAATGGTTTCACACCTGTCTGTATCAGGCGTGCCTGTAAATAAGTGAACACAAGGTAGGCTGCAGTCTTGTAGCAGGATGGATGCCATACTCCCACTTGTCATGAATCCTCCTTGCATGTTAATTCCACTCTCTTTATCACGGAGAATGGTCATCATGGTTTCCACAGTTATGTTGCCTGTTTGAAAACCATTATAACGCACTTCAGCAGGGCAGTTTCTAATCCATTTGGTGCCCAGAGCGAAACACTAGGAATACACCCCCCGCACATCCCACCTCGCGCGCCAACCCCACCCAAAACCCGCGCGCCAACCCCACCGCACCCCACGCGCCAACCCCAACGCACCCCACGCGCCAACCCCACTGCACCCCGTGCACCAGCCCACCGCACCCCGCGCGCCTACCCCACTGCATCGCACCCCACGCCACTCCCAAATTACACCATTAAGGGACTCCTACCCAAAGTCAAACAGTCCGTTACACAAGGAATGAATTGCCATTTGCAACAGTGGGCCACTTTTTCATTGGTGCCCAAGACAATTGTATGCTCTAGTCCCACTTAGGCTGCAGATAATGAGGACTGGGCACACCAAGAGACCATGAATATGGCACAGGATGCAGTATATGCAACCAACAAAGAACACAAGATGCTGAAGGGGGTTTGGAGGCAACCTATGCCAAAAGTGCAATGACAAGGAGACACCCGAACACAATAAACAATCACTTTAAAATTCTTTGAATGGGAATCAAGTGTATGCTTTGAAACAGTAAAGTCTGACTGTTGACTTGTTATAAGGAGACATGGAACCAGATTATTTATTTATTTATGCAATGTTTGTCGGATACAGGTATCCGACAAACATTGCATAAATAAATAAATGAACCGGGTCATGGCTTAAAGAATATTTACTCAGCAACACTGATCAAAACTATTATCAGCATAATGAAGTAACTTATCACCAGTGCCATGGAAGTGGTTTAAAGTGGAATTGATATCAAGTTTGGAAAAGAAGTAGCATGAAAGAAATAGCGCTGCTTTAAACTATTATTTTGGGAGAGGCAAAGCTGCCTACAGTGCACGCCCACGCCCCACATTACCTCCCCTCCCATCACAATGTCAGCACGAAACCATTCAGTGACTAATGGCCCATCATGAGCAGTTTCCTGCCTGCATTGTGATGGGAGGGGCTGGTTTTAGCTGCAGGGGGACCTGAAGTGTTTTAATTGTTGTGCTTATGCCCCCACCCCAAGTGGTGCAAAAGTAGTCAGAGGAAGCCTCTGACTTCTGTAATGTCACGTAGTACTTGTGTACTTGTGACATTACAGTCGGAAGGGGCAGCGCTAGTACATGACCCACAGAACTTTCCCCACGGCAATGCGCCGCCCCACAAACTGGGGAATTTTATCCCCTCCAGAGGCTCCAGGGTAGCGGAGTAATTGCGAACCCCCCTGGCGATTGCGCCCCGGGCATCTGCCCGCCTCGCCCGGGCCAAGAAACGGGCCTGCACCTCAGGGTTAACCATTTCTCCCAGTGCATGGATTAGCATTCTTTTTTATTTATTTTTACATTTGTGCTTTGGTTTCCAACAAACCTTGCACACGAACATGAATATTTAAAAGTCTCCGATGCACAATTAGACAAACAATACAGGCCATAAATATAAACCATCTCCCCAGATAATACAAAATCATACACAAATATAAACTAGTCAAGTCACACAGCATTCTTGTTAAAGCTCAATTAAACCTACACATTTCACAATATCAGAACAATGAAGTATCTGTTAAGTATAAAAGCAAAATTCTATAACTTTTTTCCCAAACCTTTTATTCAAACAAGGATGCGAGACATACATAGACAGTAAAATATGGCTGAATGCATAATGCACAACATTCCCGGGTCCAACAAGCCATCCCACCACTGAGGCGCTAATGCGAAAATGCATAACCCTGTTAAAATAACAAAGTACCACACCAAGGACATCACATCAGGGAATAGTTTGAAAGTAGAGACGGTTTAAAAGTTAGGGAGGTAAAATTCTGGTAATAGTCAACAAATGGGAGCCAGAAATCTAGATACCAAGGCAGCGCATTGTTTTACACATGCTGTAACTTTTTCTTCAACCAAGATGTCCCATACCTCAATCCACCATTGTGCCAATACTGGCCCCATAGGAGCCTTCCACGATCGTGCTATTGATATTTTAGTTGCTAAAAATTGTTGTGTCGCCGATTTAGGGTACACATCTTCCACTGAGCGACGCGATAGGCCAACTAGTGGAGCCAGGGGTAAGTCCACTGCAGTTCTCTCCTGAATGTGAGACATTACAGCAACCCAAAAAGTGTGGATCACCTGACAGGACCACCACATATGAAAGTAGCTTCCCGAGGCCGCACCCCCTCCAGCAACCCGAATTCAAAGCAGCATTCATTTTATGTAAAGTTAGCAGAGGCCGGTACCATCTGTAGCAAAGTTTATGCATACATTCTCTATTGGTTACACATCTAGAGGAGGTGTGGTTTCTAGCCCAGATCTCTTCCCATAAATCCTCGACAGGAGGTCCCACATCCGCTTTCCAAATGGCAATGTAGGAGGATCTGACGGTTAGTAAGTTGCCTCCCAAAAGTTTTTAAAAGCACGAGATTCTACCCCCATCTATGCCATACTGTTGGGTACATTCCAATACTCTCACCTTCGCGGGTCACCTGGCTCCTCACAGTTGTGAAATCCAGTGCCGAATATGACCATATCTAAATGGTTCGCCTTCGGTTAGAGATAATTGAGTCTTACATTCAGACACGAGAGAGGAGAGCCCTCCTGGTACAGCTGATGCAAGCTATGCAGACCCCCATTATGCCAATTTGAAAAACTATTCCCAAAGAATCCTGGGGAGAATTCTGCATTACCAAAGACTGGAGAGCACGGTCTGAAACCCGATTCACCCACTTCTTCATAAAAGCCACATGCCAGTAATACAGCAAGATCTTTGTCGAGCTCAAGTGTGTGTCAGATCGGGGAGTTTAGTATTGTCGATAAAGGGTAAGAAAGATAACCGGCAGGAGGAGTTGGCTTCCTCAAGAGCTACCCATCTGTGAGGGGACCTCCAAGCCAAAATGTGCGTAACCCGAGCAGCCACATAATTAATACCTGAGAAGGTCCAGAGCCGCCATTGCTCCCCTCCGGGCATCGCTTAAAACCTCAGCTTTTGGAACTCTAGGCTTTTTGCCCACCCAGATAAATTGTAGGACGCTACGCTGCAGCATACTTACTTCAAGGTTGGGTATCTTAACTAGCAAGGCTTGACAAAGATACAAGAATCTGGGTAAAAGATTAATTTTTACTGCAGCGATTCGTCCCATCAGTAATATTTCCTGCTTAATCCAACGTTTAAGATCTTCGGCAAGATCCTTAAGCAACCCTGGGAAGTTTACCCAATATACATCCTGCGGGGAAACAGGAATCCTCACCCCCAGGTACTCAATAGTGTCAGATGCCCACGGAATTCGACAGGTGGATCTCGCAGCGGCAATGACTTGCTTGGGCAATTGCACACTTATGGCAAGGATTTCTAGTAATTGACAGAGAAGCCAGTTCAAATCATCTTAATTCAGACATGACAGCCTCAAGGGAGGTTGGTATATTAGTTAACATGAGCAGGACATCATTGGCATAAAGAGGCATTTTGTGTTGCACCCAAGCTACCTCCATCCCTGTGATCTCCGAGTTGTCTCTGATCCTTTGCGCAAATGGCTCCATTACAAGAGCAAAAATCAAAGGAGACAGTGGACAACCCTGCTTAGTTCCATGAGCGATAGGGACAGGGGCAATTAACCCTTATTCGAGTAAAAGGTCAATGGTAGTTAGCCAACGGGCCAAATCCAAGAGCAAGCAGAACCTCACAAAGGTAGGGCCAGTGCACTCTGTCGAATGCTTTAGTAGCATCCAGTGTGAGTACTCCCAGGGCAAGACTATCCCCTCCTGGCTAGGTCAAGGATATCCAAGACTCATCTGATGTTGTCTTGTGTGCTTCGCTTTGGAATAAACTCAGCCTGATCCGGATTTATCAGTTGGGGTAGAACCGTCCCCAACCTCGAGGCCAACACCTTAGAGTACAACTTGGCATCCAGGTTCAAAGAAATTGGCCTGTACGGGTGACAATCCTGTGTGGGATTCTCCAGCGTAAGTATTAAAATTGCAGTTGACTCCATCGAAGGAGTAACCCTCCCTAAATTCCGGGAACAAGTTGAATAAGTTAGTCAAAGGTTTGAGTAGTTGTGGTTGAAAAATCGTATACACGATGCTGAGAAACCATCCGGACTAGGGGTCCTGTGTTTAAGAGAAACTATTGCTATTGCCACCTCTTCCGTGGTTACAGGAGTGTCTAAGGTCTCCTGACCAGTAGACGAGAGCCTGATTTGGTTGTCTGGCGTAAGTCGCAGAGATGGGGGGGGGGCGGGCCTGCTGCAGATTCTGTGGGTAAATATCATTCAGAAACCTTCCTTTTCGCCGATTCCCTGTACTGAATATTTATGTCTGAGTCTACCAGCACTGCTATAGTATTTGTCGTATGTATGGCCTTCAATTTATGAACCAGAAATATATTCACCATATTACCCATGGCATAATAAGATTGCTTAGCACGAATAATCGATTTGGCCGTATGTCCTGCTAAGTGTGCTTCTAGTTTATTTCGCGCTACCCGTTGGCCCTTCCTGGCCATGACAGAATTGAAATGCTTATGAAGCATTTCTGAAGCACGCATCTCCCCCTAGAGTGCCTACCTTAGGGTTCTATTCCTATAAGTGCAAGCAGTCATGTGAGCAATCAGTTCCCATCTAATCACTGCCTTCAGAGTCGCATACCGTGGGAGTCGGAACGGTATCAGTGCTATTTTCCCTAGAGAAATCAGTTATTGCCTTAGTTATGGAGTCCTTTCAACACCAAATCTGAGAGGGCCGGGTCGTGCAGCTTCCATGGGGGCCTGCTAACGGGGGACAACCTATCAACTGAAAGTGTACACTCAACTGCTGCATGATCTGAGAGTACATGGGTAGCAATGAATACCTCTGATACAAACGGAATCGGAAGGAACAAGTTACTTACCTGTAACTATTGTTCTCCAGAATGGGTCTGGCATGGATTCACATGCTCATGAATATTCCCCATCGTCAGGCCGGGAATCAAAAAGAAAAAACAGTTTCACTTTCACTTACAAACTGTCTTTCTCCGATAAACCAATCACTGAGCTCTGGGTCATACCGCCCCCAGCCAATGACTGCCCTTCTCCCTAAGCCCCTCCTCTGGCAGCCATCTTCAGATTTAATAGCACATAAAGTGGCAGTATGACCAAGAAGAGCCGGAGGGGCAGGAGGGAGGGTTTGCATGTGAATCCATGCCAGACCCATGCTGGAGAACAATAGTTGCAGGTAAGCAACTTGTTCCTTCTGAAGCATGGGGTCTGGCATGGATTCACATGCTCATGAATAAAGAATACATAGCAGTACAACATTACACAACCACAGGAGGTGGCAAGGCTCAACAGAAGCAAATACTCTTCCCTCCGGAACAGGCTCAACTTCAAGCGAACAAGTTGCGTAGCACTGCTTGGCCAACCCTGGACTCCTCTCTGGAATCCCTGTGGACGCAGTAGAATCTTGTGAAGGTGTGCGTGGACCTCCACGTAGCAGCCCTGCAGATGTCCAGCAGGGGCACACCAGACAGGAACGCCGTCGTCGCAGCGATTGCTCTGGTAGAATGGGCTCTCAGACGGCCGGGCAGCGGTTGGTTTGACAACCAGTGACAGTGTGTGATGCAGCCGGAGAGACACCTGGAGATGGAAGCCTTGGACAAGGCCTTCCCATGGTTCACAGGACCAAAGTTCATGAATGGTTGAGATGTCTTCCGGAAACACTTTGTGCGTGCCAAGAACTTCAGCACACAAGCCACATCCAGCCAGTGCAAAGTCCTTTTAGCCGGCGACAAAGGTTTTGGAAAAAACACAGGCAACACCAAAGGCTTGTTGAGGTGGAATTCCGACAGAACCTTTGGCATGAAGGAGGGGTGCATCCGCAGCACCACCGTTGTGTTGTGAAAAGTCAGCTAAGGCTGTTCGCAGGAAAGGACCTGGATCTCACCTACCCTCCTGGCAGAGGTGATGGCCACGAGAAAAGCTGTCTTCCACGAAAGGAACTTGAGGGGCCTGATGCATATGCTTGAAGGGAGCCCCCATGATCCTCGTCAGCACCACGTTGAGTTTACACGCCGGGGTAGGGGCCTTCACCGGCGGTAATGATCGAAACAGTCATTTGAGGAACTCCTTGACTAGACGGTGGGACCAAAGAGAAGACCGTCCTGGAGACCTGGTGTAGCGGGAGATAGCCGCCAGAAGCACCTTGATAGAGGCATGCGTCTGCCCTGCCTTGACCAAGTACAAGTACGGAAGAATCTGCGGAGCTGAGATATTCAGAGGGTTGGTCTTCTGTGTCCGGCACCACGTTGTAAAATGTTTGCACTTGTGCTCGTAGCAATGAAGAGTCGACGACGCTCTGGCCCTGGTAAGGACCTCCCTGCAGTCCGCCGGCAGCTCATACACTCCAAACCCTAAGGCTGCAGGAGCCAAGCCTTCAGGTTCAGCGATCCTGTGTCGTGATGTAGGATTGCGCTTCCTTCTCTGGCGAGCAGATCCAAACCACCGGCAGCTTGACCGGGGGTAACACTGACATGCTGAGAAGATCCGGGTACCAAATCTGACTCGGCCACGCCGGGGCGATGAGGATCATCTTGCATCGCCACCGTTTGAGTTGATTGATGACTCGCAGCAGGAGAGGCAACGGGGAAGGGGAATGACGGCAGAACAGGCCTTCCCACAGAAAGGAAAACGCGTCCCCAATGCTCCTCGGCTGGTGGAACCTTCTGGCGAATCTCTAGCATTTGGAATTCATCGCTGTCGCAAACAGATCAATCTGGGGTCTGCCTCATTTGAGGAAGAGGCTGTTCACTTGATCATGTCGAAGTTCCCACTCGTGGCAAGAGCGGAGCTCCCTGCTGAGGGAGTCGGTGATGGTGTTCTTGACTCCAGCCAGGTGAAAAGGAATGAGGAACATCTCTTGGCTGACGGCCCAGTGCCACAAGTCCTGCGCCTCTCTGGAGAGCGCCGGGTATCTGGTACCTCCTTGCTTCCTGATGTAGAACATCGTGGTGGTATTGTGCGTGAAGACCCTCACCACCTTGCCCTTGAGTGACAGAAGGAACGACTTGAGGACCCAGAACACTGCCCGCAGCTCCAGGACATTGATGTGGAGAGCCCTCTCCTATGGTAGCCACAGGCCTCTGGCGTGGAGACGTCCGGTGTGGGCTCCCCAGCCCTCCAGGGATGCGTCTGTGGTGACTGTCTCTTGGTATGGGGGGCTCTGGAAATCCGTGCCCCCGGCAATGCTGGAGCGCACGTCCCACCACCTTATCGCTCGACGGAACTCCTCGTCGAGAACAATCTTGTCTGCAAAGCTTCCAGACACCTGGATCCACCAAGCGTCCAGGAATTCCTGAAGGGGTCCTATCCGCAACCTGCAGAATCGGATCAGGTTAACGGTGCTGGTAGAGCTGCCGGCGCCGTTAACCCTCTACCGCCTCATTACGAGGTCTGCTTGTGAGTCCCGCTAAGGACGTCTGGTAAAAGCAGGCGTCCTTAGTGGGACCCGCTAGCAGACCAGGATGCTTACAACAGGCCCGTCAATAATGGGCCCGTGGTTAGCATACTCCCTATTCCCATTGAGCCCTATGGGGGCTCAAATGGGAATGGGGATGTACCGGGTCTGGGTTCCTGGAATGGGGGAATACCGGGCCCTCCAAGGTCGGAATGGCCCGGTATTTCCCCATTCCAGGAACCCGGACCCGGTACCCGGTATGGCGGTAGCCATGCCGCTAAAAGCAGCATTGCTACATCCATACTCGTAATGAGGCCCATGTCTTAATCCACTTAATCATATGAGATTGAAATACACCAGTTAAGGTCTAGGAGAGTTCTAACAAAACAGATAGGTCTTCACGGCCTTCCGGAATGCCGGAAAGGTTTTAATCTCATAGATTTCTCTGGGTAGTTTATTCCATGCTCTTGGACCGTAGACGCCGAATCTGCGGTCCCCTTTGCTCATATACCTGGTGTGGTGCATATGAAGCAGATTTTGATCTGCTGAGCGCAATTGTCGGGTAGGAACATGTCTCCTGATTTTATCTGATAGATATCTTGTTCCTGTCTTGTTAACACACCTATAAACCAAGCTGAGTACCTTAAACTCAATTATCTCCTTTACTGCCAGCCAATGTAGGGCTCTTCTTAAGTTAGAGGTTGGAGCTGATTTTTTACCTATATGCCAGCCTAACCGCTGCATTTTGGGCCAGCTGCAGTCTTCGCAACTGATAGGCTGGTATACCCGACAGCAATACATTTCCATAGTCTAACCTCGAGTTGACCAGAGTGCCAATGACTACCGCTCTGTCCTCATTCGCAATGAATGGTAGGATATGTTTCAATAGGCGTAGTGAGTGGAAAGCTGCTTGTACCTTCGCACTAACCTGAGCTCCACTTCCCATGTTATCCTCCCAGACACAGCCTACATTTTTTATTTTCTTGGAGAAATTCAGCTGTGTCCCCAGGAAACATAGGGAGTGTAAATGCTCCCTCTGCAGATTGTGCTTTGAAGCGAATAGAGTCACTTCTGTTTTGCTGGCATTCAGCAGTAGCTGGATCGCACACATCCAAGCCTGTATTTCTTGTAGGCACCGGTCAACTATTTCGTACGTCTCCTCTAGATTCTGTATCCTCAAGAACACCTGCGTATGAGTGAAACTGTATGCCGTGCTTCCTCAGAATGTCCACGAGTAGTTTAACATATAAATTAAAAAGCAGTGGGGAGAGGGATGTCATGAACCATCGGACATGCCCCTTCTGGACCTCCTGGTCCTTGACGCGTCGGGGCTTACACTCTGTACTACTTCCAACATGGCCGTACACACAGAACTCTGCCTACCAGTCTTTACGTCCGAGGCAGCATGTTCTATAAAATGGCCATGCCCCCGCGGCCCAGCGTGTCTCAACGCTACTGTTGCTGTGGCTAGACGTGTGCTCCGAAGTTCGCCTTGCAGAACTCTGTAGTTTCCTGATTCTTGGACCCTCCACTTTCCCTTCTATCCTCCCTCCTCCTATTTAGCCTTCTTCCCGGATTCCGTGCACCCGCCTCCGAGTGCACTTCTCCTTTCCTGGTCTTCCTGGAGTTTCCTCATTATTTCCCAGACGTTAAAGCTGAATGAACACTGGAAGCCGAAGACTGCAGAGCAGGCTTGTACAAGACCCGATCCGTACGGAAGAAAACTCCTCTGGATTCCATCAAGCAGCGAAAGCAGGTGAGAAAGGGGGAAACCTGTGACAAGGGACGATCTCTGCGGGACTCCACAGCTTTGTAATCCTGAATCTAACAAGAAATCTCCAAATCCTACTCTTTGTTCTCTTCTAGAGAGAAAAGATTCAAACCATTGAAGAGCTTGTTTCCCTACTCCACCCACTTCTCTCAGACGTTTCAGCAGGGTCCCATGGACAACCTTATCAAAGACGGCGGACAGGTCCAACATGACCAACAGGGACACGCCCCCCTGATCCGCCGTCTCCAATAGATCGTCCCAGACCGTCAGCAACGCCATCTCCGTCCCAAAACCTGGTCGGAAGCCGGATTGCAGTGTATTGCAGATTCTCCTGATCCAGATGTTCCTGCAGCTGAGCTGTCACAATGTTTTCCAGAATTTTCGATGGCCATGACAATCCTGCCATTGGCCTGTAATTCTGGAAATTCTTAGGGTCTAAATTAGTTTTTTTTTTAGCAGTGGCGTGACCACAGATTTCTTTAGAATCATCGGTACTACCCCTGATGTAAGAGATTTGTTAACAAATTTTGTGATAAATGGGGTAATATCTGGAGCTATTAGTTTAGCTACTGAAGATGGAATAACGAAGAGTACATCATTAGTAGCCTTCAATGCAGAGAGCAAGGTGCAGACCCTTTCCTCGGATACTTTCGTAAACATAAATAGCTTCTGATCTGCCCCAGTGTCTTCATCATGAGATATGCATTCTGGGCTAATCTCCTGTTACTTCCAGATCCTCTTGGGGATGTAATGGTTTAATTTCCATAATCTTTCCTTGTATTAGCTCTATTCTATTTATAAAGTAATTATTAAAAGCATCCGCCTGTGCTTGTGGTGATTCAGATGTTGCTGACGCACACCCAGGATTTGCTAACTGGGAAATAGCAGCGTACAATTCCCGTGGCCTGTTCATGACTTTGTCAATTTTCCCCATTATAAATTTAGCTTTGGCATCAAAAATGGCTTTTCCATATTCTCTTCAGGCGCTCTTGACCTGTTCTAAAATGCTCTCTGTACGATGTCTTCATTTTTTTCTCTAAAGATCTCACCTGTACCCTTTTCTTGGCCAAATCTGGCGAAAACCAGGGGTTACATGGCTTTGTTTTGTTGGAGAGGGGCCTGTACATTACATAGCATAGCCATGATTTACATGCCTTTATTGAAGAACTCCTCACATGGAAGAGCCTCTTCAATCTGTGCCAAAGCATGTTTCAGAGTTTCCCCTGAGATTTTCAATAAATCTTTCAGCTTGCGGAACTCCCCGATCCAATTTTCCGTGTGAACTTCCAGAGTTTTCTTATGCATTCTCATTTCATATACTATGGCATAGTGGTCTGTCCATGATATTGCGATTGTCTCAACATAACAAATTATCTTCCCTCGATATAGCAGGACATCAAGACAATGGTCCTGGCAATGTGAGGGGGATGATGCTAGAAGTTCCAAAGCATGGGCTTCCAGGGTCTCCTTTAATTCTCTCCCATCCCCAGATGTCACCTCCTCAGCCCATATATTGAAGTCCCCCAAACATAACAGCTCGTCATGCTTATTCCCCGTGTCTGCCAGAAATAATTCAAATTTCTCCAGGAAAGCCTGTGCTGGGCCAGGAGGTCGATACCCAAAGAGAATTTTTATAGTTTTATTTGGAGAACACTGAATACAAGCATGCCCCATCTGACTTGATGGTCCGCACCGTGGCAGTCTTCAGTGTCAACAGCCATTGCACCTTGCCCAGCATGGCCACTATCCTCTCTTCCAAGGGGGCGGTCAGGCAGGAGACCAAGTTGAGCCTGGCCCCCAGAAATAGCACGTTCTGCGATAGTATCAAGCAGGATTTTGGATAGTTGACGGAGAAACCTAGATCTGTCAGCAGCTGGACGGTCCTCTCCGTGTGTTGAACTGCCACTTCCCTGGACTTGGCGCGGATGAGTCCGTCATCAAGGTACGTGTACACATGTATCCCTTGTAGGCGCAGATGGGCCGCCACTGGTGCCATGCACTTTTGTGAACACCCTGGGTGCCGAATTCAGTCTGAAGGGAAGGGCCTTGAACTGGTAGTGCCTTCCCTGTACTACGAAGCACAGGACCTTCCGATGCTTCTCGTGAATGGGGATGTGGAAGCATGCATCCTCCAGATCCAGCGACAACAAGAAGTCCCCTTCCTCCAGTTGGCCGAGCACGTGCTGCAACATGACCATCATGAATTTTTGGGACTTGAGGTATTTAAGGCGCCGCAGGTCTAGAATAGGCCTCCAGCCCCCAGTCTTCTTCACCAAGAAGAATCTGCAGTAGACTGCGGAGCCCGCAGTCACATTGGAACCAGCTCTATAGCCCCCTTTTTTAATATGGCCCGTACTTCCCAGTGGAGCGGAGGGATGTGCTGCTCCTGCCGGGCCACCAGTGGTATCCGCGGACACTTCTGCTGGAACTCTAGAGAGTGTCCGTGGGTGGGAGCATCCAGCACCCATCGGTCGGTGGAGATCTTTTCCCACTCGCTGGACCAGGTCAGCCCCTTTTGCCTTCGAGAGGGCGGCCGCCACCAGCTCGATCCTCAGGGGCAGGTCGGACACCTTTCCCTGCGCCTTGGTCTTCTCTGGCTTTTCCCGCAGCTTCCCTGGGTTAACCGATTTCCTCTTCGAGGAGGAGCTGGAGCGATGACTGGCGATGGAGGCAGATGGCGAAGATGAACGTGCGCTGCGTATCGTCGGACCCACTTGTGCGAAAACCCAGACGGAAACGGACTTGCAGTACTTGGCCTGGTCTTGGGCCCCCGCGGATCGAGCACCCTCAAAGGACTTAGAAGTCAGCTCTTTGGACCGGCCGGTCCTGGGTAAGGCATGCCACTGCTTGCCGCACAGGGTAGAGGCCTTGGCGTTAAGCCATGCCGCCAACCTACTGTGACTGTCCTTGATGGTTCGCTTGGAGAACCCAAGGCAGATTTCACAATATGCTTCGCTGTGGTCCGGATGGAGACAGTAGAGGCACTGAGAGTGTTTGTCCTCCACAAACAAGTTCCTCAATCCGCAGCTGGAGCAGAGCTTGAAGAGGGAGCCTCCCTCTTTCTTCTCCTCCGACATGGTCCGGAGTGCGATGTAGGCCCAATGGCGTTCTGGAATCTTCCATGAAACTCTCTACGATTCTTGCCCTTAAGGGGCGTTGAAAGACGCCGACAAACGCATCCCTGCTTGCCGGTCAAAGGAACGAAAGAACACACAGGCTCTATTTGACAAAAATAGAAACCTTTTATGGAAAAAGCGCAAAAACGTAGAAAAGCTCTCTGAGCACAACACGAGGACTCCCAACACTTGAACGTGCGGTACAAATGTGAAGATGGCTGCCAGGGGAGGGGCTTAGGGAGAGGGCAGTCATTGGCTGGGGGCAGTATGACCCAGAGCTCAGTGTTTGGTGTATAGAAGAAAGACAGTTTGTAAGTGCAAGTCAAACAGTTTATTCTTTTACCGAGGATTCCCGGCCTGACAACGGGGAATAGTCACGAGCATGTGAATCCATGCCAGACCCCATGCTGGAGAAAGGGAGATATGAGCCAGAGATTGATCCTTGAGAAAGTCCTATATGCGTGTAAAATGTGTGTTGTCAAGTTCTCCCTTGTGCAATAGCCTCCACAAGTAAACCAGATTAATTTCCCTCAGAACTTTAATTAAAGACTGGGCCAGTTTAAAGTCTGTAGCAGAGGGTGGGTGTGATTAATCATGGGGTCAGGTACTACATTATAATCCCCCTACCCCCACCACCAAGATCACTTGTCCATCTGCAAAAGCAGTCCTTTCCGAAAGAGTCCACCAGGAATCCACCCTGCTTCTCACTGGCAGAATAAAGAGATATGACAGTAAACAGATGACCGCCTAACAAGCCCTTGACCCCCTATAAACCGACCCCCCGGGTCATTCTTCTCTCCCAACTCAACAAAGATCCCTGTTCCACCTTTATTAGTACTGAAATAGGCAAGATATTGTTTAGCAAAGTGTCTATTGCGCAGTCTAAGAAAATCAGTGTGACACAGGTGCGTCTCCTGTAACAAGGCTATGGAACATTCCTGGTCCCTCAATCTCTGCAACACAGATTTAAGGGGGAGTTCAATCCGTGCACATTAAGAGCAAGTTCTTTAACTCTGGCCCAACGGGGAGTCCGCTAACATGACCTCAGTGCTAAGTGGAAATAAGAGATGAGCTTAAACTAAGCAGGTGTCACACTCTACATGTAGCGAACTGATCATGACTCTTACCATCCTGCATCCAATTTTACCTCAACATTTACGAGAACCCTTCCAGAAAAGCCCATCCCACACCCACCAACAAGAAAGACTTGTATAAAAATAAAAACGGTTCAGAAAAGGAGCTATTATCACAGACCGGGGCTATCGCCTGCTGTCGCCAGACCAAAACACAGTTGCAAATCAATAGAGAATATTCATGCCATCGCCAAGTCCATCCGCTCATAGAGTCTATATTGTCCAAACAGTTAAAGTGAGGAGAACCATCTTGAGGAAACTTGTGGAGAACCATCTCCGGTTCCGGAAGCACCTCAAGACCTTCCTCTTTGCTTCTGCCTTTGCCCCCCCTCTCCCCTGCTGATTCTACTCTCCCTCGGCACCATGCACCTGGCCACCCTCTTTCCTCCGGGCCCAGGTACCTGCTCCTCTTGCCACCCGCATGCACTGCCTCCGAGCCACCCCTTGCACTAGGGTCTGTATCTGTACCCATACAGCCCCTACCCCTTTGTTTTGTTCTTCCTGCACTTATCAGACCTACCCAGCCTGCTGCCTTAAAACCAGCACTGCCACTTGCTGGCTGCACTCCCTCTGTTTGTTGCCTTTTTATTTATTAATTTATTTATTATTATTTATGTTTTTCCTCCTTGCTCCGCACTCTCCTTTTTGATCCCCCCTTCCATGCACTTCTCCCTCTCCCCCTCTACCATGCACTTGCGCGTTCTCAATGTCACTGGGCCTAGTAAGATCGTTGTTTTTGTTTCTTCTCTGTTCCCCTTCCCTTGCCGCGCTCTGAAACACTTGTGTATAAGCGCAATAGAAATAAAATATCAATTTCAATTTCAACCAGAACCTATAAAGATAAGTAAAAAAAAAAGCATCCAGAACTACTTCACCTGCGTGGTGCTAATCACCTTCATTTTACTCCTGAGGGGCCCCCAGGGTTTCGCGCCTTACCAGCTCTTGACCACAATCCCCTCTGTGGCTTAGGGACCCAACCTCATGAGGGCCAGATGGCCATGATGACAGTAAATCCTAAGCATCCTTATGTGATGTTATTGCTCAATGTTTCCCCTCCAAAGTGAAGAACAGAGCAGTGGAGAAGCCCCATCTGTAGTGAATACCATCCTCCCTGATCCACACAGTAAGTGGACAAAGCATCCTGCGCCTCTTGATTGTGAAAGTCGCCAGATCCTGGGATATCTGAAGGTCGGCACCCCGAAAAATGAAGGCTGGCCTGCACGTGCCGCTTCCATGATGCGCTGCTTAAACGTGAGGAAATTGACTCTACTGAGAACATCAGGTGGCTGGCTTGATCCGTCCCAGAGAGACCCTCAAAGACTATGGGTATGGTCCAGTTCCACCTTGGCATCCTCAGACAGTCAGAGAGGAGACCGGAAGAGGGTGCAGACCTAATTCAGCAAATCTGAGTCACTTACTGATCTAGGTATGCTGCCTAGCCTGACATTGTTACGTCGTGAATGATTGTCGAAGTCCTGCTTGTGTTCCAGGGCCTCACACCTCGGAAGGCATTGGGAAGCATCGCAAGACTCCAAGGTTTGCTCAGAAAGAGTCCTCAATGTCCCTAATACACTGTTCTGCCTCCGTCACGCGTTTGTCAATTGTCACAACTTTAGAGGAGAGCTCGGCAACACTGTTTTGGAGTGCCCGCTTCAGTTCCCTCAGCAGGTTAGCCAGATCCGTTTTGGTAGTTGGTAGAGCCATGTCCTCTCCCCTCTCCTGGGGACACTGCACCAGCAGGACAGCGTTGTCAATCTTCTTAGGTCTTTCACAGGCATGTACCAAGCACGCAATATCACCATCTGTAGGGGTATTTCCCCTCTTTGCCATCACAGCCTCCAGGTAACACATCCAGGGACCGCAGGTAGCCCCAGCACCAATAAAGAAAGATCAGGCAGTATGTGATCTGTGCACAGGGACTGAGGGCTCTTAACTACAATGCTCGTGAAGAGAGATAAGGCAGCATGTAATCCATGCACAGGGACTCCAACAGATACCACTATCACCCATGTAGTAAGAGTCACCGCACACCCAGGCACCACACACCTAGGACCAACCAAAGCCCTCAAGGAGATGCTATGAGTCAGGCATCTGGCAAGTCCTCGCGGGAAGCCTCCAACTGCCAGAGCACTCACCAGCTGGGCAGAAAGCATGTAATTCAAGGCAGCTCCCAAAGGAAGAGCGGAGAAAGATGCAGAGAAAAAACAACAGGTACCCCAAAGGAAAAGCTCGGTCAGACAGCTTAGTGCAAGTTACAGTCCCAGACCCACGCATCTCTACCCTGGAGAAGAGGGTCAGCTGCTCAGTTTATGGTGAGCAAGGGTTGCAGGCACCATGTTGGAGTTGGTGCGGTCCCCGCTCCGCTGATTCCAGGATTCCCAACCCTGTCCAGCGAGGGCTGCGGGTGCCAAAACTCGGTCCCTGCATGCCTCGAGGCTTCACCTAGCCAGAGTGAGGATTTCTAGGCTCTGGCGACACTTATGACGGCGCCATTAACACTGAAGGCCCGGCGATGTCCGGAGACTGTTAAGGAGGCATCCGTGTGTGGGCCTCCTAAGCCACACCCCCCTCGATAACTTTTAAACATGTTTCACAATGGATATTTAAGAAGCAAATGGTTGTAAATTTGTACCAATAAGCATCTTTTTTTATTTTGGATAGAATCTTATTATTGGTTCACGGTCTGCTACAGAAATAGAGAATTTCACCTTTGGCTCTTACCCACCTTTAAAAACCTCTCCAAACATCAACCATGCCACCCAACGTTGCTAATCCATACAGTGACTAAACCAGTTTCACATTTTAGAAAGAAATCAACACAGAAATTCTCAACACATTAAACAACTATTCCAAGGTCAAAAAGAACTGAATATGAGGTAGAAGGGATTAAGGAAAAAGAGTTATGAAGGAAAAAAAGGCAAGGCACTTAAACCTTTCCTGGAAGAAGAGGAACAACAAAAAGAACAGGAACATAAACATCACTGAAAGCTTTAAGAGATCGTAGAATAGCCATATCCAAGCCTAAAGCCCAGCTGGCATGGATATGAGAACCAGACAATATTACTGCACCCAAGTGAATAAAGGGAACATAATGCTGGCCTGTAAACTATGGGTGGCCAACACTAGGAATAGTATACTGTGAGAGGGCTGGCCAATTACAATGAAGAGGGGAAGCCAATCTAATCCAAATTATTTCTGGGAGTGTGCTCGAGTGCAGTCTACTGCAATATTGTGACTGTCTGTTTCCCTGGGACCTGGTTGCTGGAGGGCTGGTTTTGTAGTCGCACCATCCTTTGAAAACCTCTCGTAGCGCTGAGTCCTGTGCTGGAGTGCGTTAGAGTGCAGGCTGCTGCAGTCCGTAGCGAGAAGCAGCCAGTAGATGAGAGTCAGCGCTGGACCAAAATTGTGGTGAATGCGTGCCCAGACAGTTATATTATGCCATGATCATATGATTTTAGAAGCAAGACGTTAGGAACTCTGTCTAGCAAGGACTCTGTAATTAGAGACTCGAAGCTTAATGACCCAGATCTGGACAACCTGGTTTCTCCCCAAGCACTAAACAGGGAAAGTGTTTTGACTCCAATACTAACAAGCAAGAACGTGGCAGCCAAACTGGCCTGCCTTACCTGCGCTAACGACTCAAGTCTGGGCAACCTGGATCCTATCCAAGCACCAAAGGGGCAATGCTTATTGTTATGATTCAGATGGAGTCATCACTGTTTACCCGCACCTCCAATGTAGCCAGGGGATGGCAGCCGCTACCTGATCCTGACCCTGGGGGCAGCTATATGAGGGAGGATCACATGTGAGGAGACAACTACCAGGGAGATATCATGACTTAATTGACGTGGGTTTTTCCCAGGAGAAATACCCTCTAATGCCCAAGACCTTAATGGCCTATTGCCATTTGTTTGTCCCACCCTTGTAGAGGAAGTAAAGAAACCTCTTCCCAATATTCTTGATGTCAAACTCTGACCTATGACCTGAAGTATAAAAGCTCCAACAAACCCCTTTTGCCTCTTTTGCCTCTGGTGCACCGCTCTTTCGTGTAAAACCATTGAGAGACTATCCAAATACTGTATTTCCAATAACAACCATGGACTTCAACTCCCATAATCACCTAAGTACTGAGACGAGGATGATGAAGGAGTTGGTACAAGGTAACAGGAGCCTGAAGCTCAATGTACATACTAGTTTAACGAAACACCTGTGTGTGACATTTAAAGATGGCAACTGCACAATGGTGTGTGGCAGTTCAGGAGAAGGCGTGAGACCTTCCGCAGAGGCTTGTGAATGCTGGAGACACTAACTGGCGTGGCGGAGCAGTGTTGGTTGGCCTCCAGGACAGAAGGAGGGACCCAGTTCACGAGCAGGATGTGCTGTGGAGACGCAAGAGAGTTCCTGGGTGCTTGGCAGCTCAAAGAGGCAGCATGCTCCGTACTGGGACCTGAAGGGAAGCAGGTGTGTGACAGTGGAGCCGTGAAGGAAGCCGGAAGGACGTCTGCACAGCCCAGAGTCGGAAGCAAGTGGGGGAGCCATGCCACAGAAAAATCTAACAAGACCGGAGATGCTGCAGAGAACCAGCAGAAGCCTGAACAAGACCAGAGATGGCGTAGGGAACCGGTGAGTCAGCCCAAAGCAAGTGGGGACCCTGGGGCATTCCGGCGACCGCACCAACGACATTTTTAATGTTATGAGATTGCCAATACAGAAACCACAAGAAGATTGTTTTGAAAGCAAAAAAGACAAAGTACAGATCCAAACCCCAATAAGTTATGAATGCATGAGATGCAAGTGTAGGGCAAAGTTTGAATGAACATTGAAGCAGACAGATATACCGAGCCAAGAACGAAATAAGCAGTTTTGTTGATACCGAGGAACTGTAAAAACACATAAGAAGCCTTTTGGCAAAAAATACTGAAAGAAAATGCTGAATGCGTGGTTAAGGCACATTTGGCATGGGAAAAATAACAAATTCCCATAATGTCAAACAAAGGGCAGGGTATTGCGCGGGTGTCCCCCGCTTCCCTAACAAGGAAAGCGGAGGAAAAACAAAGTAAAACCCTGCAGCAGAAGTTCCGCCCCACAATGGGGAGGCAGAGCTCACGCAGAGGGAAGAAACAGACGCAGGTAAGTAAAAAAGGTAAGTGAATCCCACCTTACATAGGGTTTAGAGGTGGTGGGTAGCGGGAATGCTGGCAAGGGCGATCTATGTGATTATTGCAACATGCAGTTTTCGAATTTAGAATTTTCGGATTCGAAACTTGCCACGCTGCAATAATCACTAGATCCCACAAGAGGTTCTGGCAAGAAAAGGATACTAGGCACTTGAAAACACATTAGAAGTCCTGGCAAGAGAAGCAAGCCAGGCACTTGAAAAACACTTAAGAAATCCTGGCAATGGAAGGATACCAGGCAATTGAAACACAAGTGGAGTCCTGGCAGGGGAGTATACCAGACAGTTGGAAGTGCATAAAGAGTCCTGGCAGGGGAGTATACCACGCGATTTGCAAAGCTACAAGAAATGCTAAAGAAGGGCAGTGTTTGTTAGACAAATTAGAAACTTGTGTTACAGAAAGTCGGTTACAGAACTTGTTGCCCAACAGGAGTATTGTTAATCAAGGAAAGACACAAAGGAACTGTCAGTAAAGAGACATTGCCATCCCATTTAAGAATCCAGGGGAAGGAAACCACCTTCTGGATCAAAGTTCTTTTCACCTTGGAGAAAATTTTTGCTGGCGTTATTTTAATTTTCATTCATTAACTCTTTTTGCCAATATCAGGTTGAAGACATTTCCTTTCTCACTTTGTTATTTTGTTGGTAGTGTGAGAGTCAGGATAGGACGTTTTGGAAACAAGGACAGCTTTTTAGTTTCTGACACAGACAGTTTGTGGTCTTTAGGTAGGGAAACTCCTCTTTAGAATAGGGCCAGCGAGGCATTTTCCAAACCCATTTTCCTTTAAATACAAGTCTTTAACCAAAAACATGACAACTTTGTGTCTGGTTTCGATACAGATTAGGCAGGGCTGGGAAGCAGACTTTCAAGAGCCACTGTCGGACGCAGCCTGGAGTAGAACCATGAGGTATCATAAGAAAGTATCCAGAAATGCGAAAATAGTTGATCCAATTATATGTTACACACAGAGCATATTTAACTCCGAAGGAAATCGAAAAATTTAGTAAGGCAACAGAACAAACTTGTCCGAAATGTGGCCTGATCAATGCAGATCTGGTACATATGTTCTGGGCCTGCGAGGAAATACGCTGATTTTGGGAAGAAGTGGCCCAGACCTTAACCAGGATTGGCCTATCGTCAGACTCGGTTTCCCCAGGGGCGTGCTTGCTGGGTATGTTTCAGAGACCAAAGCAGGCAAGACACGTCAGCAAATTGAGAGATCTAGCGTACATCTTGGCGAAGCATAGGATTGCAATGGGGTGGAAAGCACACAGCGGCCCAGTCATACGTTTGTGGTTGAGGGACCTCCTGAAATGGTCACTGGCAGAAACAACGGTGTGGCAAGAGGCCTCCACGTCAGGGTCAGGAAGAGCAGGACAGGGACTTAATGGCCTGGAAACATATGATAAAGGAATTGATGCCCTCTGCACAGGGCTGGACTGGGAACTAAAAGAGGCCCTGGAAATAATTACTGGGGGCCAAAAGAGGCCCTGGAAATAAAGTTCAAAGTGGCCCCATATGACACATTTTCAGCAAGCCCAATGCTTTTCCTATGAGAAAATTTGGAAATACCACAAAAAAGAGGCCCAGGGTGCAGAGGCCCACCGGGAAATCTACAGAGTTCCCTATGGGCCAGTCCACCCCTGCCTCTGCACAGGAAGACACTCAGACTCAGACACCCGCACCAACACACAAAGGGGGGAATAGAGATATGGAGAGAAGTTCAAGCAAGCAGCTATATACCTTGGTAGACATTGCAAGTGTAATAGGCGGAGGGGAGGGAGGAAGGGTGTGGGGTGGTTGAACAGACAACAATGTGACGTATCATCGGAAGCTATTAATAAAGTCTGTATGTTATTTTGTTTGGAAACATTTATTAAAATTGTTTTAAAAAAGAAACGTTGTGCCTGGTTTTCATTTCTGACCTCTGTGAGACAGGCATGGTATCATGAGAGAAGCACAGACACAAAGATTCAACTTTATGAAAACATTTATTTTGTAAAGAAAGGGGTTTGGAGACTGCTTACTAGCCTTACGTCTATAATGGGAGTAGTCTCGACCATCAACTAAAATATAAGTCCAAAGTCAGTCAAGTTAGTCAAAACAAAAAGTGTCTGTGTTAAACCTATGCTTGCCCTCACACTCTTTAATACAATAATGTGCATCGGATTGGACTAAATAAAAAGGGTGCTTCAAAGTAAAGGTCAGGATAGTAGTGGAGCTGGTCCAAAGCTCCCTTCCCCAGGTCTTGAGCCACTTGGGATTCAGCATGCGCCCCTTGGCTTTCAAAAGCACTGCATAAATTTCCTTTTACAAAGTTAAAACACTTCTGGTCGCACAAGTTCAAAGTTCATGTGTCACCTCTCCTCAGGAAGTCTGCTACTTCTCATTAATTCACAAGACTTTTTTTTAGTTCACAACAGGTTTGTGTATTGGGGTATCATAGCCTTTTGACAACACCCAGTATTCCTCAGGCCCAGACGGCCTAGCTGGCCCAAGAAAACAAACACCCATCACAGACTTCACTCTGGAGAACAGTGTTGCACTCAACCCCCTCCTGGCTCCTTTAAGATCCGGCTCCCTCGCCACGCTTTAGTTAGCCCTTTTACACCATAGGCTCCCAACGTATCGGCCCTCAGTTCACTCTCAGCAGGTCTCGGGTTCTCTGGGCATCCCAGTTCGCCTGTGCTCTCGTACTCAGACTCCTGTAGCTCAGGCCCCAGCTCACTCATTCTTTTTCTTTGGCTCACTCCTTTTATACACCTGTGGTATGCAAACAGTTCTCAGGTGTGCTCGTTCTGTATTCAGTGCCTGACCTTGCGTGTCCTTCTTAATTGGACATGGATTGTAAATTAAAAAGTGCCTCGGTTGGTTTTCGCTATGTTCTAGCAGAGCGGGGAGTTTTGTCAAAGGGAAAAGTCTGCGGTCATGTATTAGCAGGGAATGTCGGTTAGGGGGCCATTGGAAAAAAGGGTGCACCATGTCTCGGCCTCAGGGAATCCCTCCCCAATCCCAAAGGACCCTCCACCCAGGTGATCCTCCCTCGCTCGTCCACCCCCTGGGTTGGGATACAACAGTGATGGCCCTTCTCTGGCCACCTGTAAAGAAAATTCCCCGGGAATGGGGGGAAGACCAAGTTTTCCACACACCTTACAGTATCGACTCCAAACTTGCTGAGTAACGCCATGGCAGCCAAACAGGCTTGTCTTACCCGTGCTAAGAGACTTGCCTCATTAACTGTCACTGTGACAGTGACGTATTTATTTATTTTTTGACTGTTAGGTGTTTATACAGTAAGGAAATACTGTTTCAAAGCGCCCACAGGGCAGGGAGGGAGCAAGGGTGGGAAATACAATAAAAAAACACAGTATTTAAGAGCAGGGAGGAGGTAGAAAGAACAAACCTACTATGCCTTGTGAGTATTCAGAATGTGCAAGTGCAGCAAAGAAGAGGGAAAAGGGATTTAAGTACTGGGGAGTCCGAGCTCATGGGTGATCCACCAATGAAGTGCTAGGCATGTTGAGTGCTACACGGACTGGGGCCGCAGGAGTGTGAACCTTGTGTGCAGAGTGCTGTGGAGAGACAGGAGCTTGGCAGATTGCTGTGGGAGATCAGGGCCCCAAGGATGCATAAGGGCCCAGGACACCAATCGCAGGAACTGTGACAGCATTGTATGCAAAGATAACTACTTTCTTTGCTTTTGAGAACATTGAGAACCTGCAAGAACCGCATAAATTGGGCTTATTAGTTAACCAAGACCAGGGAGCTCCAAATGAAATTCCGCACGCAGACTTTTCAAGCCTGTGCCAAACGGAGAAGGAGTTTTTAACAAAAACAGAGTCCCTAGTAGAACCCAAGTGCTTTTCTCCAGATTTACTTGTTGGGAATTCTTGTGTTTTGTGCACTTACCTCTGGACTGCAGCAACCACAATCTGTTATTGGCAACTGTTGGTCTGCGCTCCTTGGAATCACCCCCTGGGAAGAGAATGAAATACACTGCAGGAAGCTGAAGCAGCCACCAATTCCATGCATAAGGGCCACACCTTTCAACCTGAGCCAAAGCCAGATCCACACCCTGAACCGGCTAGACAAGGACACATCACTTCCATAGCGAACCTGATCCATGACGACTTGGTCAGCCTGATCCATATCCGTACAGCCATACCCCCCACTTGCTCAAGGTAGTGTCTGTGCTACACTTCATAGCCACGGGCACACACCAACACACTGTGGGTGAACTGCATGGGATATTGCAATCCTGTTTTTTGCGTGTCCTGTTTCAGGTTGGAGACCACATCATCCTACCCAGCACTGCTGACCAGGTCAATGCCACTAAAATTGCCTTCCATGCCCTTGCAGGCATGACTGGATCTCTCTTCTGCCTTTGACATGGTCAACCATGCCATCCTGCTCAACTGTTTCCGTGATAATCTGTGTATCACTGATCAAGCCCTGGCTTGGCTGACCTCTCTCCTCTCCGATCGACACTCCCAGGTCTAACTAGGATCCTTGCTCTCCTCTATCTCTACCAGTGGTGTTCCCCAGTGGTCTAACCTCTCTCCCTGGCTGTTCAATTAATACCTGGCACTTCTTGCCCACCGCATTGCTGCTCTCTGCCCAAACTTTCAGTGCTATATGGATGACACTCATTTCAGGCTCCCTTCTGCCACCTCTTCTCCCTTTCTCATCTCTGACTTTCTGTCCGGTATCCAGGTGTGGTGCGTCGCCAACGACATCTGCCTTAATGCCAGTAAGACGGAGATTCTCCTCATCGGCACACCTGCTCCCTCCTTTACTGTCGCTCTCTGGCCAGCCTCTCTTGGCCCTCTTTCTGCTCCCACCTGTGAGGCTAAAAACCTCGGGGTCATCTTCGACTCCCCACTCTCCTTCTCTCCTGACATCTCTGACATCTCCAAGAAGTCACACTACCAGCTGCACCTCCTCAGAGGTATTCTTCCTTTCCTCTCCTTCCTCCAGAAATTCACTGTCTCTAGAGCTCTGGTTCTCTCTAGGCTGCACTACTGCCTCTTTCTTAATCTGCCTGCTTCTACTCTGCGCCCTCTGCAACTCATCCAGAACAGGACTAAAAGACTTGTCTTTGGCCTCAAGCCCAGGGTTCGTATCTCTCCAGGACTGAAATCTCTGCAATGGCTCCCAGTGGCTGCGAGGATTAAGTTGAAAACCCTCTGCATTGTCCACAAGGCCTTCTGAGGCTTGGGGCCTCAATACCTTCAACTCTCTCTTCCTAAATATCTTCCTTGTCGAGCTCTTCACTCATCCGCCTCAAACTCCCTCAGTGTCAGTCGCTTCTCCAAGCAACGAGTTTGTGGTAAATCTCTTTCTTCGGCTGGGGCCTCCCTCTGGAACAGCCTCCCTGAAACTTGAGGAGAACGATCTCCGGTTCCGGAAGGACCTCAAGACCTTCCTCTTTGATTCTTTTCTCCCCCTTTCCCCTGCTGAACTCCTGACTGAAACTGCATTGGTCACCTGGCTACCCTCTGATCTCGGGCCCAGGTCCCCTCCCCCGCCAGTTGCACACCTGCACTGCCTCCCAGGCAACAGCTGCACTTGGGTGGCTGTTTCTGTATCCCTACAGTCCCCTACAAGCTCTTGACACTTGATGTCTGCACTTACCCCTGCACTTGCCACAAGCTGGCTGCACTTTTACCTTTTTTTTAAATGTAATTGATTTTTTACTGTTGATCCTATGTATTGCACAGCCACCTCCTCCCCCGCACTTTTCCCCTTCCCCCCTCCCCTGCACTTGCGCAATCTCAATGTCACCTGGCCTAGTAAGACCATTGTCTTTGTCTTCCCTTTGTTTCCCCTCCCTTGCCTCATCGCGCCTTGAAACACTTGTGTATAGGCGCGTTATAAATCCCATATTATATCATAGGTGTATTGGACGGAACACATGATGAGCTGGTGGCCAGGCATGCTGTGGAGGCAGTCTACCGGAACAGAAAACTATCACTCACTGAACATACAGATGGTGTGTGATGCCCGCCACCTCATCACCCACTGCTGTGCCAGATAACCTGGTTCAACCCACGACTCCACGGTGCTGTGCAACTCCACGCTGCCTGGGTACATGGCACGTCAGAGTGGACTGTGTAACTGGATGCTGGGTGAATGTTTAATACAAGGGCATGTGCACTGTTGAATTATGGGCACATATAACACCGATCAGCAGTGGCTGTGCGCAGTGTATGCATTCCTTTATTTGTTGTTCAAATATTCTGCGCTCATGCAATTAGCAAAACACCCTGAAAGCGCACAGAGGGCAGACAGGGTGGGTAAAGGGGAAGGGAGACCATGAATTAGAGCAAGGCTCAATAATTGCTACAATAGTACATCAAGTAATGATAAAAAAAGGTAAGGGGAGACAAACCTACTATTGCTAGTGAGTGCATTGAACGTGCAAGTGTAGAGGGGGAAATCAAGGTGCAACACAGTAATAGCATGCGTGAGTGCAAGGGCTTGACAGGTGTGTCTCAATTGAAGAAAATGATCCAGTGCATGCGTAACAACATCCATTCCGTACACCAATACGAAAATCACTACATGTACCAGAATGCACCCAACCAAAGTGACAAAAAGAAGCACAAACACAGTCAAGAAAACCCACACCACCTGATGCAAAGACAGAGAATAGATATGCTCCCACCCACATACCACCATTGGCCTGCACGCCAATTACCCAGGTCCCCTGCCTGTTAGAAGTGCACAATCACATATGCTTCGGATGGGAATTTTAAATGATTCGCAGTACATATCTATGATTTAGTGCCACAGACATAATAGTATTATTGCATTGTAACACAATAATAACACATACATCAGTTCCCTTTGTGTGAGTTGTACTGTACTGAAAGGGTCAGAGGTCATGTTGGCTGCTGCAAAATGGGCCAATTCATGGTCTCCTGTCATGTGAGCCTAGGATGGAAATAGAGTTCAGCTTGGAGTCCTAGAACAACGATAGTGAGAGCCTGCACTCCCATATATTCCCACAAACAAGGATACTTTGCAAGGCCAATTTCTAAAACAATCTTCATGGCAGAAGCCATGGTTGATGAGAGATGCTGGGCTAATTGGGTGGGAAGGTAATGTCCAGTCCACCACCTGGCACCTGGGTTTGAGTTTACGTGCTGCTAAGTGAACCGAATGTTCCAGACATGGCACGAGCGTGCCAACCAATTGTAGAGGGCCATATAGTGAAGGGCCTTATAGTTTGAAGACCAATGATAAACTGTGTACTTTACAAGTTTTAAGAGGTAGGCATAAATTTTCCACCTGACAGTGGGCAGCAAATCCCAATCCTAGTCCCTATGCAATGTATACTTGGTTGTTCCCCTTAAGCCTATCACAGCCTTTGATGGGTTTCCTATTATTTGCCATGCAGTATGACATCACGTCTGACGTATTCTTTGCATATAAGGATGTTTTATGAGAAAATCGTCAAGAGCCTGAACGAACGTCCGTTGATGTCCGTTGTAACCTCCCTGTTTTGGATAATTGTTAATAAAACAGTACCTTTGCCATCTTCCCGAGTTGGTTCCATTATTTGGACTCAGAATTATTCTGCAACCCCATCCATTGCATGCACGTTACTAAGGAGCCATATGCTCACGTGGTAGCAGTGCGGATGGTTGAAAAATATCCAAACTAGTTTGTCTCCAGAGTTTCGGACGATCGGGCATCGTCCGCCATTAGCCGGAAGATCACAGGGTTTCCTGTGGGGAGCGGCGGATAGAATTAAATTTGCAATAGGTGTGTTTGGGCCAAGATATCTTGCACCCCCTCTATCAAAAGGTATCCGGGCGTCCAGGGAGGGGTTAGATTGTGCATCTACATTGATTGGGAACAGGTTAAACATAAAACAGGATAGCCACTTGTGTCAGTGTAAATTAACCACAGGAAGGCAGGGGATGCGAATTACCATAGGTGCATTCAGGCCATGATATCTTGCACCCCCCACAATCAAAAGGTATGGGGGTGTCCAGGGAGGGGCTAGGTGATGCCTCTACATTGGTTAGGACCAGAGTAAACATAAAACAGGATGACCACTTGCACTAGTGTGAATAGCCCCAAGAGAAATGGGGGATGCAAATTACCATAGGTGCATTCAGGCCATGATATCTTGCACCCCCCACAATCAAAAGGCATGGGGGTGTCCAGGGAGGGGTTAGATGGTGCATCTACATTGGTTGGGACCAGATTAAACATAAAACAGGATGACCACTTGTGTCAGTGTAAATTAACCACAGGAAGGCAGGGGATGCGAATTACCATAGGTGTGCTCAGACCATGATATCTTGCACCCCCACAATCAAAAGACATGGGGGTGTCCAGGGATGGGTTAGATGGTGCATCTACATTGGTTGGGACCAGATTAAACATAAAACAGGATGACCACTTGCGTCAGTGTGAGTTAACCCCAGGGAGGTAGGGGATGCGAATTAACATAGATGTGTTCAGGCCATGATATCTTGCACCCCCCCCCACACAATCGAAAGGCATGAGGGTCTCCAGGGAGGGGTTGGATGGTGCATCTACATTGATTGGGACCAGATTAAACATAAAACAGGATGACCACGTGCGCTAGTGTGAGTTAACTCCAGGGAGGTAGGGGATGCAAATTACCATGGGTGCATTCAGGCCATGACATCTTGCACCCCCCACAATCAAAAGGTATGGGGGTGTCCAGGGAGGGGCTAGGTGATGCCTCTACATTGGTTAGGACCAGAGTAAACCTAAAACAGGATGACCACTTGCACTAGTGTGAATAGCCCCAAGAGAAATAGGGGATGCAAAATGCCATAGGTGCATTCAGGCCATGACATCTTGCACCCCCCACAATCAAAAGGTATGGGGGTGTTCCGGGAGGGGTTAAGGGACGCCTCTACATTGGTTAGGACCAGAGTAAACATAAACCAGGATGACCACATGCGCTAGTGTCAATAGCCCCAAGAGAAATAGGGGATGCAAATTACCATAGGTGCATTCAGGCCATGATATCTTGCACCCCCCACAATCAAAAGGCATAGGGGTCTCCAAGGAGGGGCTAGGGGACGCCTCTATATTGGTTAGGACCAGATTAAACATACAGCAGGATGACCACGTGCGCTAGTGTGAGTTAACCCCAGGGAGGTAGGGGATGCAAACTACCATAGGTGCATTCAGGCCATGATATCTTGCACCCCCCACAATCGAAATGTATGGGGGTGTTCCGGGAGGGGTTAGATGGTGCATCTACATTGATTGGGACCAGATTAAACATACAGCAGGATGACCACGTGCGCTACTGTGAGTTAACCCCAGGGAGGTAGGGGATGGGAATTACCAGAGTTATGTTGAGGCCATGATATCTTGCACTCCCCACAATCAAAAGGCATGGGGGCCTCCAGGGAGGAGTTAGATGGTGCATCTACATTGATTGGGACCAGATTAAACATAAAACAGGATGATCACTTGCGATAGTGTGAATTACCCCAAGAGAAATAGGGGATGCAAATTACCATAGGTGCATTCAGGCCATGATATCTTTCACCCCCCACAATCAAAAGGCATGGGGGTCTCCAGGGAGGGGCTAGGGGATGCCTCTATATTGGTTAGGACCAGAGTGAACATAAAACAGGATGACCACTTGCGCTAGTGTGAATTACCCCAAGAGAAATAGGGGATGCAAATGACCATAGGGGCATTCAGGCCATGATATCTTGCACCCCCCACAATCAAAAGGCATTGGGGTCTCCAGGGAGGGGTTAGATGGTGCATCTACATTGGTTGGGACCAGAATAAACATAAAACAGGATGACCACTTGCGTCAGTGTGAGTTAACCCCAGGGAGGTAGGGGATGCAAACTACCATAGGTGCATTCAGGCCATGATATCTTGCACCCCCCACAATTGAAAGGTATGGGGGTGTTCCGGGAGGGGTTAGAGGACGCCTCTACATTGGTTAGGACCAGAGTAATCATAAACCAGGATGACCACTTGCGCTAGTGTCAATAGCCCCAAAGGGGATGCAAATTACCATAGGTGCATTCAGGCCATGATATCTTGCACCCCCCACAATCAAAAGGCATAGGGGTCTCCAGGGGGGGGGGCTAGGGGACGCCTCTATATTGGTTAGGACCAGATTAAACATACAGCAGGATGACCACATGCGCTAGTGTGAGTTAACCCCAGGGAGGTAGGGGATGCGAACTACCATAGGTGCATTCAGGCCATGACATCTTGCACCCTCCACAATCAAAAGGTATGGGGATGTCCAGGGAGGGGTTAGATGGTGCATCTACATTGATTGGGACCATAGTAAACATAAAACAGGATGACCACTTGCACTAGTGTGAATAGCCCCAAGAGAATAGGGGATGCAAATTACCATAGGTGCATTCAGGCCATGATATCTTGCACCCCCCACACTCAAAAGGCTTGGGGGGCTCCAGGGAGGGGTTAGATGGTGCATCTACATTGATTGAGACCAGATTAAACATAAAACAGGATGACCACATGCGCTAGTGTGAGTTAACCCCATGGAGGTAGGGGATGCGAATTACCATAGGTGTGTTCAGGCCATGACATCTTGCACCCCCCACAATCAAAAGGTATGGGGGTGTCCAGGGCGAGGTTAGATGGTGCCTCTACATTGGTTGGGACTAGATTATACATAAAACAGGATGACCACTTGTGTTAGTGTGAATTACCCCGAGAGAAATAGGGGATGTAAATTACCATAGGTGCAATCAGGCCATGATATCTTGCACCCCCCACAATCAAAAGTTATGTGGTGTCCAGGGAGGGGCTAGATGGTACATCTACTTCGTTTGGGACCAGATTAAACATAAAACAGGATGACCACTTTTGTTAGTGTGAGCTAACCGCAGCGAAGCAGGGGATGCAAAATTACCATAAGTGCATTCAGGCCATGATATCTTGCACCCCCACAATCAAAGGGTATGGGGGTGTCCAGGGCGAGGTTAGATGGTGCCTCTACATTGGTTGGGACTAGATTATACATAAAACAGGATGACCACTTGTGTTAGTGTGAATTACCCCGAGAGAAATAGGGGATGTAAATTACCATAGGTGCAATCAGGCCATGATATCTTGCACCCCCCACAATCAAAAGTTATGTGGTGTCCAGGGAGGGGCTAGATGGTACATCTACTTCGTTTGGGACCAGATTAAACATAAAACAGGATGACCACTTTTGTTAGTGTGAGCTAACCGCAGCGAAGCAGGGGATGCAAAATTACCATAAGTGCATTCAGGCCATGATATCTTGCACCCCCACAATCAAAGGGTATGGAGGCATCCAGGGAAGGGCTAGGTGGTGCCTCTACATCATTTGGGACCAGAGTAAACATAAAACAGGATGTGTGTTACAGGTTTTGTGAATTACCATAGTTGCGTTCAGGCCATGATATCATGCACCCCAACAATGAAAAGGTATGGGGGTGTCAAGGGAGGAGATAGGTGGTGCCGATACATTGATAGGGACCAGATTAAACGTAAAACAGGATGACGACTTGTGTCATTGTGAGTTAACCCCAGGGAGACCGGGGATGCAAATTACCATAATACATGTAGGGGGGCTGATGGTGTCTCTCCCAGCATATATATGAGGTAAAAATGGGGTTGAAATAAAAATGTCAACATTTTGGGGGTCATAGTAATTGGGGCACAGTAATCACATAGATCCGTCTTGGAAGCAGACACAGAATTGATCGTTGTAGCTGGAAGGGGAAGGGGATCTTTCGGTTGGAAATGCCCCATTGTATTGTGTGATGGCTGAATGCATGCCGAAGAACAGCACTGCTGAGGAAAAAAGGAAAGGAATTACAAAGACTCTCACTAGTCTGCATTTCATCCCCATACAAACAGCCCAAACTTTAGGTAGGGGGCTTGAGCCTCATTAACCCAGTGGTGTTGTATCCATGACATAGCGCAGCCCATACCAGTCACTTGCAGCAGTGTGTGATAGTGTGCACAGTTTACCAAGCCGCGGGTGAACAGGGAGCTTAACACCAATTACGTAAAATACTGTTGACTTTCCTTCCCAATAACACATGCTGAAGGGAGACCCTACCGTGCACCCCCCTGCATTATGACAGAGTTGTGTGACTGAGCCCCACCTTCCCCTTTATCCTTAAGAGAGGCTCCTGCAGTGATTCCTCGTGCTTTGATGTTGGAATCAAATATAGAAAGGTTCATTATGCCATAAAAAATGTTTAAGCGCCCCATCTACTGTAACAGTACAACCTTTCTTATTATTATACCATTCGAAATAATAACATGTGCGCCCTATCTGCTGTCACAGTACAACCTTTCTTATTTTGACTGTAGTGTGATGTTGGAATAAAATATAGAAAGGTTAATTATGCCATAAAACATGTTTAAGTGCCCCATCTACTGTAACAGTACAACCTTTCTTAGGATTATACCATTTAAAATGATAACATGTGCGCAAATGTACAACTGAGCGAATGCTAGGCTCCCAGACTTTGCACAGTATTCAAAAAACCCCAACATGGGAAGCCGTGTATTATACCATACTGTATGATATTCGGCTTCCCATGACAGAGTGAAGGCCCTGAAACAACGCCCACCTGGTAGCTCTGGCCAATCCCTGAATAGAGATGTTGGAGGGCGGGCTGTAGGCGGGCTATGACATTAGCTTTTCATTTCGGGCTGTATGTATGGCTGTACAGGGCTGGACTGGGAACTAAAAGAGGCCCTGGAAATAAAGTTCAAAGTGGCCCCATATGACACATTTTCAGCAAGCCCAATGCTTTTCCTATGAGAAAATTTGGAAATACCACAAAAAAGAGGCCTAGGGTGCAGAAGCCCACCGGGAAATCTCCAGAGTTCCCTATGGGCCAGTCCACCCCTGTGGCTGTAGCCATCAAGTGGGCGTGACTCCGAAGATTGACGAACAGTGCCTCCCTCAATCTATCATGGCCCGCAGGATAGCATACAACACCGGGCTTGATGTGAACCTTTAGAGGAAAGGGCCCAACTATGTGAGAAGTCATGCAGCAGCTGACATTATGTTTGCATAGACTCTCTTCTTTGTCTCAGTACAAAAAAAACGGTTGGATTGTTTTTGTTTGTTTTGTGTGCCTGAAGAAAAGTGTACAAGAAAAGAACAAAAATCTTGTCCATATTTTTCACATATTCATCACAGTAGTTCATAGTGGTGCAGGAGACATGGCCATTCAGAGTGTACCCCCTCCAGCAATGTTCTTGTCAGAAGTGGGGGAGCCTACAATGCCATGGAAGCAGTGGCTTAAGGTCTTTGAACATTATGCAAATGTGGTTTGTGGCACGAATTATAGGCATAAAGAAAAAAGTCTCTATTCTTACATTGTCTGGGACAAGCAGGTCATGAGAAGTTTGAAGATTTGCCTGATTTGACAGAGGAGTAAAGTGATAATATGAATGAATATGAGAGATCTGTAAAGAAAATGAACAAACATTATGAAAATAAATCGGTACTATTCTGGAACGGTGTAAGTTTGGAAAGAGACTACAATAAGAACCAGAGAGTGTAGAGCAGTATATCTCCGCTCTACGGAAATTAGCGAGGACCTGTACATTTAATCCGCAACTAGAGAAGATGTTACAAGATCAATTCATGTTAGAGTGTAGAAGCAGTAAGGTTAGAGAGGCTATTTATTTATTTATTTTTGTATTTATTGCATTTGATTACACGCCCAAACCCTTGGGTATCACGGCATACATAGATCTTAGTCAAACATCTTGGGTTACATTCATCTTAGTCATCTTAAGCAGTTACAATCCAAGCAGTTACATGCTACTTCAGCCATTACCGGTATATTGAGAGTCTTAGGCAATTACATACATCTTAGGAATGTTGATAAGATTCCTTCGTCTTATTTCTTACATTTTACAAAACATTTTAGGAGACTTAATCAGTTTACATTAAACTAGAAACTCTTGGGCAGTAACAGAAGTGTGGGGGAGACCAGGGAGGTTCCTCAACATGGGGGCTGCATGGGGGTTTGGCAGTATATGGAGTGGTAGGGCAGTCTGTGTTGCGCTTACGTTGCTAGTATTTGTTGAACAACCAGGTTTTTAGTTGTTTCTTAACATTCAGGAAGGAGGTTTTGTTGCTGAGGTGGGTGGGGAGTGAGTTCCAAATGCACGGGGCTGCTATGGGGAAGCGGGTATTGCCTGCTCTGGAAGTAGTGAAGTGTGGGATGTGGAGGAGTGTATTGGTGCTGGATCTCAGTGTTCTGGGTGTGGATTTGCAGGAGATGCTTCGGTTGAGGTAGATTGGGGCTGTGTCAGAGAAAGAATTTATGGGTGATAGTGAGAGTTTTGTGGAGGATTCTCGCTTGTACTGGAAGCCAGTGAGCATCTGGTCTGTGTTGGGAAATGTGTTCTCTTCTGTTAATCCCCAAAGCTGCTCTGAGGGCTTTGTTTTGGAGGAGTTGTAATTTGGATAGTTTTTTTTTGAGGTGCGTAGCAGTAGAACAATGCAATAGTCTAACTTGGTTGGGTAAGGGCCCTAGCAAGGGTCAGGCAGTTATCAGTGGAGAGAAGGAGTCTGATTAGGGTGATGAGCTTGGCAGAATATGCCGTGGAGGAGGCAAGCGCACTAATATGATTATTCATGGTGAGATTGGAGTCGAGATGTACTCCTAAGGTTTTGACTTTGTGCGATATAGTGATGGGGGTGCCGTCAATCACTATGGAAGTGTAGTCAGGTGGAGTTTGCTGAGCCTGGCTGGGGTACCGACTATGAGGATCTCAGTTTTTTTTCTCCGTTTAGACAAAGACTATTGTTAGCCATCCAGTTTTGAATGAGGGGGTAGATTTTGTTGATGCAAGCCGTATCCTGATCAAGGTTGCCTGTGATGGGAATAAGTATTTGCGTGTCATCAGCAAAGTTTGTATAAATTACTCTGATAGCATCTAATGCTGCAAAGAGTAATTTTGTGTAGGCGTTGTAGTGTGTAAGGGAGAGGCAGGATCCTTGTGGTATTCCTAGCTGTACAGGGATAGGATCAGCTGCTTCTTCCCCTAAGGTGACTCTTGAGGTGCGGTCCGAAAGGAAGGATTTTATCCAAGAAGTGGCTTTCTTTGAGAAGTGGAAGTTGGTAGATGGGGTGAGGCATAATTTGTCATGGTCGACTAAATCGAACGCCGCGGAGAGGTCTAGAAGTAGTAGAATGCCCAGTTTACCAAAATCCCTAATAGAGTCCATTTGGTTTTTTAGGTCTAGACAGGCGGGCGGTCTCCGTGCTGTGACTAGGAGAGAAACCTGATTGTCTGTCCCCTAACAAGTGGTTCTGTTCTAGGTGGGTTTGAACTTGGGTATATGCTATTTAGTCTATTATTTTGAGGAGAAATGGCACTGTTGTTATGGGCCTGTAGTTTGTGGGGATTGCTGGGTCAAGTGACGGTTTCTTAAGTAGGGGTGTGACTACTTTAATAGATGCTGGTATTTCACTAGAATTGAAGGACTCATTAACAAATTTGGTAATGATGGGTGATAGAGTGGTGGCGCAGTCTTTGACTACTTTGGCAGGGGAACTGTCGCCTTTACAGTTAGATGGCTTCAGAGATGCTATAGGTTTAAGGACATGGTCATTGGTGACTTGTGTGAAGTGGAATTCAGGTACATTAGATCTTGTGATGTGTGTGACGGATGGGATGGGATAGCAGTGAGCTCTAAGAGGATTTTTTGCGAGGCTATTTTGCTTTGGAGTGTGTTCACTTTGGAGGATAGGGCATCTTGTATGGTGGTACATCAAGCTTTACTAATAGTAATGGGGCTGATGGGTTGGATGGGGGATTCTAATTCCCTGATAATGGTAAATAATTCTTTAGTGTTGCAGGCAGCGTTGGAAATACGGTTATTGAGTGATTCAGCTTTGTGGGAAAGTATGCTGAGTTTGTAGACTTTGGCTAATTGTTGCAGTTTGCTTTTGAGTTCTGGGGAGTTGTTTTTTCTGATTAAATGTTCTAGGGCTCTTTTATTCCTTCTGAGTTCTATAAGTTCATCGTTGAACCAGGGGGAGCTGCGTTTTGGTTTGGGCACTTTGGTTTTAGGAAGGGCTACTTCGTCTTTTGCGAGTTTAAGGCATTGGTGATAGTGGTCTGAGATGCTCTCAGTATTGGCGCTGTTTAATGGTTTGGTGTTTAGCAAATTGTTGAGATGGGGATTTAGATTCTCAGGGTGAGTTTGTGTGCATTTCTAACCTGGATGGGTGCTAGGCTAGGTATTTTAGTTGTTGAGTCTGTGTCTAGGTTAATGTTAAATTTGATGAGGTAGTGGTCCTTCCATTGCATCTTGAGGATGTCTACTATGGTAACTACAGTGTTCAAGGTGAGTATCCAATAGAGCGTTCTACCTTTAGAGTGGTTGGGGGCATTCACTATTTGGGAGAACTGCATCTCACAGAATGCCTTGTGGCAGGCTGTTGCTTTGCTGTCCAGGGGGTCATTGAAGCCTAGGTCGAGGTCTCTAGGAGGATGAACTTGGTTTTGGGCTTGAGCATGGGAGTGATTAGAAGAGGTAAGTCTATGTCTGGGTTGGCAAGGGTACTTGGTGCTCTGTATACTATTAGGAAATTGATTGTTGCCTCAGGGCTAATGGCTAACTTGAGAGCGAGGGCTTCATATCCAGTGGGTGAATCCATTTTACATTCCCTGAACTGTAGAGAGGTTTTGTGGATTATGGCCTCACCTCCACCTATGGCATCTGTGCGGTCTGCTCTGAGCAGGGTGTATTCGGAGGGGACGGCTAGTGTGATCTGTAGCCCTGAGGCACTATGCAGCCATATTTCAGTGAGGACCAGTAAATCAAGTTTGAATTCTAGTATGCAGTTGTGTGTGTCGGTAGCGTGGGCTCCAAAGGATCTGACATTAAGTCAGGCTCCTAACAGTAGTTGGCTGGATTTGGGCTGGCTCGAGGCTGGGGTCCGATGGGTCAGGCGGGAGGTCGCTGTGGTGTTGAGTAGGTTTTTTGTGGTTATATGGGAGATGCTGGGTCGTTGGGCGTTGTTGTCCTTCTGAGACATCTGCGGTGTGGGCGTTCTAGTGGGCTGGATATAGTGAAGGGAGTGCTGGTTTTTAATGTGAGGTTGGTGGTGGTGGGTGCGTGCTGAGAGTCTGCCATTTCTGTTAGAAGCAGTAATGGGTCTTGTTTGGGCTATATTGTGGGGTTCTGGAAGAGAGCCGTGAGTGGTGCGATCTGCCCAATAGTGGCAGGGTTTGAGTTTGGGGTAGGGGTGTGGTTGAGAAGGCTGGAATACTGAGAAGGAATGGCATTGGGCATGGCAAAGGTTGGTGCCTGGGGCAGTAAAGCCAGGCCAAGCCTGTTTTATGACAGGCTGTATCGTTGGTAAGCATGGATGCTGGATGGCCAGGGGTAGTGGTGCTATGAGCAGAAGATGACCTGCATCTAGAGACTGTCCTACATATGGCCAAAGAGGTTGAGCACACCAAAAAACATGTAAGGACACTCGAAGGCAGAGTAAAATAAATTACTGTTAAGGCTGCCACAGACGCTACCCCTGCCCAGCCCTGAGTGGAACCAATTGCTGCTGTCACCAATCAAGCTGTGAGAAGGAGGTGGAATAGCGATAACAGAAAGGGCCTGGGTACAGAATTAAGCAGATGGAGAGGCAGATCGGGTTTAAGGGGACAGGTTTATTTAAGGACATGTTACAGATGTAACAGCCCATCACACTGGGCCAACAGTCCGAGCTGAGAATCATTTGTAGAATCTGTTTTGGCAGAGGACACCTGGCTAGGTGTTGCAGGAATAGGAATGTCTCTTTGAAATGAATTGGAAAATTAATATAGTGATGAAGATGTTGAGGAAGGCAGTTCGGCTTTGGGGAATAAAGAAGACAATTTGGACAGTCCAAAGACTGTGATCCATGTTAACGATGTACCGGTTGTAATGATGGTTGACTCTGAAGCTAAATACTTTCTCATCCTGCAGGCGGAGTGGAAGAAGTTTGGAACCAGGTATTAACATGAAGTATATATGAATCCAAGAGTTTATGGAGGAGTGAAGATGGGCCTCATTGGTTTGTTCAAAGCATCTTTACGCTTCAAAGAAAGAGAAACTATGAGAAGAATTTACATGTCGAAGAAAGGGGCTTCTGTTCTACCTTTTGAATACGAATTTGATAACTGGAAGTCTTAAGCAAGAAGAGTTACTAACCTGGATCAGAATGGACCAACTGTTGTGCTGAAAGAATCCCCCCAAGAGACCTGAGTCCTCCCCGCTGATGTACAGCGCCAAACAACACAGAACCCTCAGGGAAACCCTCTGGGGAAAAAAAACGTGGACGGCCGTGGTCTTCGGTTCAGTCTTGCTGGAGGTCGCATTCAGTGTGATGGCTGAAATTCTGAATAATGGCGACTACCTAGAGTGTAGAAATAGAAACTTAGCGTGTGGGTTTTGAGAGGTGAAGTCCATTAATAAGAAAAGAGAAAGCAAGTATCCATGTATCCCTGCAGGTTGGTATGCAGTGGAATCTGTCTGTGAAGATGGGAGAAGCCAGGTCTATATAGAAGGAAACAGAGAGTAAGGTAGAGATCCTTGGAAGTAAGAAGCAGTGGGGTAAGGAGCTGCCTACATTCGTTTTACGGTATGCATGTCTGAGTGAGGTAATCCCTTCGGGGGTACAGTAGTCGCAAGATAACAAACCCGATTTATAAAATACTGAAGATAGGAAAGTGAATGGAGATTGGTAAAAGATTTCAGTTGAAAGCGTGTTACTATACCTGAGATGCCATATCATTGCCAAGTAGAAGTCTCGTAACTGGGACAATCTCGGATACAGAATCGTGAATGTGGCGGTCGCGGATGCGATCTGAAATGAGATTCTCGCATGAGATAAGTCATAAAAGAGAAAGCATCTATTGAAGTCGAACAGTGTCGTACCGTTGCCGGGTAACGGAATAGCGTTCCCGGAAGAATGCGCCGTGAGCAGGGTTTCGCGAGGAGAGTTTCGTGAGTCCAAGTAGGCGTCCTACATTTGAAAACGCAGAAGTTTAAGCACGGATATGAAGAAACAGAGGATAGATTAGGGTTTGCCTAGTGAGCGAACTTACAGAGTGTTTACATTGGGGAGAAGTGACGCGGGGACTGCAGGGCTCCAAAGACTGATAACTGTTTCCATACTCTGCAGTAGGCGGAGTCCTTCGGGTAAGGTAGCCAGAAGCTAGCATGCTGACAGCGGTCCCAGGCACCATCTTGGAAGGAGTGCAGAAAGACACTCCAATGCGTCCCCAGCGCTTCCAGTGCTGCCAAAGAGACTAAGGCAAGCCTGGATTCGTAACGGCTTCACCATTTCTGAACTGGGTGCAACAGAAGATGCTGAAAGTTAAACTGGATCCAAACGCAGATGATTTGGGGTGGAAGCCTCCGAGAGAAATATCAAAAGGGTTCAGAGTGAAGTATTCAAGGATGAAATAGGTTGTTTAAGGGGCGTCATGCATCGCATAGTGCTTAAACAAGGTTGCAGACAAGTAGTTCAAGAATTGCACAAGGTTCCATTGTCCATGAGAGACAAAGTGCAATTGGAACTAAAATTGCAGGAAGAGCAAGGGATCATAGGGAGCATGAATGCCTCTGTGTGGGTGTCACCTTTGATGGTGGTAAGAAAGAGTTCAGGAAAGGTTAGAGTTTGTGTTGTCTTCTCTGCCCAATATTCAAGAACTGATATCAACGTCCCAGTGAAGGTGTTTTCGACACTTGAGCTCACTTCAGCATGCCCCTAAATCAAATTGCATAAGGAATCCAGGCATTTTACTGCTTTCATAACACTGGAAGTATTATTTCAATACCACACGATGCCATTTTGCCTCAACTCTGCAGCATTGGTATTTAAAAAGATTATGTACTGGATATTTGATGGGGCAGAAGGGGTTGTTTTATTCCAAAATTACATCTTGGTGTATGCAGAAAGCAAGGAGGAACATGGCAAGATATTACAGCATGATGTTGGAATGACATTGAGCAAAGAATAATCAAATATCAACAGGAAAGAAATGGAATATCTGGGCCACGTGATATCCAAGGAAGGTATTTTACAGAGAAAGGATCTGAGTGAGATGAAAGAACACATGGCCACACCACGTTTCAAAGATCTAGTTGGAACATTTTTAGTTATGGCAGAGTACTGTTCAAAGATAATTTGAGGATTTGCAGATTACACCGTAGCCTTAAGAAGAGCAATGAAATGGGCACAATGTTTGCTCGGAATGAAGGTTTGAGGTAGAATTTCATTGCATAAAGAAAGCTTTGGTGAAAGCGCCAACCTTAAAAAACTACAAGAGTGGGAGACGGACAGGAATCACTATGGATGCGAGCAATATTGGACTAGGGGCTATTTTAACACACAGATTAAGGGAAGGAGACTGTAGTAGCATTTGCTTCACGTCTGCTGAAAGTACTGGAGAAGGGGTATACAGCCATTGAAAAGGGAGCTCTAGCCATTAGATGGGCTGCCGACAAGTTCAGAGGTTTTATCTGGTGGACAAGATTTGAAATACACACTGACCACAAACCCTTTGTTGAAGTGTTTACTACAAAAGCTCTAGACAAGGTGTCAGGTAGAATAAGAAGATATTTGTCCAGACTAAAGGAATTGTACTTTACACTAACATACATACCTGGAATAAAAAACTATTTCGCAGATTGCTTGTTTCGGATAACAAGAAATGTAGAAACTAATAACAAATATGATGATCAAGAGGTCATCTTTGAGGTATCCGAATCCTCAATTCCAGAGCAGAAATGGAATGAGGAAATGTTGCAGGATGAGAAATTGGGTCTGGTCATCAAGGACTTAATGGAAGGGGGGTTGTGCAAGAAGACTCTACAAGATTTAGCAATGGAAGCTTTATGACGCATAAGCAATTAACTGTATGTCCAAAAGGGAATGCTAATGAGAGGTAACAAATTGGCGCCAGCCGAAGGTATTGGCCAGTAGTTGATCAATCTTGGTCATGAGTGACATCAAGGAATAGTGAGGACAAAACACAGGATAAGGAAAAGCGATGTGTGGCCAGCGTATGACCCGCACATTGAGAGGATCATGAGGAACTGTATCCTTTGTGCAAAAAGCATCAAGGTTTGAGTGAATGAGAAGCATCCAATGGCTCTCACAGATGTACCAGTGAGACTGTAGGCAAAAGTGGCAATTGATGTGATTGGGCTGATATGGAGTGGTGCTTGTCACACATATTTTGTTATGGTGATAGACTTGTTGACCAGGTGGGTGGAGCTGTTAATGAGGCCACACGTGACTGCTGGAAGTGGGATTGAATTCTTGGAGGAAATATGTGGTCGCAAGGGTTACCCTTATACGATTTTTGCAGATAACTGATCGAAATTCAAGTCAAGAGAAATGGGAGAGTATTTTAAGGCAAGGGCCATTACACATAAGACAAGTGCTATATATCATTCCCAAACTAATGGAGTTGTGGAGAGATTTAATAGGGTTATCAAAGAGTCCATTAGATGGGCTTGGTCTAATGGGTGAGACTGGAAGGATGCTGTAAAGAAGAGGGTTGTGGCTCACAGGTTCAAGCCATATAGTACTACTGGAATTTCCCCTTTTGAGCAGGGGGAGGAAGGCCGTACTAAACTTTTTGTTCCGTTTGGATGGGTGATGTGGCCAGTATGGGGGTGGCTTTGGATGGCATGAGAGAGAACATCAATGAAAGGCAAATGAAAAACAAAGTGTTGTGTGTTGAGAGATGCTTTAAAAAGGCCATACCTCTGCAGGTGGGTCAATGGGCCAGAATCAAGTTGCCTGCTGCTATGAGTCGATGATGGATGTTAGTGGTCAAAGCCGATCTAGGTGAAAGAGGCCTTTAAATATGCAGTGAGAACAGAGGATGGAAGAGTTTGGAATTTAGAGAGGGTGATGATAGCGAATGTAAGGTATGGTGGTGTGGTGTGTGATAGGAGTGAGGTGAGTATGGGTCGAAGAGATGGTGGAGAATTTCCCAGAAGGCCAGCCAAGTGCAGCACATACAGTTTTCTAATAATAATTCGGCTGCAGGTATACCCAACATGTCAGGATAGTCACGCCTGAAAAGCTAGATGCCATTGCAAATCAGTTGGTATAGCTCTACAAGTTCGTCAAACAAGTGAGGGAGGTGAACTAACTAGTGGATAGCTAATGGGTAACGCAACCCCACGGGGTGTTCCACGCTGCCCACAACACCCTCCATCTGTCAGGAGAGCAAGTGAATGCATTTGAGCTACTTGACCATCTGACAATGAGAGATGAGAATGACACCCATGTATAGGAAGTGCAGTTCTTGAAGGTGAGCAGCAGGCCATTTGTTGTCAGATGCTGTACCAGCACTGACCCTAAGATGAGCACGACCCAAGTTTCTATGATGTGAATACCACCTATATGTCAAACAAGTAGTACTGGCTGTCAGGCATGGTAAAAGCCAACTTCAACAAATTCAACTCAATGTTCTCTACAGAACATATATGACCCCGAAGAGAGTCTCCAGCTTTAACAACAAGGCAATACCAAACTGCCCTTGGTGCGGCACCACCCCAGCAGACCTACTGCACATGTTCTGGTCTTGCAACAGGGTGTCGCAATTCTGGTCCAGAATAAAACAAACCTGCACGGAAGCTGGCATCACCAGATACAACTGGGACCCCCAGGAATGCCTCCTCGGAACTTACCCTAGACTGAGCAAGATCAAGCACGTGGTCAAGCTAATGGACATCTCCTGCATCCTAGCTAAAAGAACCATAGCTATGGCTTGGAAATCCAAGCCGGGCCCGAGATACCAACACTGGCTTGGAGAACTAGAGCGTTGGACCACAGCCGAGACCAGGGCCTGGCAAGATGGAGCCACTACTGGGACCGCCGACGTGAACAACACCCTCGAAGCGTGGAGGGCTCTCCTCCGCGACGTACCCTTCTCTGCTGACCACAAGCCCCCCTGAGGTGCCTGTCCACCCCAATTCCAAAACAACCACGGATCCACCCAACATCTGAACCTTGAACAATCGCAAGCCCCTTGCCTTCATACTCCTTTCCTCCAGGATACCTGACGAACGAAGACATCCTCACAAAGAGACTGTGCATGTTTGTTGTTACTTTTTGTTGTTACCTGTTTCTTTCACACCTTATTCGGCTATGAGTACCTTCATTAAATGCAACCTTGAAATGTAACCTTTAAGAAAATGCCAATAAAAAAGTGTTTTAAAAAAAAAGCCAACTTCAAGAGTGAAGCGGAGCGGGTAATGGATCTGGGTGCTATTGGGAAGTCCGTTAGTGCTTCGAGTACCCTTGCTGTGCAGGTTGTTACAAATGGAACCACTGATCAGAAGGTTTGCATCGATTTAGAAAACAACTAATATGTTTAAATAGACTGTCACCAATCAAATACCCTGAGCTGATGAGCTGTTAAAGTCTTTGGGTTACACCAGGTTCGTGAGTGAGCTGGACCGCAAGAGCAGGTACTTCTAGAAAGCACTTAGTGATGGAGGAAAAAAGAGGTCTGCATTTTTAACTTGAGGTAGCCATTTTAGTTTATTTCAAAGCCCCTAGGATTGAAAAAGGACCCTCAATGTTTTGGAGGGTGGCGAAACAGGTTCTAGCTAAACTGGAAGACTATGGAATTACATAAATGGGCTTTACTGCTGTATTCAGATGGTAACTAAACTTGCAACCTCCTAAGCCCATTTGATAGTCTAGAAATACTCCCTGTCTTTAAAGGCCTGTAGGTGATTGGTATAGAAAGGGAATGTGACCTTCTGTAGTCAAAAAGCGTGTGAAAGACCGATCTGGCAAGTCTGGTCTTTCTTGCGAATAAGTAGTTTATAGGAGCATTTTCATTATTCCAGTGACTTATTGATTGAAGTAATAAGGTCCTTTTATAGGGGCACTGCATAATGATGATAGGCCAACAGCAGCTGACAATGAAGCTACTTCCGTCAATACAACCCATGGCTCTAAGCCCCTTATGCATCATATTATACACACACATTCTATAATACTACAACTAAGACGCCCTACCCCCCAACCCTCACTCAAAGAAGAAGCCAACAACAATTGTATGGTTTTACTGGGTTCATTCGAGCCTTTGAGACAATTAAACTAGTCCTGTGTGCTGCTATGGTTGTGCACACCCCATGCATCAGTCCAAATCGATGTCTACAAGACAACATCAATGCGGCACAGGAATCTGGAAGCAATATTAACAGATGGTTTGACCAGAACCTTGCAACTCTGAAGCGCTAGGGCAGAAATGTGTGGTATATGATAGGTTATTTATAATGCGCTTAATACCTAGAGGTTTCTAAGCGCAGACCCAGGAATCGAACCTCTGGTGCACTGTGTCGTCTTGCTTCCAAGGCGAGCCCGATACCCCTGACCTATCCTCCCGAAACTATAAATAGCCAGAGTCCAAAACAGAAACAAATAATATGCAAACTAGTTCTAGCGGAGCCATTACCATTGGAATATTGAAACATGATATGTAATGTTATGTGACTGGAATTTATACCGCACACGGCTGCCATTTGGCATGGGTATGGAGTGATTTTACCGAAATAAAAATAACGAATAACATTTTTATCTATACATTTTTGCTGAAGAAATACTGCATTTGTTTAAATATATATGGGGGTGTGGTAAGGGGTTATAACAGATGGGGCAGGCATTGGGGTAAGATTATAAACAAATGGAAATGGGGGACACCCCCAATTGAAAAAAAAAAGAAATTTATTATGTTTTCAGTAAAAATGTTTAGCTAAAAAAGGTTTCCTTATTTTTTTATCCAGTAAAATCACATGTAACCATTTGCATGGTCTCCTCCAGGTGCCCTGGATGATTTGACAGAGAGGGAGTTGCTGTCTTAGTGGGCAAAGAGGGTACATTCAAGCTAGCTTCACTGCTGTGTTGGTGTGTGCAAACTGTAAGTACCGAGCTCCATTTGTAGACTGCTGTTATTGAAGGAAGCCCTTTGTATCCATGGGTGCTAGGATACATTAGCCAGTGTGGCAGTAGCTAAGTTGTTGAAGAGGTGTAGAGTTCTGTATGATCTCTGTAGGGAGGATTTTTTAATTTGCTGTGTGCGGGGCATTGTTGGTTTGCATGTGGTGTGTTTGAGCATGGAAGAGGAGCTAGTCCTTCCCTCTGAGGAGGACGATGGAATTTGAGAGAGCCCCAGTTCCTCTCCTCATACCCCCTCTTGTACCAGCATGCTGCTATGCAGTGCTCATTCCTCTTACCCAAAGCTTCATGTACAAGATGCTTGACCGTCTCTATTTCTTTTCGTAGAGTTAAAACCAACAAATGGAAAGCAGTCTTTCAAAGCCCCACGATGTCTGCAACCTATCATCAGAGGCCTAGACCCGAATATGGGAATACAACCCTCCAATATCCTGCGCTGCTGGCATCCCACTGATGCAGGAAAAGAAACGGCAGTGGGAGAGAGAGAGAGAGACGGTAGATCAGCCATACCACGGGTGCGGAAGAAGCCGCACAATGCTCTCCAGCGCAGGAAATAAAGGCACCAAACCTGGTCATTCCTTCCCTAGACCCCCAGGAACTTTACAATGGATCTGTACCACTAAAGAGACTGTACCTACCAGGGGGGCGCCCAGAACAAAGCCCCCTAACACTAACCTGAGCATTGAACACTGTGGCCAGTCATCATGGTGCCACAACGTGCCTGCATGGAGAAAAGGAGAGGGGCTTATCCCACTATTGAACAATTTTGCTAATTGTATCCTCCTACCCCTCCCACCCCCTCGTCCCCAAACAGGAAAGATCGTGGTAGATTGAGTAGGGAAAGCAAACCAATGGCAGGAAGTGGAGGGCACAAAATTGACAGGAAGTTGGGGGTTGTTCATGTGAGGTCAGAAGAGGTGGAGGTGGTGTACCAAGAGACCAGCACGGGGTAGAAATGAGCAGTGGATTGTGGAAGCGATTTCTGGAAAAGGTGAGGTATTTTGGTTTGTGGGTTCAACTGGTACTACAGTGTGAGTGGACGTGATTGTGTGGAAGGAGTGAATATGAAGTGCAAGGAACAGAGTGAAAGTGGGGTGTCCAAGCACCAGTTTGTATGAGGGAGTAGTAGTGTGGAGGAGGGAGAAGTAGGGCAGAGGAGTAGGTATTAGTGTGGAGGACAGAGTAGTAGTAAAGAGGAGGGAGGAGTAACACCAAAGGGTGGAGGTGGGGCCTAGAAAGTACAAGAGACATCAGAGGGACCGAGGAGAAGAGGAAGGAGGGAATAAAGGTGGGTGGATGTGGAAAGGGAGTGTAGCAAGAGATAAGGAAGAGGGAAATGAAAGAGAGCACATGATAGGAAAAGAACACATCAAGCAGGGTGTATGCAAGGCACACTCCAATACCCCTTACAACTCTAACAAGTTGGTAGAGTAGAGAAAGCTAGGAAGTCGCAAAGGAAGTTTAATGAAATAAGGCCCTTGGGTTGACATCTGAGCTTATCTAGCATATTAGTGTACTTTTGGTAAACAATCACTATTTACTAACTGGGGACTAGGGACACCTCAGTTAGGTAGTAGGTGCATTTAGACGAGAGAGGGAGGGACAGCCATAGCGCACATTGAAAGTTCAATAAAAGCCCTTGAGCTGAGCCAATAGGTCTGACAAGTAAATCTTGCAAAGGAATATTTAGCAAATCACACAGTAACATTGTGTAAATTGTGCTAAAGCAATCCATGAAGCATAGTCTATATTCCTAGAAATATGTTTAACTATGAGACCGGCAAGCCATCAAGAAAGAGGTTAATGCATTTGTGAAGCATGAAAACCAAGATATTTCCCCAAAAGTCTAGTATATACTAAGTGTGTGATCATATAAGCACACCTTAAGACTGTACTGTAACAAGTGCCTGATGTGCGCTATACAAATGTTAATAAAACAAAAACAAACAAACCTAATGTACACTACATCAACAATATATACAGCCCAGTGTTCCAGCTTTAAACAAGGCTCCCCGTAGACATTTTGAAATGGGCCTGTGTTCTCCTTAAACCAGCCCTGTGTCCTGTGGAGCTGAGGTGTGGAGGGAACAGGGTTTGGATGGTGGCGCAAAAGTTGGAAAGAAGAGACATGGATGGTGATGTAACAGGGGTTGATAAAGATGGAATGGGCCAGGAAACGGAGATATGACCAGATGGTGGTGGTGTGGGATGTGAAGGCATTGGCTTGGATGGTGATGTGTGGGAAAAAAGAGACACATGGAAGGCACTGGAACGCACAGGCGAGGGAAGCACATACCGACTGGATGGTGGAGTTAGGATAGTACAGGCAAATGGGATGGTGTGTGTGTGTTCGCATGGTGGTGGCACTGGGTGGTAGGTTGGCTCGGGAAAGCACTGGGTGGGCAGGATCAATGATGGGGCCAGCACCAGTGTTTGAATGGTCTGATGGGAAGGTGTGACTTGGTGTAGGAGGGTTGTGCTGGCTGGGCCAGGTGAAATGGTGCAGCACAGTATGTGGCATGCTTCATAGCCGGTTCCTTGGGCTGGACCAGTCCTAAATGAGGGTCAGATTAGAGACCATCTTTTGGCCCAGGCTGGTTGTAGCCTCACCAGGCTCACCCAGTTCTAGAGGTGGGTCAAACCACTCAAAGAGCGCTCCTGAGTCCTTGGTCATTAAGATCACTAGGAGGCCCATGGTGGACTATACCCATGTGTGAAATTATGCTGCTTTGAGCATGGTAACCATCAATGTTGTGGTTTACCGTATCGAAAGCAGAGGAGAGGTCAAGAAGAATGAGGACAGAGGGAGAATTAGAATCAAGGTTTGAGAGCAGGTCTTCACAGGTGTTCAGAAAAGCAGTTTCTGTGTCTCTGGATGTTCTAAAGCCAAACCGATGGTCTTGGAGACAACCAACAGATTCAGTGTAGAGGGTAAGTTGAGAGATATGATATGATAGTTTATTTATATAGCGCCTATACACAATGTGTTTCAAAGCGCTCTTTGATAGCCAACCCCTGCAGTTTTCCCAGGAAAGGATTGATGGAGATCGGGTGATAGCCAGAATAGTAGAGTTGGCAGAGTATTTTTTAAGCAGAGGGTGCACAAGGGAGTGCTTGAGGGAAGTGGAGAAGACTCCAGTGGCAAAGGAGAGGTTACAGAGATCTGCCAAGGCTGGAGCCAGTGAGTAAATATTGTCCTTGGTTTTGGAGGGGCAGGGGTCTACCTGTTTGGTAGAAGCTTTCATAGACCGGACTTGTCTAGAGACCTCCTCGGGTGTGACAGGGGAGAGGGAGGAGAGAAGGGGAGTGGTGGGAGCGGCGGAGGGGGTCCAGGAGGTGATGGTGCACGAGTGGGTGCAGAGGAGAGAGAAGACTAGATGTCCTGTGTTTTGGTAGTAAAGTGTGCGGCCAGGGCCAAGCAAAGGGCATGGTGGGGTGCGGTAGAAGAAGAGGCTGCAGTAGGATTGGCCAGTTCCTTACAGACTTAAAGTTTGGCCATGTTGTTGGATGCCACAGAGATGGGGGCTTGAATATGGACTCTTTTCTTGGACCCGATACAGAGTCTATATTGTCTTTGCAGAAGACGGCAGGCCAGCTTGTCAGAGGTGGCGCCTGAAGACCCCCATTTCCGATCCGCTACCCTGCACTTGCGTTTAAGGTCAGCCAGGTCTTACCAGGAGTTGCATTTTTGGGCAGGCTTCAGTCAGACCCTTATGACCGGGGCAAGGATGTCAAGGGTAGTGGAGATGGAAAGGTGAAAGTTAGAGATGGCCATATCAGGGTGGGAGTCAACCGCAAGAGTGGGAGGAGGAGAGTATGTGGAGGCAAAGGCAGCCACTGACACTTTTTTCCTGGGTCCGATGACCTTGAAGGGCAGAGGCAGTGCAGGGTGTGCCACTGCTAAAGGAGAGGGAAGCTTCAAGTGAGAGGAGAGAAGAGAATGATCAGTCCAGGAGACAGGAGTGGTGAGAGGATTAGTGAGAGGAATGTTTGTGGAGAAAAGAGCATCCAAGGTGTGGCCGGCATTGTGCGTCTGACCAGAAGGTAGAATGGAGATCTTCTCCTGGCCTTTCATCTTCCATGCAATATTTCCACCTTTCTCCCACCACCCCTTTTGTTCTTCTTTCTCCTCTTCATATAACATAGGCAGCTGGAGCCTCTACTCAACTGCGTGTATAAGAACTAATGTGTGAGTCAATGTGTATGTATATATATATATATATATATATATATATATATATATATATATATATATATATATTCAACTTTTCCAATTACAGTACCTTGCATGGCGTGCCCAAGGTTCATTACATTCCACCTTACTTGCAAAACCATGCTCTGCCGCAGATGGCTGCCACAGGTTACCCGAATTTGCCTCCAGGTCAGGGCTTGACTTGCCAATCTTAATTTTTTTCTGTGGCAGTGTTCTTTTTTTAAAGGCTAATTCAGCCTAAACTTTCCCCACGACTGTGCTTCTTAACCTTTTTTTTTTAATGACTGTGCCCCTTTAACACTTTTTCCTCTGCGGCAGTGTTGCTTTCCTAAACGGGTGATGTCACTGCTGGACTCTGCCCAGCTCCTATCTACCTGGGTGGAGCCTACGACAACCTGCACACTCCAGCACTGGACCCAGGCCGCATAGGAAGCGCGGCCGGGCTCCAGGTAAGTCTTGCACTACCCTCGCCGTCTGGACTCAGACTGGACCTGATGGTTACCATGCTCAAAGCAGCATAATTTCACACATGGATATAGTACACCATGGGCCTCCTAGTGTTATTAATGACCAAGGATTCACGAGCACTCTTTGAGTGGTTTGACCCATCTCTAGAACTGGGAGAGCCTGGGTGAGGCTAAAGCCAGCCTGGTCCAAAAGAGGGGCTCTAATCCGACCCTCATTTAGTACAGGTCCAGCCCAAGGAACCGGCTGACTCATTAGCCCCATTGTGTCTGCCCTGGACTGGCGTGGTAAAGATTTGCTATGCCTGCTTGTTGGCAAAGCTTTTCTGACTCTCCACCACTCGCACAACTCCAGATTGGCTGAGGCAGGACAGGAAGTCTACAGACCACTCTTAAAGAAAAGAGGCATTTTCTCTTTTTCCACCAGCTTTTATAAAGCCAGATCATTTTGTGGTTGAGGCATATTTTGGCTCATGAATATGACGTGGAGTGTGGAGTAGTGGCAACCTGGGATAGGTTTAGTTTAGCCAGGTAAGTTTGCTGTCCATGTCCACATAGGCTATGAAGCATTCCACAGACTGTGCTGCCCCATTTCGCCTAGCCCAGTCAGCATAAACCTCCCACCCCAAGATACTCCTTCCCATGAGACCATTTAAACACTGGTGCTGGCCCCATAATTGATCCTGGCCATCCAATGCTTCCCCGAGCCTACCCACCGCTGAGTGCCACCACCATGCGAACACACACACACCTTCCCTGTTCCCTGTACTATCCTAACTCCATTATCCAGTCAGTGCTTCCCTCACCTGTGTGTTCCAGTGCCTTCCATGTGCCTTTTTCCCACACGTCACCATCCAAGCCCAATGTCTCCACATCCCAGCTCCACCATCCAGCACCACATCTCCATTCCCTGGCCCATTCCATCTTCATCAACCCCTCTTACATCACCATCCATGTCTCTTCTTTCCAACCTTCGTGCCACCATCCAAACCCTGTTCCCTCCACATCTCAGCTCCACAGGACAGGGCTGGCTTAAGGTGAACACTGGCCCATTTCAAAATGGCTACGGGGGACCCGTGTTTAAAGCTGGAACACTTGGCTGTATATATTTTTGATGTTGTGTACATTAAGGTGTGCTGATATGATCACACACTTTGTATTTAATAGACTCTTTTTGGGGAAATATTTTGTTTTTCATACTTCACATATTTTTTAACCTCTTTCTTGATGTTAATGTTCCACGATATTTGTACTGCGCACTATCACCACCGGAGTGGTCCCCTGGCGCTCTGGTGGCTTTGAAAAGGGAAGCGGGGGTGGGGGGTGAGTTAGTGGGAACGAGCAGGAAAAGTGCAAGAGAGCATTGAAGTGCCGTTGACAGCTGCAGCCCGGTTACAACTGATCACTGGGCTTGGGAGCTTTCCGGTGGGTAGCCGTTGTGTGATGTTGTGCGAGTCTGTGTGGCTTGTTTTGTTGTTACAGTGTAGTGAAGTGTGTACGGTTTTGTGCTATAGGGTTGTGGCTGTGTTTGGTTAGAGTTTGATAGGTGTATGCAGAGGGGTGAGCTGTCATGGCCACAGGGCAAGAACCACAAGCTCCACTACATAAAGGGTCCAGTTGGACCCAGTCCTGGCGCCTTTGGTGCCAGGCTCATGAGAAAGTGTGCTCTGCACACTTTTATTCTGGTTCACGTGCTATTTTCTCCCCTGCAGGGCCTCCATGTGCCTCCAGGTCAGACGTGGCCATAGAAGTGCATTGGGCTGCACATACAGCATCTTCTGGGAGTGGCAGGGTTGGGCCACAAGTCAGAACAAATGGCGTGGCCGGGACCAGGCTATTTAAGCCTGCCCCCGCCCGCATGCAAGCGCTTCGCGTTAGTCTGCTTATAGCAGTGTAACGCTCACCGCCACCTGAAGTGCATATTACCTGATTCCAGCCGCAACCGCATTCGGAGTGCATCCATACCTGATTCCAGCAGCAACCGCAGTCGGAGCACATCTTACCTGATTCCAGCAGCAACCGCAGTCGGAGCGCATCTTTACCTGATTGAAGCAGCAACCGCAGTCAGAGCGCATCCTTACCTGATACCAACTTCCAGCCTCAACACTTACTCGGGGGTCCATCTTCGGCCAGCATCATCGCTGATTCACCCGCCGCCAGATCTTCGGATAACAGGATCCCAGTCTGAATTCGCCAGGCCATTCCTGCAAGAGAAAAGGACAAACAAGGTTAGAAAAACTATAAAGACATTACGCTAAGGTCGCGCTCAAACCAATCCTGTGCTTGACCTAAGAACCAAACTTACTGTGAACTCTCTTTTTCTCCATTGGGGCTCACTTCTTGCACCACAATTCCACTGGGCCTCATATCACCTATTGGGAAAAAGAAAAGACATTACAAGAGATACGGACAATAATCAAGGAAAAAGACATTACAAAAGAACACAGACAATAATCATTATCGAAGGATACTTACCTTTTGAAGTGGTTCAGCCACAGCTGGTCTGGGCTGCCACGCATATGGACCAGTGAAGAAACTCATTCTATCTAAAAGCGCCCCTGCAGTGAGAAGCAGGACGGAAAGCTCGCCATCATAATTAAACAGGTGAGACTATATGGGTAGGCGCATGTTCACCACATTCTGGGAGGAAGGGTTCGAGGGAGACCACAGCCATATCACAGCATTCTCACGGCCTCTCGTATTCTTGCAGGGGCAGTACCAACAACCAGCGCAGTCCACAACACGGGAGCAGGGGAAGAAGCCTGACCAAGGGGAGTCGGTTCCAGGGAGGGCTGCAACCGTGCCCCAACATCCCCGCAGAGACCAGGTGAGCGTAACATGAGATTGTTAGTGAGCTGGTTATTGGCATCGCTGTCTAGATGTGATGTGCTAAATTTCCACATTCTTTCTAGATGTGGCGCGTAAATATCTCTGCATTTCTATCTAGATCCGGTACTGGCTAATATTCACAATCCTTTCTATATATGGCGCCCACCAATATTGATAACTGTAACCAAATGTGGCACTGGCCCATCTTCGAAATCATGTCTATGTTCGAAGCAAGCTAGAATTCGCAATTCTATCTAAATCTGGCCTCGATAGAATTCCTAATGCAGTCTAGATGTGGCACTGGCTAACAATCGCTATTCTATCTAGATGTGGCACTGGCGGACATTCACAATCCTATCTAGTTGTGACGCAGGCTATTGTTCACAATCTTATCTAAGTGTGGTACGTGCTGTCATTCACAGTTCTGTCTGAGTTTGGCGGAGGCTAATATTCACAATTCTATCTAAATGTGGTACTTGCTAGCCTTCCTAATTCTAACTAAGTATGGCATTATTCCATCTGAGTGTGGCACTTGCTAACCTTCATCATTCTATCTAGATGTGAGGCTGGCTAGTGTTCACGATTCCATCTAAGTGTGGCACTTGCTAATATTCATAATCCTATCTAGATGCGACTCCGGCTAATGTTCTCGATTCCATCTCAGTTTGGCATATGCTATCATTCACATTTCATCTAGGTGTGGCACATGCTATCATTCACATTTCCATTTAAGTGTGGCACTTGCTATCATTCACAATTCCATCTAAATGTGGCACTTGCTGACATTCATAATCCTATCTAGATGCGCCTCAGGCTAATGTTCCCAATTCCATCTAGGTGTGGCACATGCTAACAATCATGATTCCAGCTAAGTGTGGCGGATGCTAACATTCACATTTCTATCTAGATGCGACTCAGGCTAATGTTCACAATTCCATCTAGGTGTGGCACTTGCTGACATTCATAATCCTATCTAGATGCGACTCAGGCTAATGTTCACAATTCCATCTAGATGTGGAACATGCTAACAATCACAATTACATCTAAGTTTGGCGCATGCTATCATTCACAATTCCATCTAAGTGTGGCACTTGCTGACATTCATAATCCTATCTAGATTCGACTCAGGCTAATGTTCACAATTCCAACCAATGTGGTACTTACTAACCCTCAAAATTCTATTTAAGTCGCATAACCCACACCACCACCATCTGGCCACATCTCCATTCCCTGGCCCATTCCATCTTTATCAACCCCTCTTACATCACCATCCATGTCTCTTCTTTCCAACCTTCGCGCCACCATCCAAACCCTGTTCCCTCCACATCTCTGCTCCACAGGACACGGGGCTGGCTTACGGAGAACACTTGCGCATTTCAAAATGTCTACGGGGGACCCTTGTTTAAAGCTGGAACACTCCTTGGATTTTCTATGTTTACATCAATGTTTACATTGTCACTTATATACATATTTGCCAACCTCAAGGAGAATGGTTCAACCCTTAGGTTTTCTCTGTTTACACAAATATATCACAGTTCTTTCCTTGGACCTCTGATATCCTTTACAGAAAAGGGTAATGGTTCTTCCCTTGTGATCCACAAAACAAAGTAGGGGGATCTCTTACATTATTCTCTCAGATTTCCACAATTCCTGTAGGCTTGGGGGGGGGATCTCTGCCCTGATTTTTCAATCCCTGGTTTACTCTCCTGCCAGGGTTTTCACATTGCTACTTGGATGTGAGTCCCAGACCTGCTGAGTGCTTGGTTTACTCTCCTGCCAGGGCATTTTAAGTCCACTTATTATTCACATGCAAATGCCAGGTTTACTTATTTTTGCATTTGCTTGACTTCGGCCCACCGACCCTTCTCCAGTTAAGCTTAATGTCCCAATTCCCTTGTAAGGGCTTCTGTCCGCTGCTACTGGTACGCGGTATTCAGCCTGAAGCACCCCATCATCCTGTTCTCCTTCTCTGGGCTTACTACTTGTCTTTGGCAGCTTTGGGGTTCCTCTGCACTCCGTTTGCTGACTGGGAGCACGTCTCGTCGCCTCTTGCTTCCCGCCTTGCCTTCTCCTTCACTTGGGGGTTCCTGCTGCTCCTCTTAGCAGCACTGCAAACACTTCTTGGCCCAACCGCTTGACGCTGTCTTCTCCTTGCTTCAGACTGCTTCACTACCTCCCATGTTCCAACTAGCGTTGGGATGCTCAAGTCTCTCATTCTGCTCAGGTGCTCTGCTTTTGAATGTCCCAGCACCTGTTAGTAGTCTCCAACGACTAGACGGCAGTGTTGGTTTGCCGCTTATGGAGATCTTCATCACTGCATCACTTTCCCTTGTCTCAGTGTTGTAAAAGGGGTGGGGGGCGGGAGTGCATGAGTCTCTGTATCTTTATTGTTGTATACCTCTGTAAAGCGCTCCATTGCTTCTCGAAGCTAGGTCCATGAATACCATAAATATAAAAAGTCTCAGTACTGATTGTTTTAATGTTGTTAAAGGGAGAGGAATATATATGAGTTCCAGCACTTACTGTCCTAATGTTACCAAAGGAAGGGGAACATCCATACGTCCCTGCACTGGTGTCTCAGTATTTTAACAGGGGGGAGGATGGACATAAGTTCCAGGACTTGTTAATATCCTCCCTCGACTAGAACGTGGAGTGGGTTTCTTGCTTCTAGGGATATTAGCTCCTCTATTCCTCTTTCTCCTCTTAGTGGTAAAGGGGGAGACATTCACATGCAGTTGGTGACCAGTAAGTAATGGGGATTCTTTATCTACATCACAATATGCCGTACGGGAAAGGGCTAAAGACAAATACTTGTCATCAAGGAATCCAGGCAAATAATTATTCTGGTCTAATGTTCTTACTCGACTTTCCTGGAGTTTGTCCTCCCCCACAACAACGTCTCTACGTCCTGCCACTACCACCTCAAAACTCTTAAGCGCATTTTTCCATACCTCTCCTTTCCCAACAGACTCTCCGCGGTCCAATCAATTGTTATGTCAAGTCTGGACTATGCTAACCCCCTCTACCTCGGAGTCCATGCGTACCACCGGACTAAACTACAAAGAGCACAAAATGCCGCGGCTAAACTGCTACTAGCACTTGGCCCAAGAGATCGCATCTCCCCAGCTCTCAAAACTCTGCACTGGCTGCCGGTTGCCCGAAGGGTGACCTTCAAAACCTTATGCACCTCCCACCGACCAATACATAAAACCGGACCTCAATACCTTCAGGACAAACTAAAACCCTACCATCCACCACGCACTCTAAGATCAAGCTCGGAGTTGGTTTTTGGTATCACTAGGAGGCCGCCAGTCAGGTTAGGTGGATCATCATTCTCAGCCCTGGCCCCTACTCTGTGGAACTCACTTCCACCCCACATCCGACTCACTGAGGACCTCATGTCTTTCCGCAAATTACTGAAAACGTGGCTCTTCCCCTAAAATTCACTCCTAACTCAAACAGGATAACAGCAACAAAAACAGCAGACCATGATTGCTATATCAAAAATAACAATCCAGCATAGAAACCCTAGCGAGAAAAATCGAAAACTAAAACTGCTAATGTAAATTAAAACGGATATACTGAATAGGGCAAATGAAGTGGATGAGAGGAATGAAGTGGATGAGAGGAATGAAATAGATGCAGTGGGTAAAATGGATGTCGCGGATGAAATGGATGCAGCGGATGAAATAGATGTAGTTGATGTAATGGATAAAGTGGATGGAAGAGATGAAGCAGATGGAACGGATGAAGTGGACGGAACGGGCAGTGGATGGATCAGATGAAATGTATGGATCGGATGAAGTAGGTGGATCGGATGAAGTGGATGGATCAAATGGAGTGGACGGATCGAATGGAATGGCTAGATCCGACAGAGTGGATGGATCAAATGGAACGTATAGAACACATGGAGCGGATGGAATGGATGGAACGGCTAGAGTGGATGGAAGGGATAGAATGGATGGAAGGGCTAGAGTGCATGGAAGAGCTAGAGTGGATGGGACGGCTAGAGTGGATGGCACGGCTAGAGTGGATGGCACGGCTAGAGTGGATGGCACGAAGGGGGTCGATGGAATGGATAGCGTGCATAGAATCAAGGGAGTACATGGAACTGACGGAGTGCATGGAACTGACGGAGTGCATGGAACTGACGGAACGGTTGGATCGGTTGGAACGGATGGAGCGCATGAAACGGATGGAGCGCATGAAACGGGAGGAGCACATGAAACGGATGGAGCGCGTGAAACGGACGGAACTGATGGAGTGGATGGAACTGATGGAGTGGATGGAACGGATGGAGTGGCCTGGAGCGGACGGAGGGCCTGGAACAGACAAGAGTGCCTGGAACAGATAGAGTGCCTGGAATGGATAGAGTGCATGGACATGATAGAGTGCATTGAGTGACAGGAACAAAGGAATCGATGGAATGGATGGAATAGATGGAACGGATGGAGTAGATGGAACGGATGGAGTAGATGTAACAGATAGAACGAATGGAGTGCATAAAACGGAGGGAGCACATGGAACATATGGTGTACATAAAACGGATGGAGTGCATGTGACAGATGGGAGCAGTTGCAACGGATGGAGTAGATGGAATGGATGGAGTAGTTGGAATGGATGGAATAGAAAGAACCGATGGAATAGAATGAACGAAAGGGGTAGAAGGAACGGGTGGAGATGGCGGAAAGGATGGAGATGGCGGAATGGATGGAGTGGGTGGAACGGATAGACTGGAAGGAACAAATGGAGTGAATAGAATAGACGCAGCAGATGTAATAATGGAAAAACTAGTAAACCAAATGATGAACCAGACGAAATGTATGAACAGACGAAGCTGATATATCACATCACCACGCTTATGCTCTCCAATACACCACCATTCAACTAGAACACAGCGATACTATGACACATTCGGTATAGATGTTCTCATACTAACACCCGCCACATACTCCTCATCCTAATTAATCACAGCTGGCTCAGCACACCCTCTAGCCTATGCGTCTCCTCAGGCCTAACACAGCCAAAAATCTGTCTGGATATCAACCCACCAGAATGAGCACATATTCCTGACCTCCCAACCACCACACCTACCGCTAAAAAGCAGCTATCATGCAAGTGCCACACCAGCTGCACACATATCCAGTGCATCCACGCACCTTATGACTCTCTCTACTGACTTGAACTACGGTTCCCGAGGGCGTTCAACCTACCAGCACCTTGAGATCATACCAATGATACATAAGGCGCTACATAAATGCAAAGTAACATAACATAACATAGCCACTTCCAGGGTCAGAGTCAAGTCTGGCCACGTAAGTGCATCTTCCCTCTAGGTAAGCAGTGACGACCTTGCTAGATTCGGCACAATAGCCAACAAGCAAGTTGTCAGTAGGTAGAAGTGGGATAAGATCTGGGTGAGATGTAGAGAGTGCGGGTAGCAAAGTTGAAGACATTGGGGGTCATTACATATTTTCTGGTATCCCGTCGGTTATACCAGTAGGATACGAGAAAATCGACCTACCGTCACCAGCGCCTGATATGCCGGTATTACCGGGATATTCCAGGTGCCAGCAATCTGTGCCGGTAATATTGGCAGTTTTGTGCGGGTGGAGACCTGATTTAAATCCAGCTCTTGGCTGGAGGTGAATCAGTGACCCCCACTGGCCAACCTGTAGTTTGGCGGTGCGGCAAAAGTGCTGGTAACGGAATTAACACCACTTTTACAAACACTTTTTTCGCACCACCAAACCTGTAATGACCCCCTTTGTCTGGATAGAGGAAGGACTACAGAGGAAAGCCAAGGAGTAGGCTTGAGCAGTAGCCAAGTTTGCTGAGCATGAGATTAAAGATTTAGTTTTTTGGATAGTGGTAAGTAAGAAAATGACTAATTTTCCAACTGTCGAGGAGGTTGATACGAGCAGCAGAACAGTGGTAGTGATGAATTGCTGCACTCAGAAATCCCTATAAAAGAGGATCTCAAGATTGCGAGCCTTGGGTGGGATAGCAAGTAGGTCAGGTAGTAACTAGATAGGAGAGGGGAGAGATGGCTTTAGGAGCTTGTACAAATAGGAATTCCATTTGTTCTGCATGAGGCACTGAAGAGCCACCCACTGACGAATTGCAGTGAGATCGTTCACAATCTGTTCCGAGATGGCTGGTGTGAAGGAGGGACGGGAGAAAAATATGTGAGTGTCATCAGCAAAAAGGTGATAGTGAAAGATAAAGGATGAGATAACTCATCCTAGGGCAAAGGTATGGAGGGTGAAGAGCAGATTTCCAAGGTCTGATCCAGGTAGAGGCGATCCTGGCAAGAGAAATTTTGCAACACCCAAGGTCCCGGAGGGGGAGGAGGACAGAGGAGAGGACGACAGTGCCGAAAGCGGCACAAAGGTCCAAAAGGATGTGTATAGAAGAGAGCTTGGAGTGGTGAGCATTGGAGAGAAAGTTGTAGTACTGCATGTGTGCAGTCTCAATGGAGTGTTTACTAGGGGAAGTCAGAGTGGCGTGGATCTGCAAAGCCATTATCCTCAAGGTACTTAGTGTGGCGCTTGAATACTACCCACTCAAGAACTTTTGAATCATGGGGAAGGAGAGAAACTGGGCGATAGTTTTCTGGGATGTTTGGGTCAGTAGAGGGTTTCTTCAATAGGGGTAAGACAGTTGCAGATTTGAAGGAGGCAGGGAAAAGTCCAGCAGAGAGAAAGGGGTTAAGAGTTCAGAGAGATAAGTCACAGTACCTTGTGCCTTAAGTCCTCTGCTCTTATATTTGTTATCACAGAGGGCTTTTTGCGATTTGTAGAGAAGGAGCCAAGTACCCCCACCTTAAGCATCGCTCCCATGTTGCCTATATGTTGGGAACCAGAGTGTGAAACATGTGTAGTACCAGTGAAAATACCAATACCAAGGAGAATCCTGGAAGCAAAGTTCAGATTGAGAAAGCCATACCTGCATACACAACAGTATGATGGCCATTTGAATTAAATACAAGAAGAAGTGAGGGAAATGAGCAAAAGAGCAGACTGGTGACGTCACACTAAGCAAGACTGAAGCACCCAGAAGAGCTGGAGAGACAAGAGAACATAGATATTGTATAAGCATCGAGAAAGTATCAGAGATGAGTAACATTTCGGGATCGGAATGAAGTTGTTTGTTACAGAACTAATGAAGATATCAAGTTATTTTACACGTGTACAGATGCAAAGAAATGCAAGCAGACAAATTATTCTTAAGGCTAGCTATGTAGTGAATAGGCTGCAGCATGCACCTATTACACAGCAACGTTAGTTATGGTTAAGTTGCTAATCCCATAGGAAGAGCACTTTTTGGGCGGCTTATAACTTCGCTCTCCCTGGACGAATCCTCACCAAACTCTGCAAAAAAAACGTATATGGCCCAATCTGAATTTTTGTAAAGTTTGGTGAGGTTTGGTCCGGGGGAGCAAAGTTATAGGCGGGGTCCCAAAATGTCTTTTTTTCCCGTAGACTGAATGGGGAAAAAACTTTGCTCATGCCTACAGCCCAAACCGCTGGACGTATTTTCACCATATTTGCGGCAGGAGCAGCGGCTTGGTCCCGAAAGCGTGCTTTTGTAAATTTGGTAAAAATCCGTCCAGTAGTTTTTTAAAAAAATTATGAAAAAGTAGGTCACAAAAAATTAGTGATATCTATGTCCGCTCCGCGGACACACTTCCCTGTTCGCTGCGCGGACATTGTCCTGATTGGCTAATCGGCTTGCGTCATGTCCGCGGACATGCAACGTGTTCGCTGATTGGTTGGTGAAGAGCGTGAAGTGCGTCAGATTTTTGGAAAAGCCCGCCATCTTGGATTCGCGGACATCTGCCGGTGTCCGCGAACATCACGGTAAAAACATGTTAAACACAACATTGCACTTGTCAAACTTATCAAATAATCTCTCGGGAGGCGAGGGGTGATGAGGATGGGATGGGATATGGCTGCAAGAAGCAAAAAAAAACGGGTGTTTTTTGCCACGAAAGTCCGCGAACGGTTCGGATGTTCGCGAGAAGTTCACAAACACCTCAGCATTACAGGGTTGGTGAAATTAAGTTCTTGGATGGCTTATAACTTTGGCGCCACTTAATGGAACTGCATGAAATTTTGCATGTACATTTCTGAGCTGATTCTGAGTCAGTATGCTGATTGTTGGGATTCTAAATGGGGGAGCAAAATTAGAGGGGGGGCCCAAAATAATATAAAGGCTTATAAATGAGGTGCCATTTGACGAATCTACACTTAATTTGGGAAACTGATAATACATTTAGATATGAATGTTTTTCCGACGTTTGGTGGGATTTTGTGAAGAGGGGGCAAAATTAGAGGGGGGTCCCAAAATAATGTAAAGGCGCATAAAGTGGCCATGTCCACCTGGGACTGGCTTTGTGGTAAGTTATTCGAAATTAGGGTAGTCCTGAAAGGGAAGAAAAATGTGCTTGTGGTAATATGGTCATAGGGTTCTGCAATGGAATGTTCCTTAGAACACTACATTGCGTAATGAAGTATGTAGTTTATTACACATCTCCCGATAATCCCTGATACTTTTTTGCCAACATTACATTCACAAACGCTTGTATGAAAAGTAAATGCACATATCAGTGCATATCATCAATGATATTTGTGATGTCATCTTTGATGTCCTGGGTGTTAGTCTTAGCAGTGCACGGTGGTGGCACACGTTATGGTTGCTTAGCTTACCATAACTGGCGAATTTCAGGGGTTTTTCGATTTTACTTGTAACCATAACGTCCTTTTAACAATGTTTTTTTACTGAATTTCATAGGTTTTTAGTAGTGCAACTTAACCATAACGTCCCTTTAACAAAGTTTTTTCATTGAATATATATTATTTATATATATATATATATATATATATATATGTATATATATATATATATATATATATATACATATATATATATACTATGGACGATTCACTACGCATTTTAGCAGAGCTGGACCAGAAAAAGAAAGGCTTTTAGTGTATCACAGTTGAAAAGCAATTGAATTACAGGAGTGAATCAAAAAAGGGCGAGGCTGGACCAGCCCCAAGAAGCCAAGACCGCTTTGAGCTGGAATGATCAGACAGGAGCTACAAACGTGTAAAAGAACAAACTCCTGTTCAGAAGACGTGTACGAAAATAAGGAAGACGTCAGAGGTTCATTAAATAATAGCATTTTAAATATACCAGAGCTCAAAATCATGGTCTTCAGTCATGTGAATGGGTGAAAATGGACAATCATGATGATCCACACCTACTCAAGGAGACAGAGCATGCCTCTACTCCCTCATATTCTCCAGAGCAAGGAACATTCCCAAGGCCAAGTACAAAGCCTAAATTGATGTGCAGACCACAGAGGTGATGATAGATGATATGCTAATTGGTGGGAAGCTATGGTGAAGACCAACCCACCAGCACCTGGAGACCAGCCTGCATGCTGCTGGCATAGATGGAAAAGTAGTGACGAATGTAAGGGAGCCAACCAATTATAGAGGGCCATGTAGTATAGAGCCCTATAGCTTGTGTAATCAATGGGATGTTGTGTATTCTATGACGTTCATAGTGACCTGTTTATGGGGTGGGCTTAGTTGCCCCACCTGACATTAAAGACCCTATCACTCTCTTAGACTAGTATGGAACGTATACTTAGACCCAATCACTTTTTCCAATAGGTTTTTGTAGTTTGCCACGCAGGTTGACGTTGGCAATGATGAAATTCTAGTATGATAATGCTGTTATTTCATATTATGCTTCTTGAGATCATGCTGTGAGACCTACGTTATAGTCTGTTGTACTCCCTGTTTTCCATAATTGACATTAAAACAGTTGCACTTTGCCAACTTCGTGAGTTAGCCTGATTATTGATATTTGAGTATCTTCTGCTTCCCCAATTTATCTCAAAGTATTGCTACCTCGTCTTAAAGGGCTGGGTCGGTAATCCCAGTTCATGTGGTAGCAGAGAGACGATGGTTAAAGAACCGTCGACATAGTAAGCTTTGGGTTCCCGGTAATATTGGACGTCCTCCGCTATTTAGCTGAAAGGACGTGAAGCTCCCTGCAGATAGAGGAAACTAGCTTAAAGAAAAACTTGCAAGTGTAGGTGGGACGGGTCCCTTGGTTTCTATGGAATGCCCTCCCAATTACTACAGGAAGCTGAGCGGACGGAAGGTTGAAGAGGCTGGTTCAGGAGGCAACGATCCCGAGAGTCGGAAGTCGAAAACGCCAATGGTGAGTAGAACTGAGTAAGGTGGCAAATTGTGAATGGGCAGTGAGTGGAGAGAGTGAAAAGGGGAAATAAGTGACAGAGGGTTCTTGTGGTCAACAACTTGAGATGATGAACGTCAACTTAATAGGTAAACAGCTTGAGATGATGAGTGTCGAGTTATTAAGTAATTGACTTGAGACGAGGATCGTCAAGCAATTGAAAAACTGTCAGACGAGGAGCATCACAGTTCGATTAAGCCCAGTATCCTGCGTCACAGCACGTTTTCAGAAGCAGTCGTATCCAGAGTCCCAATCATGGATGACATAGACTACAGACACATTTAAAGACTGTCTAAAGGGAACAACTCAAACTCTGTAGGAGTATTTTTAGGGGCAACGATAGTCACAAAGAGCATGAATAAAGGAATACGTAGGCCGGCCAAGTCTGTCAGTTTGTCTGTGTGTTTTATGTGTTGTATAATCTATATGTGGTGAAGACATAGCAAATAATATAGGAGACGTGAAAAAGAAAGCATGACGATTTCAAAATTAATTGTTTATGTCTTTAGTTGAACTGATAATGTTTAATGAATAAGTAGACTGAAATAAGAATGTGATATGAAAGGCTTGGAGCTGTAAAGGTTGGTGCATGCTCATATTGTGTTATTTTAGTGAAACATATTTTTAAAGTGTAAAACGTAACAGTGAGTATTGACAGTAAAGTGTGACAAGTCAAAATGGAAGATATTACTCTGCTTATACACCTATGCAAGCAGTTGCCAAAATACGCACCCAAGCTTAAACCGTACAGTGTGGAATGGGTTAAGGGCACGGCAGATAAGATGTTCATGCCAGGCCACAACGGGGATCACTATCAAAAGCAGTTTTGCAACACATGATGACATATTTGCACGCAGCATACACGGGAAAAAAGTTAGAAAAGAGGTTAGAGCTCTGGAAGATGACCAGGAGGAAAGGGAAGAGCCGCGTCCTGAAGACTGGATGCTTAACCAGTGCAAAGAGGGGGGTGAGGAGCCTTCTGCTCCCCCGCCATGCCTGAAATAAATGGCGATAGTACGAAGGATGACAGACTACTCATTAGAGAACTTAAGGCAGCTGGGGAGCAGGTGTAAGTGGATCTAGGTTACCTGGACTAAGCCCTGCCCACCTGGTGCCTTCCTGCTTGCCGCTCCTTTTCACCACTTAGCAAGCCCCGCCCACCTGGTGCCTTCCTGCTTGCTGCTCTTTTCCCTACTTAAGGAGCCCTCCAGCCTCTTTTCCTTTGCAGCTGGGGGTAGGTGTAAGTGGATCTAGGTCACCTGGCCTAAGCCATGCCCACCTGGTGCCTTCCTGCCTGCCGCTCTTTTTCACCACTAAGCAAGCTCTGCCCACCTGGTGTCTTCCTGGTTGCCCCTCCTTTTCACCACTTAGCAAGCCCCGCCCACCTGGTGCCTTCCTGCTTGCCACTCTTTTCCCTACTTAAGGAGCCCTGCAGCCTCTTTTCCTGTGCAGCTGGGGAGCAGGTGTAAGTGGATCTAGGTCACCTGGCCTAAGCCCCACCCACCTGGTGCCTTCCTGCTTGCCGCTCCTTTTCACCACTTAGCAAACCCCGCCCACCTGGTGCCTTCGTGCTTGCCACTCCTTTTCACCACTTAGCAAGCCCCGCCCACCTGGTGCCTTCCTGCGTGCCGCTCTTTTCCCTACTTAAGGAGCCCTCCAGCCTCTTTTCCTTTTCAGCTGGGGAGCAGGTGTAAGTGGATCTAGGTCACCTGGCCTAAGCCCAGCCCACCTGGTGCCTTCCTGCTTGCCGCTCCTTTTCACCACTTAGCAAGCCCCGCCCACCTTGTGCCTTCCTGCTTGCTGCTCTTTTCCCTACTTAAGGAGCCCTCCAGCCTCTTTTCCTTTGCAGCTGGGGAGCAGCTGTAAGTGGATCTAGGTCACCCGGCCTAAGCTCCGCCCACCTTTTTAGCCCTGCCTCTTCCTTCCTGCTCTTAACTCTTAGATAAAGGGCGTCTCTCGCCCGGGTGTCCAAAATGAAGGGCAGTCAAAGAAAAGGGCTATTGCTGTTTGGACCAGGAGGATCCAGGGTCCGACCCCCTGCTGAGACAGCAGGTAAGCATGCACCAACATGTGTTTACACCCTCTGTCCCAACAGGCCAGCCCCCACCCTCTCTGGTCCCCCAGTGTTGTTCCCTTGTGCACCCCACCTTCCTGCACACAGGAGTCTGTCCTGATACATTCTGGTTTCACCATCACCGTCTTGTGGCCATTGCTGGATTTTACTTTTACGGACTTCATTGATTCACGGTGCGTCACCCTTTCTCAACTCTCATGCTGGACTTCCTTTGCATCTTGTACTCATGGTGGCCCTGAATCATGCTGTTCCATCTTCATCTTGTATCCTGACTTGCAACATTATGTGTTACTACTGACTTCTGCAATTGTATTCGCTCTCCTCTCTTGCTTCTCCACTCTTTTTGACTGCTTACTCTCTGTTCTCTCCTCCCCTCCCCTCTCCCTTTTCCTATCTCCTCCCCTCCTCCCCTTACTTTCTTCTATGCACTTACTCTATCAGAATTGTCCCTGGACCTACTATGATAGCAACCTCGCCTGTCGCTCCCCTATTCCCTTACTGTTGCCCCCCCTCCCTCAAGCACTATCTGAAACGTTGTCAGGCCTAGTACGTTAGTCACTTGTCTTGTTCCTCCCCCCCTTTCTGCACCCCTCTCCCTCACCTTTTGTTTTCCTCCAGCTCTACCAGAAATGTCATCAGGCCTAGTACGGTAGTTGCCTGTCTGTTTCCATTTCCTTCCCACTCTCCCCCTCCCTTCCTTATCTATGCCTTAGCAATTGCACTATCTGAAATGTCGTCAGGCCGAGTACGATAGTTAATTTCACATCCTTACTGTTCATGACCTGTAAGAATGTCGTATTTTCCCTTGTTCCCTTCCTTGCCTTGAAGCGCTTTGAAACACATTGTGTATAGGCGCTATATAAATAACTATCATATCATATCATATAGCAATAGGGTACAGTAATCCGACATATGAGTCGCCTGTGCTTAGCGCTTAGTCCAGAGAAGACTCTGGAAAGAAATGTGATCTCTAAAGTCTTACGAGACAAAGAGAGAAGTGATGGACCAAGTACATCCTTAGATATAGGACGGGAATTGAGAGAAAGATCAGGCTGATGAGGTAGCGCTGATACAGAACGAATGGATGGGTGGTCAGATTTTGCTCAAATTTGATGGAAAGAGCATTTAGGAGGTAAGACAAAGGGAAGATTGAGACAAACAAGATGAAAAAGGCAGCTAACGAGAGGAATGATTGAAAGGAGATAAGGCTAGGAGAAAGAATAGACAGACGGGAACAGCTGTATCAAGATGAGCAGCTGAAAAAGGAAAAGGCAGAGGAGCAAAGAAAGTATGATAATAGAGAGAAAGCAATAGAAGAACTAGACAAGCTAGAAAGGAAAAGAGAGGAAGAGCCGAATTTGAGAGATAAAAGAATGAAAAGACGAAGAGACAAATACGTAGGGCAAACAAGAGAAGAGAGGTGAAAAGACCGGAAGAAGAAAGGTTAAGAGCAGAAGCAAGGAAGCGAAGAGAGCTTGATGAAGAAATAGAACGCAAGAGAAGGCAAAGAGCATGCGACATTTATAGCGTAGAAAAACAATTAATGGAGCTTAATCCAGTAGTAACATGGGAGGACATAGAAGAATTCTTCCCGACACATGAGCCAATGCCAATTCCATCTAGAGAAAATCCAGAGGATGAGTTTGATACTAGAAGCATTGGGGACGCAATTGATCATGATATGAAGACTAAGAAAGAACCAAAAGGAAAAGGCAAAAAGGATTGACTCGAAAGCACGCAGTTGCATGACAAGGAAGCAGGATTATACAATTTCGAGCATAAGGTGTTGTCTCTGGACAGGCTAACTCTGAATAGAGATGAAAAAGAGGGAAGTCATACAAGTTGGGGACAGGATATGTCAGACGCGGACAGAGAAATCTTCTGTGGGGAGGAGGGAGATAACTCATGTGGTCCTGAAGGATGTTCTCCGAAGGACAGTGAAGTGAGATGGTCAGATCTAGATGTACCCAAATCTCAGGCATCAGAACATCTGGCTTGGCTAGATCGACCAAAAGGGCGATCCCATAGTGAGAGGGGGGGACTCCCCACCTTATGTGAGCAGGATGAAGGCAGTGCAGAACCATTGTTCCTGCTATGGACAGACAATGAGTTTGGGATCTCGCAGTTTCCTTTGTTAGAGAAAGGAGGAGCCAGACTGCAATATATACCATGGCCACAGTTAGAGAAAATGACACGGGGAAACACGTTAGCTATAGGAGACATTGAAGGTCTTCTAGCTGCTATTCTTGGGGAGAGAACAGACAACATTTGGTTGAGAGCAGGATACTTGAGTGTCACTGCGCAGAATACTTCTCATGATGGAGCACTGTTTAAAAACTGTAGAGCGGCAGTCTGGAAAGCGCTGTCAGTGCAATATCCTGACACGTCAGATATGGGAGCTATAATGGCACAGAAGATGTAGGAAGAGGAGGAGGATCCTCTTGTTTACATTCAAAATGTTCAAGAGCAGTGGGCTTTGGAAACGCGGAAGCTGTGGGGGAAATCTATGCCTGTATTCTACCATATATTATGTCGGGCTGCCAGATCCAGAATAGCTCAGGAAACGGGCAAAACCATGGTCAGAAATACAGCTGACCGTTGCGCATTATTGCAGATTACTGAAAGAAAAATGTGTTCGGAAAGGTGAAGAAGCAAAATTAGTACAAAGGAAATTGTCAAAATACGCCATAGAGAGGGGCGATGTTGACTAACGGAGAAGGGTCAGGGTTTCAGCAAACAGCATGCATGCCACAGGTGAATAACCAAAGGCAGTTTGATCAAGGTAATAATGTCCTTTGTAGATCTAATTAGACCCCAGTCAGGCGTAGGTATAGACCACGTGACCGAATACAAGGAATTTATGGAAATGTACAGAGTCAAGGGAGCGGCCCTGGGAAAACCACAATTCCGGAAACATAAATTCAACAAACAAGTTGCTCAAAAAAAAAGAGAACTATGTAGAATCTGTAGGAGAATAAGAAAAGCTAATCAAGGAAATCAAAATCAACAAATTAAGTTGCAAAAGAACACATATAAAAATTGGTTAAAATCACACAGAATAATAATGGAGCAAAATGATGCTGAAGCAATGCTTAAGACCCTAGCATTAAGGAACTCGAGAGGATTTTGGTCCTTAATTAATGAATTTGAAAACCCGTCGGGGTCTTTGATGAAGAACATGATTAATGAAACCCAGTGGGTCGAACATTATGGTCAACTTTTTGAGAAGAAACTACCAGTTAATAGCCCCAAAATCCCAATATTACAATCATGGGACTTAACTTTTGAATTTGAACATATTAAGAAATGCATTGAAAATTGCAGTTCATCGAGGGCAGCAGGGCCTGATGGCCTGTCAAACTATATGATGAAAAATAACATCGAAGAATGGTCAGAGTTCTGTCACATCTTGTTCCAAAACATAACGCAGAAAGCAAGAATACCCACCACGTGGAAGGAAGGGATCATAGTCCCAATATTTTAAAAAGGGTGCCGAATGGAGCCAACAAATTACAGGCCGATCGCCTTACTCGAGGTGGTGGGAAAAAAATTTGCAAGCCTGCTTTTAAAGCAACTATCCGATTGGATAAAATCAGAAAAGGCCATGGACAAAAGACAAACAGGCTTTGTAAAAGGTGTTGGATGCAGCTTGAATTTGTTTTTGCTTAACATCCTAAAGATAGATGCCATTAGTACAGGTTGAAAAATATATTTGACCTTCGTCGACCTAGCCCCCGGCTTTGATGGCATGGATCGCGAAACACTATGCGCAAAACTACTAAAAGGGGCTGTCCAATAAGCTTAATCTCGGCTATAAAAGAACTGCACTCGCAGACAAAGGTGAGGATCCGCCTGGATAACGATGGTCACCTTTCTGAGGCCATTCCAACGGCGCACGGCGTAAAACAAGGGTGCCCCTTGGGCGCAACGCTGTTCAACTTTTATATCTCCGAAGTTGGAGTCGTGATGCATGCAGTGAGATCTGTACCACCAAAATTGATTGGTAGGCATCTAAGCTGGATACTATATGCGGACGATATAGTCTTATTGGACTTGACCCAAATAGGGCTGCAACGCAAACTAAATGCCCTCAAAACCTATATTGATGAAATAGGACTAGAAATTAACACAGCAAAAATAGAGATTCTGGTCCAAGAGAACCTGATAGGCAGGTCAACCAAAAAGAAGAAATTTCGATGGACCTTGGCAGGTCAACAACTAAGGCAAGTTGATTCCTGTAAATACCTGGGAACATATATCAACGCGAGCATAAGAGATGAACCAATGGTAACCAAAACATTATGCAAATGTAAACAACTGACTGCACAGGCAACTTTAATACAAAAAAGTTACGGAAAATGTTTGTATAAGCTCGTTATAAACTTCTATAAAAGTAAAGTAATTCCAGCGCTTACTTTTGGGGCAGAATGCATGTTCGGTTCTTCAAGTCAAATCTGGTCTCGTTGTGAAAGAATGTTTTGGAAACAAATTCTTCAAATTTCACAAAGTTGTCTGCATGTGTTTTATATGAAGCAACCATGTCAACTCTGAATGCTAGAATAACATGGAACATGCTAACACTGTTTGGCAAAATGCTGGGAAAGTCAATACCTCAATTCGACATATTAACTGAACATGGTCCCAAGGGTAATCAATTGCCACTTCAAAATATGGAGACAAAAATTCAGAGAAATGCTGCGCCACATAGGAAGCAACGAAGAGACGTTAGTAGCCAACCCGAATCTGGTTAAAAGGAAAGTGCTCGAAATGGACTGGATTGAGACTTCCGAGAAGAGAAGATCTCACAAATGTATGGGAGATTCTCCACCTGAAGCAAAAAGATTTAATGAGATGCCACAATATATGGAAGTGTTCCCATGCAAGTTCTTGAGGAGAAGATACCTGAAATTCAGGCTAGACCTCTGAGACAAGAGAAATTCAAAATTATAGAAGGGGTTTGTTAGCAAGTGACTCCAAATGCCAGTTCTGCGGCAAAGAAGAAGAAACCTTGAAACATCTGGTTTTGCTATGCCCTGATCTTACAACACAAAGAACCATATATTTGGCTCAAGAACTGAGAATGGGGACGACATAAACTGCTGACAAATGGTGATCAAGAATGCACTGTAGCACAAACAAGAAACTGTTGATCGCACTTACGTTATTCCTGAAACATCTTGAGATCAGACTGTCTGAAGTTCAGTAACGAATAACTGTTATGAAATAAGTAACTTAACTGTGACATTAGCCATGTCGCCAAAAGCTAGTGTGGTATCAAGAGTTCCAAGTATCTAAATAGTGTGTTAAATGTAGCACTTTTTATAATGTACAATGCTGCAGCTATAGGCGATAGTTTGCTTTTTTGACAAGTATGTTTGTTTTTTTCTTCTTTTTCAAAAGTTTGTAATAAATTAAATGAAAAAAAAATAATAATAATGGATTCATACGAAGGGGTAGGGGAGGCTTCCGAGGAAGAGGCTTCCAGAATAATATGGGACATTTCCAGAATAATCAAGATGGGTTTCAAGACACGCAGAATGATAGTCAAGCCATGACAGGCCCATTGCATGCATGTGTGGGAGACAAGGCTTTGTGCAGAATGGGCAGTTCTCAAGAGAGGGGACCACTCACCCGCCTGCATATAGTCAACAAAGTAGAGGGGGGTTTGCCCAAAATCAGACAGTGCAGCAAGCACAAGCACCGAGAATGCAACAAGATTTGCGAACACAGCAGACAACAATGAATCTGCCACAAGGGCAGTCAAAGCATTCACCCATGCAAATACAGCAGGGCACAAGCACAGGACAGATAATGACTCCTACGATAGGGGGTGTTACTGTTGAGGGAGGGAATCCCTTTACAGGCAAGGGAATAAGCATGTACCCACAATAGGACAGCTCACTAGGTGACTTGATGTGTTCAATGCTATCAGTGACTCCCAATCCTCAAGAGGTACCAAGGGTTGACATCACTATAGGAGGCAAATATTTTTCTTTTTTGGTAGACACGGCGTAACACGCTCATGTACACGAGAGGGGAAATGTACATTTTCTGGGAATCCCATGAATGCTAAAGGTTTCACAGGAGCTAAAAGTAGAATTCATTTCACTGAAAGATTGCCAGTCTCTATAGGAGAATGTGATATGTCTGTGCCATTATTGTATTCAAGGCAGACACCAGTTAATATACTGGGTCGAGATTTAATTACGAAGTTAAACATGATGATTTTGTTTACTGATGAAGGCATAGTGTGTTCAATACCAGGAATGCATTATTTAAACGTGAGTGAGTTTATCATGGCGTTTGCAGGATAAATGGCTAAATGAGAAGTACCGTTAGAGCCAGAGGGCTTTCACTATGGGGTATGCATTTTTTTAACATGGCTACCTGATTTAGTGGTTAAGACTGTGAGAATACCTGATGAGTTTTTATTTAGGCCAAGGATACCTATGGTTGAAGAGGGGGGACAAGTCTTTCCCTTAGAGTTACAAGCAGCTATAGTGCGAGGAGAATTAGCTATGCTTGATGGAGTTGACCATGAAGGCAGACGATGGAGCACAGTGATTGCCACTGGAGAGGGTTACAGATTGACTGACGTCACTGATGAGGACATGTTTAGGGACCACCCGTCAGATGACGAAGTAGTATTTGAAATGAGTATCACTTGTTGGGTAAGGGTAATAAAACGTGAGGTTCCTCAGCAAATGATGTTAGCACGGAAGTAGCCTGAATTTTTTGATGAAGACATGGCGAAAGGGCCACTTTCATTATGGACAACAGGCCCTTATGACATAGGCCTATTGAAAGGGATTGGAGAAGTTAAGATTAAACTGAAACCAGGAGCAATTTTGCCTCGAGCACGACAGTATCCCATGTCTCGAGAGGCAGATGAGTTTATTTTTAAAACAATATCCGCCATGATGGAGCAAGGCATTTTAGTGATGTCAGAGCCACCATGCAATACCGCAGTTTATCTGATTAAGAAATCTAAGGGGGGTTGTGGCATTTAATTCAGGACATGCGCCCAATTAATCAGATTGTAGAGGCCGAGTTTATTTTATATCTTGTGTAAAAAGTCAAAATTTCTTTTTGGCTAAATCAGAATAAAAAAAAAGAGGGGCCACTTTCCTTGCGAACCTCAATGGCAAATCTTTGGCAGCCGCCGCGTTTGCCATTGAGAAAGTTGCCAGCATAGTGATGGTGTGTTCCATGACATTATTTGTTGAACATGCTTTGTTTGCCATTCTGGGAAAACCTAAGAGTACTTTGACGTCTCAAAGGGCTTCTGCCTATGAGGTGGTCATATTGAATCCAGCAATTAAAATAGTCAGATGTAGAATAGTGAACCCTGCCATGTTTGTAGCAGAATCACTGGCATAAGACGAGCATGTACATGATTGCTCATATTATGAGGAATTCTATGATGAGATCCCAGAGGTGAAAGAAAATGCTTTAGCAGCTGGGGAAATCCTTTTTATTGACGATTCTCCTAGAATCGATCAAAATGATGGACAAAGATATACAGGTGCCTCTGTTGTAAAGTACAGGGCCAATGGAGAGTTTGAAGTATTGATAAGTGCACGACTACCATCTCACTTTTCAGCACAGGCTGCAGAACTAGTGGCGCTTATTGTCGTGCTTGAGAAAAACGCAGACCAGGAAGTAACAGTGTACAGTGACTCTGCCTATGTGACGTCGACAGTACACGCAGGGCTAGCACGTTGGAAAAGGAGACGCTACCTCTGAGCGGACAGCACTCCAGTGCAACATGTCACCTTATTGGAAAGACTTATTAGAGCACTGTAACTCCCAGTAGCCATTAAGTGCGCGGCTCACACCAAGAGAGCAGACTTTATCTCACGCGGAAATCAAGCCGCAGACGAGGAAGCAAAACAAATTGCATGTTCAGAAGTTATAATAAATTTTGATACGCCTAATGTGAATGAAAGAATGGTGGGGATGATGCGTGTGGATGACAGTTTCAGTTTGTCTAAAACTCAGTTGATCGAAATTCAAGGGGAAGCACCACAGGATGAGAAAGATCGGTGGACGTGGGGGTGGGGGAGGGTGTTCTTTAACTCCTTCCAAAGCATTGTGGCGACAGGAAAGCACTGGTAAACCAGTGATGCCTGTAGCCTTATTAAGGGTGGTGTTAGAATAGCTGCACAACCCTGTGCATGTCACTAGAGAAAGTCTTGCAGCAACTATTGCAGAGGACTGGTTTGTACCGAACCTGCTAGAACACCTTGCATTTTATGTAGTAAACTGCATAGTATGTCAAAAGTTTACTGCTGAGCACACGCTGCATACAGTTAGAGGAGTCATCCCGTGACCTAATGGTCCTTTTCAGCATTAACACATCGACTATGGCGATATGCTGCAGATCTGTATGTCCCTTTTCAAGGTGGATTGAGGCTGGTCTGTGTACACATCCAGATTCCACCTGTGCAGCAACATTTTTAGTACAAGAAGTGTTTCCTAGATGGGGAATATGTGAAGTATTAAGATCAGATAATGGCCCTCATTTTGTCAGTCTTTGAGCAAATAAGTTTGTTGCTTAGTATAAAGCACAAGTTTTCATCGGCTTATCAACCGCAAGCGAATGGAATCTGTGAGAGACTCAACAGCCTGCTTAAAGAAAGGATAGCCAAATTGAAGCTTACATTGAAGAAAGGATGGTTAATTGCCTGTCCCTCGCATTGTATGCTTTGAGAAATCAACCTGGCTCTGACCATCATCTTACGCCCCATAAAATAGTGACAGGGAGGCAAATGAGGACATCCCTCACTCCTCCATCAAGAACTAGAAGTGATGTCCAGACGACAGCAGAATTGTTAGGAAAGGAGTTACATGCATACTTAACGTGTATGACTACAAGTATCTCTGTCATTTCAGATCAGCTCAAGTGGAAGGGGTGTGGGGCTCAGAACGTAGATGGAGAGACCATACAAGCAAACCTGAAAAATTACGTCTTTCCAAACTTTCCCCAGGAGATAAGATCCTTATAAGAAACTTTCCCAGGAAGTGGCACGAGCCCCAATTTAATGGTCCGTTTGTCGTGGAAGACGTAACGCCATCAGCCATCAAGGTCCAAGGAAGACGCGCGTGGATATTTCTCAGAGACGTAAAGATATACAACGGAGAGTCACCTTCATCCCCACGCCAGTCGGAAGCAAACAACGGAGAAGAACTTCAGCAAAGGCAGACTAGATTCATGACAAGGAGGAAGGACGCAGAGACTGTCCAATAGACAGATAAAGAGTACATTGGAATGTGGTTCTGTCGAGACACTCTTTGAAATTGCTAAACAAGGAGTGGAAGAAGAGTTATTTGTTCTTGAGCCACAGGAGCTTGCTAACATTAGACTGTGAGACATTTAAGTCTTGATCGAGAAGGAAAGATGCCAGATCTAGAGTTCCTTTTCGATGACTAGAAGAGGGAACAGTTCCCCGATTCCTTTCTCACTGAGTTTCTCTTTGGAGGCACCCATGGTAGTGCCTGATGGCCACGTTTATCGGATCGTTATTACTGTTTTTCTCTTCATTCTTCGTGCATACCCTACGCTTGTGGGGAGAGCTACTAGTGTTCATCTGTTCTCGCAGGATCCTAAAAATGGTCCAATCATAAGGAGATTGCTCACAGCTATTATAGAGCAAGTTCTCCAGCTTCCTGAGTACAGTTTGGAAAACACAAATGCCCCTATCTGATGACGGTGCTAATAGACTAGTTGGAATGGTCTTTTGTTTTCTGATTGAAGAACGTCCTCATCTTGTTGGAAGGCAAACTGATGTTTGTACTTTCCTGAGAGATCTGAGAAATCTGGTGGCGCTTAATCAATTGCTACGTGACATCAAGGAGCAAGTACGTTTGTTTTCTGAGAGAATATAAAGAACAACCCTGAATGATTCTTTCGAGGGAAGGTATCCAGAACTTACTTTCCTTGGTCTTTTACTACTTGCTGGAGACTCACCCTCATTTTGTCTGGGGAAAGGACGACTCATTTGTGTGCATCAGGAATCCTGTTAATCATCCTGCAATCAGACAGCTGCTCAAAGAGCTTGTGGAGCAGATCCAGATGTTGCCAGATTATTTCATGATGTTCCCCGAATAAAGTTTGTTTTTTTCCTTCCTTCAAAAAGATTGAGAATGGGCAACAACAATGAGCAAGGGTCTGTTGCTGCATCAGGTGGGCCTATTTGCATGTCATTTATACCTGCATCTTGTTCAGTGTGATCCTTCCCTCGCTTAAATTATGTACTGCCTACTATGTGAACCCTAGTAGAGTAAGTATTCCTGTGTATCTTCCTATGCAGAAGGAGGGTACAGAGGTGGTAACTACAAGACAGCCGAGACCTTATGTAGTTGTCCCTACTCCAGAGGCTATCAAATATTAGGGCTCCTGGTTACAGCCCTACTCTACCCAGGTGGGTTAATGATTAAAACAAACCAATGAACAGGGTCAATGAACCCAGTGCACACTCCCTTAATGATTATCACACAATGGTCAATATTACCAGAACGTACCCATGAACCAAATTTATCTTCCTTTTTTCAATGGTTTAATAAATGACAAAAATTGTGTTTGAGTTAAAACATATTTACAGGAAATTCATCAATTCAAAAAACAGTATCTCCACATGATACATTGGTGTTCAACCAAGATGATTAACTTGTATCACAGGGTTCCATGTGTTAATATCCCTGCAAAAATAGCGCCATACAAAAATATCGCCATATTCTTGGAGCGATATTAAGGCATAGAACCTGCGGGGTACACCCCTGCATTATTTGAAAAGGAAAGGGGGACACCCCCACAAGCCCCACTCCCAAAAACCCCCAAAATGATCCCCCAAAAAATATTGCCTATGGCCGTTCCAGACAACCATATATACAGCGATATTTTTGGTGGGGATAATATGTAGTGATGCCGATCAAAGTACATAACATATACATACCCTTCAATCAGTGGGGATAACATTGAGACAAATGAAAAAAATTCAACAAGGTGTGGTTAATTACAGTTTTCACAGTGTGTGTGTTGGACACTGGTAAAAGGAGTCAATACGACTGTGTTTCGGCCATTTCTAGCTAAACTGTCTAGCTGCAAATTGGTAGGCCTTCATCAGTACGACAAGAGAATTTGTGGTGGGAGGATCCTGTTCGCTCTGTCAAGAGATGGATGGAGACATGTGTGTTAGAAGTGTGTGCTGGGTTCAGGGAGATGATTCTTAAAATGATTCCAACAAAGCAATTAATGCATTACTTAATTTGTAAAAACAATGATCTCACTACTACTAGGGGTAGATCAAAACAAGGTTGTACCATGTTGGTAAGAAGCCATGGCGTAGCCCTATGGCATCTAGACTGGATAGCAGTCCACAAAATGGTGGCTGGCGATTATTAATTAATATTAACATTAATTTGGCATTTATATAGCGCTACGAACCCTCAGGTATCTGAGCGCTGCTTATTATTACCCACGGTGTGTGATGCTCATTTATCGACCTCGGAAGGATGAAAGGCTGAGTTTGGCCCTGCCGGGATTCGAACCTGCATCAGGAGGCTCTGCACAGATGTCAAAGCGAGCACTCCTACTCGCTGTGCCACTTGACCGGCTTGATTATCAATTGTTCTTGCACCCCACGTGAATCTGTTAGTGACAAACAGATGGGTATTGTAAATCTAGGGGTGAGAATATGCCCCCCTTCTGACTGGAGTGTGTATTACCCTTAAACATTTATATCTTAACCTATTATGAACTTGGCTGGAGGCAGATCCTAAGTGTCGTCGCCTCCGCGAGGAAGGGCACTGTCAGGTGGCTGTCGGCAGACATATTTGTAGAAAAAGATATGGGCCCATCAGTAAGATGCGCCAACAGTTAAATATATACCCTTACTTTTACTATCAAGATTATAGAGACCGCTATTTTTGACCGCTCTACAGCTAAAGCCAATGCTTGTGTTGTTACCCAATCTGAATACATTACATTACGGCATTTGTATTGCGCACTGAGGACCCTTGGGCATAAAGGCGCAGACAATTGGAGAGACAATTACAAATAACAGTTGTCACATGATAAATGTGAGAAGAGGCACCAGTAGGGAGCAAGGCGGAAGAGTGGGAATTAATCAAACAGATAGGTCTTTAGCCCATCAGTATCGTCTTGATGCACCAACAGTTAAATATATACCCTTAATTTTGCTGTCGAGATAATAGAGATCGCTTTTGTTCACCCCTCTATAGCTGCAGTCAATGCTGGTGTTGCTACCCAATCTGACTACATCAGTGGACATTTCATGTAACCCACACTTGCCGTGTGCGGACAAGTCAAAATGCATACCTTAAATTGAATGAATCATAATTAGATCATGAGCGTGTCAGGCGAAACTGAAGGGCCTCCGGCTGCCCGCTTCAGAACGCTGTGTGCTTGTTTCCCTGGCCACCAATGCTTTTTGTATCGGCAGCCATCTTGCTGACGTGGCAGTGCCTGCCCTGAACAAAATTCTGAACCTCCTCCATGGAATTAACAGCACTCAATAAGGGGCTGGACTATTTTTTAAATGAACTTGCTGCCACCCAATCCTCTATCTCAATACTGGACTCCAGATCTCTCGCAAATACAGGATGATTTTTGTGTTTTAAAAAATGAATTAAGTTAGTGAATGCATGATTGAAGGAGGTGGAAGAGTGCCTATCATCCACTGAAGACAGACTATAGGGATTTGAGCACATGCAACATAAATGATTCCAAATAGAGGCTGAATTATCAAACTTAGAGGATAGGAATAAAAGAGACAACATTAGAATGTATGCGATTCCAGAAAACTCTGAACAAAATGACCCTATTAAATTCTTATGTGAATACATTCCTAAAGTGTTCAATATTTCTTTCACCCCACCTCTTGGATTTCAAAGAGTGTACAGAATTAAACTGCGGTTCACTAGCAACAGTACCTCTTCCAGACCTTTCATTGACTGTCTTCTACGCCATCAACAGGCACGATTAATTCTTCAGACAGCAAGAAAGCAAACCCCTCTAATGTTTCAAAGTAATAAGATTTATTTTTCTTCAGATTTTTCAGAAAGTACTCAAGACAAAAGAAAAAATGTTTTGCAGTTCAGACCAGCACTGAAAAACCTGGATATTAAAAATGGCCTACTGGAACCGGAATTAATGATCATCAGCCCTCCCCCATGGCATTGCTAGAATAGTCAGATCCCGATGAATTGGACACCCTTATGTCATTTGAATCTCCTAATATTGGTTCTCCTTCTTCAGCGACAGGCTCCATCTTGCAACAACCTCTTGAAGCATCCAGCTCTGTCAACTGCAATAAGTTTAAAACTGGCAAATGTTATCAATCCAGGAATAGGTTGGATCTCAAACCTTCATCAAATTCTTATGATGCCCTTTTTTTATTTTATTTTTATTTTGTTTACATAGTGTGCCGGAGCCCGCAGGCATCAAGGTGCAAAGAAGCAGTAGAGTCAATTTAATTACCGAGGGTCGGGTCAGGAAGTCATTCGAAGAACACTGCTTCATTCGTTTCCTAAATGTCGTTGGGTTTCTCTCTGCGCACAGATCCTTCGGAAGGCTGTTCCATAATCGTGCTGCCAGCACTTAAAACAACCTTCCAAAACCCTTCACCCGTTTGCTCTTCGAGATGGCCAAACGAATAGAGCCACTGAATCTTTTTACTCTCTTAGGGCAGGAGATACTAATAGAATCCTTCAGATATGTCGGTGCATTGCCATAAAGGCATTTGTACACCACAGTGCAAACTTTAAAACGAATCCTGGCCGCCATCCAAATCCAATGTATGTTTTCGCAGTGCGTTGAAATTTGTTCTCTCCTATTGATGTTTTTCGTGATGTGCACTGCATCATTTTGCAAGATTTGAAGTTTTGGAAGGGAGCCCTTACCTGCATCAGCCAATAATGCACTACAACAGTCTATTCGTGGCTATAGTAGTGCAGTTTGCCTCTGAGACGAAAGGTTTCACTAGCCTAAGTAACCCCAGGTGATATTGTTCCTTGCTTGTGATATTATGTATTTGTGCATCTGCATTTAGGAAAGCTTCAAGCACGACTACCAATGTCCTAACCTTCGTGACAGTACGAACTTGATTTAGAAATAAAAAGCTATTTGTCAAGTTTTGAGCGTGCCTGAGCAGAGCCAAAAATTAATAGCTCCGTTTTGGCAGCATTCGGGCACATGCCATTATTGGTCATCCAGCTTTGAATGGTACCATAGATCATCAAGATTTTATGAGAGTCTTTTTCATGGTCACCACTAATATGTATAATCAGCTGAGTGTTTTCAGCATAATTAGAAAATCTAACTCCTAACATAGCTAGGAGATCGCATAGTGGACGACAATATACGTTAAAAAGGGCTGGTGAGAGACATGCGCCCTTTTGAAAACCATACTCTAGCCTCTCTGGTTTAGAGCGGACTTCACCCCAGACAATTTTTGATATTCTGTTTTGCAGGAAAGATTCAGTCCAGAGAGCTGCCTCATCAGAGCAGCCAGCAAGGTTCTTCAAGCGGTCTGAGTCTTCCATGGTCAACAAGGTTGAAGGCTGCAGAGAGATCTAATAATATCAGCAGCCCGACCTTGCTGTTGTCCATAATTTTGAGCATTTCACTCTGTAGGTCCAGAAGGGTACTTTCTGTGCCATGATGCAACCTGCACCCAGACTGTCTGGGGTGGAAGACTTGTGATTTCTCTAGGTGCTCTTGTAGCTGAAGGGTGGCGACTTTATCGACCACTTTCATTAAGAACAACACATTAGTAATGGGTCAATAATTAGTACGGACCTTGTGGTCCAGCCCTGTTTTTTTTTAGTAAAGGAGTCACCGCCATGTTTTTTAGAGTCAGGGATGCAACTATCCCAAAATGTCACATTAGTGAAATGAACTAAAAAAGGGAGAACAATTCCAGGATTATTTTAGAAGTAACAATCTCACCCTAACAGGTCGGGGGCTTCATTTTGCTTAATGCCTTGGCCAAAGTTTCTTCAGAAATCATTTGAAAAGTGAAGATGTGGTTGCAGTCATATTTATTTCTTTGATTTATTTATTGGTCACTTGTTAGGTGCTTATACAATTAGCGAAACTGTTTCAAAGCGCCCACAGGGCAAACAGGGTGGGGGCATGGGAAGGAAAACAATGAATTACAAAAAGGATGAATAATTGAATTAATAGTACAAACAAATAATGAGAGTAAGGGAAGGGGAGACAAACCTACTATGCCTTGTGAGTGTTCAGAACTTGCAAGTGCAGAGGGGGGTGGGGTGAGGGATATGTGCTTTGATGCTCATGGACAAGAGCTCAGGGTAAGTGCTAAGATGAGAAGAACGTAAGTGCAACCACCCATGGGTAGGGTGAGCCCAAGTAAGTGCAGTAGAAAGACAGTGGCTGGGATGAGAGATGTGGGGGGTCAAGGCTCTGAGGACATATGAGGGCCCTGCACATCAGTCACACTGCTGTGTGATTAGCAGGGCAGAGGGGAGTAGAAAGAAGAGGTAAAGAGAAATGTCTTGAGGCTTTTCCGGAACTTAAGGAGGTCATGCTCAAGACGCAGAGGGAGAGGGAGCCTGTTCCACAGTAGGGAGCCAGCCGAGGAAAGTGATCGCTCACCAGCTCTGTTTGGCAAAGCACTTAACACACAGGGAGTTGGTGCCAGAGGAACAGAGGAGTCTAGAAGGTGAGTATTTTGTCAGGAAGCGTTGAAGATAGAGTGGTCCCTGGCCCCAGATAGCCTTGTGAATGATACAGATGGATTTGAATTGAATCCGTGCTGAAACCGGTAGCCAGTGAAGGCTCATTACTACTCTCCAAGGAAGATTCAAACTATGGGTTGGTAAGACTTTCCTTAATTTGGACATGTGCAGCAGTAATCCTATATGCAAATGACTTTTGAATTGGTCTTTGAACTCGAGTGGGTACCTTCCCAAAGAACAGGTCATTTATCTGTGTTCGTTCTTGCAGAGGGGCACCTATGGACTATTTGTTGACTATATCAATTGTAGGCTGTGATGTGTGTGTAGAGTGTTGGGTAGGCCCTTGATAAATATAGAGATACATCTAGATCCCCTATAAAACAAATGGATCCTGATACTGCAGCCTCAAAGAAATAACTAGTTTTTTTATTTTACTGATATTATTACTACCTTTACTTTTAAGTTAGTTTAAATATTTGCTAATATGGTAATTAGGTCTTTTTGTATCTTTTGCCCAAGTCACTCGGTCAGGCACCCGTGGGCTCACAGTAACCGATCTAGTTCTTGCCTATGGCTGCTTCAATTAAATATTTATTTCCTTACATTATCGTGTTACATTCTTACAGCTTACTTACACTATTCTTATTAATTGATATTTACTTCTTGTCTTATTCTATCACTTTTGCCCTTCTTCTTATATGCTCCCTTTGTCATGTTTTTTCCTTGCCTTAAGATATTACTTCTACGTTATACAAACTTTCTTTAATTTTACTCCATGGCATTATATAGTAGCTTAAAATGTACTTGCTTTTGGCGAAATGATATATATACAGTTCATATTGTTTACTTATTTATCACATGATTATACTTTTGCAAGAATGAGTATTAAAATTGGCTCTTGGAATGCAAAGAGTTAAATCATCCTATAAAGAGACAAGGAATTCTGAATCATTTGGGGGAAAGCAAAGTTGATATCGCTTGTATTCAAGAAACTCACCTAGACTCACTTGATGAAAACAATAAATTAAGTACAGTTAGATCCAGTCATACACTTTGTTTTTTTTTTTTCTCCTACGTTACGGAAAAAAGGCTTGGTTAGCATACTTATTAACAGAAGAACCAATGTTCAAGAAATTAAAGAAGAACATGACCCTGCAGGTCATTGGTCAATTATTGAAGCCATTGTTAACAAATGACTGGCCAATATTATCAATATTTATGGACCCAATGCCCCTGATCCTCAATTTTGGATGAACCTGAAATTGAAAATGATTAAATAAGACTATGAATGCTTGATTATTTGTGGTGATTGCAATCAAATCTCTGATTTGGTTCTTGACCGAAAATCAGATACCAAATGTGTTCATTCTAAATCACACAATGGCCCTCATTACAACTCAGGTGTTAAGGGTTTAACGGCGCCGTCGGCGCCGTTAACCCTTAACGCCTGATTACAAGTGTCCCTTTGCGGGTTGGTGTTTAACGCCTGCTTTTAGCAGGCGTTAAAAATCCAACCCGCAAAGGGACTTTGGAGCTAATTACGGCACCGTAATTTACGGTGCCGTAATTAGCGCCTTCCCCATTCCCATTATGCCCTATGGAGGCAAAAATGGGAATGGGGAAGGGCAAATGTTGAATGGGGAATTACCGCCCCACTCACCTTGGAATGGGGCGGTAATTCCGCCATCCACCATGGCGGAATTGTAACCTTAGCGGCCTGGACCATGGTGATAATAGCACCATGGTCCTCCGCCAAGGTTGTAATGAGGGCCAATGTATTAACTTTAAAAATGAACTCAACCTTATTGATACATGGAGTTTTTGTCATCCTGCCATAAAAGAATATACTTTCTACTCTCCACCAGATAGCTCCATATCTAGACTAGATCACATCTTCATTAATACACCACTTGCTCCCACTATAAAAATCTCAGAAATTGGCGCAATTAGTATATCTGATCACGGCCCAGTCTTTACTGTCCTGGAATGGGCTAGTCAACCTAGCTTCTCCTCCGGATGAAGATTTAATTTGTTCTTATTCAGTGATCCCACTTTTCGTCAACAAATCAAATTCTTTTGTGTTGAATTTTTGAATAATAACAAACCACAATACTCCTCTGTACATCAATATTGGGTTGCATTCAAAGCAACTCTGTGTGGCTTTATTATACAATATGTTGCTTCTAAACAAAAGGAAAATGATGAACAAATTACTTGGATCAATTAAATTGCTGGAATTATCATACTTTAAGATACTACGTTCAAATCCCTGTCAGCTAAACGCATTGAATTTAATAAATTGAGTTCCAATAAAGCTTGTTCCTCTCTATTGAGAACTAAAGCCAAATATTATGGAGGATCTAACAAAGCTGGAAAATTGTAAGCTTGTTACCTTAAAAAGAGGAATGAAAAAAGTATTACTTTTATCATTAGTCACTAGTGCTAATCAAATTAACAGCTCATTTTATGATTTTTACTCAGATCTTTACAAATCTGACCATATCATTGATAATGATATTATTAACTTTTTACATAATAATAAGACAGTCCAATTTTGGAATCTCCCATTTCTTTACACAAAATTCAAAAAGCTATTCTTCATCTTAAAATTGTGAAGGCTCCTGGCCCAGACAGGTATCCTATCAATATTTATCGCACTTGTTTTCAGAGATGCTCCCTCCCAAACTTCTTGAATTATTTGATTATCTATTTTCTCAGGGTCATAGTTCAGGAACTTTTGTTTTTCCTAAACCAGATAAAGATCCTTCTTATGTCAAAAATGTTCACCCCATTTCCCTTATTAATTCTGAATCTAAGATTTTCACCAGAATAATTGGCAAAAGATTGGACGAGGTAATCCCTAAATTAATCAATGTAGATCAATCACGCTTCATTAAAGGCAGATTTGATTCTTTAAACTCCAGCGACCTTTTTAATGTCCCTGCTTATGAACAAAGGTCCTCAGATCCTCTTATTCTTCATACACTTGATGCCGAGAAAGCTTTCGATCGTATTTCATGGCCTTTTATGTTTGACTCTTTGAAATGACATGGTTTTAGTCCTACTTTTGCTAAATGTGTTAAACGTCTCCATTCTTCACACTCTACTTGACGTTTTATTAATAATTCTTTCTCTCAATCATGCCCTATTACACGCAGTACTAGACAAGAATGTCCACTTTCCCCATTACTATTTATTGTAGCACTAGAACCCTTGTTACAAGGCATTAACTTTAATGATAATAGTAAAGGCATTATCAGAAAAGATATTTCGCACAAATGTTCTGCCTAGGCTGATAATATTCTTCTGTATATATCTGAACCCTCATCATCTATTCCTGTATTTATGAACATCATTGATAAATTCTCTGAAGTCTCAAGATATAAATTAAATTGGGATAAATCCAAAATGTTGCCATTTACCAATACCTGTTCTGTCTCTGACTTCCTTTATACAGTATGAAATGGTGCACATCTTCCAAAAAATATTTATGCATCCGTATAGCAAAAGATATTTCTTCCACTTTAGCCCTGAATGAAAATATAATTATTTATAAATTAATTCTTTAGCTAATCAATGGTCTCCACTATTTCTTTCTTTGTGAGGACGTCTAAATCAAAAAGACACTTGGTCCTGTTATATCATATTATCGTTCAATGATCCCAGTTATTCTATCCACAACATTCTTTAAAAAAGAAAATGACAAGTCATTATCTAAATTTCTTTGGAATAATGAGACTCCTAAAATAGCTCTTAAACTTAAAACAAATAGACAATGGGGGTGTTAAATTCTCAGATTTTCCCAAGTACCAAATAGATTTTTTTATTACAACAAATGTTTCAACATCATCATAATGAATCACAACTGATGAATGCACCTACTTGGATTCAATTAGAATCTAAGCTTATGGCACCATTATCATGTCCTCACTTCCTTCAGACATCATCTTGGCCAGGTATTAAGAAAAAGCCTCTTTAACATTATATTACAAATGTTTGGAACTATTTATTGAACTGTTTCTTTGTTGTGCAGGATATCACCAATGCCTTTTTATGATTTAACACATTTTTCCCTTTTAAACCCCAACATTCTTTGCTGCAAAGATGGTATACTGCCAGAATTTTTCGGGATAAACACATATTTCATAACTATACAGCTATCCCTTTTCCCCAACTTTGTATATGCTTTAATCGTAATAATACTGATCACAAAAGATATATTTCACTGGTAAATTTAATTACCAAGGCTTTAACTTCTTACCTTCAAAAGGAACCGTCCAAATATATAGAATTATTGATGTACTCTCCATCCACCAAAGCATCTAAACATTACTCCCTTCTCAATCAACCCCCAAAAAATGACCCTCTTAATTCTAAAATTTGTAGACAATTGGAATTATACTGGAACCTACAACCTTCACCAGACATTTGGGTACAAATTTGGAATCAATCTTACTACGTCATTGGCAGCTTATTTTATCTTGCATAGAGCCTATCTCACACCAGTCAGAATACCAACAATTTCTAATACTATTCCTAATTTATGCTGGTTGTGTCAATCCCCATCTGCACATTTTAGTCGTTCTGTATTCAAATCTAAATTTGTTTACTCCTATTGGGAAAGGATTTGGAAATGTTTGCAGCACATGTTTTTATTTCAGGAACCATTGACTTTGGGTAATCTCATGGTTGGTGTTTTGGTTAATCATTTTATGATGTCCATACAATCTCCAGATCTGTTCTGTTTTTTTAATCTATGTTGCTTTTTCACCTTATTGCCTCAAATTGGAAAACTACACAGAAACAGTTTTATAATCTATGGTGGAACTCCATCTGCTCTTTTCACGGAATTGAGAAAATGTATGCATTATCCTGCAGAATTGTACCTGCATTTAACAATAAATTGAATGTTTTCACTGTCTATTTAACATAGAATTATGCGTGACGTTAGGTTATAATATATTCCCTTCTTCTTCCCTATTGTTTTTGTCACTCTTTCTAGTTTGTCTCCCCCTGTGAGTCCTATTTCTCATCCTTAACATTATCAATGTAAATAATTCTATATTGTTAATATAATTTGTTCTAAATTATAAATGGAATAAATACTTACTCTCTAGTATTTTATTACATTAAAAAAAAATCTTCTACGCTATTAAATATTTGTTATCGATATGTATATCCATCAATCTGTTGATCTGTTCATGCATGAAATTCTCAATAAAAAGAATGTTACATAAAAAAAAATACATCCAATCTGGTGGTGGAACATTTCATTTCAAGGGGAAGAGCAGGTGGCGGCCCTACTAAGCACAGTTTTAGAGCTTTTCATTCAATATTTCCACTGTTCCAACCTGGTGTAATCTGCAGTAGGTCCCTAGTGAGCCTTGGCTCCAATTTTGGAGAAAATAAAGTTGCCTTTCATTATCTCGCCCAGACATTTGCCTTTCATGGGTGACCCCACAAGACTTAAAGGCAGGTCATGGTTGTATGCAGTGCTATCAACAAGTCACCAGTCAATCTGCCATGCTTCAATTGTCCAGAATAATTCTCATTCAAAAGTCTCAAACTGTCCAAATGTTGATAATATGCCCCTCATCCTGTGTCACTGATTCTCAGTCTCACCTGTTTCTTTGCTTTTTCAGGTACCTAGTGATTGTTCACCCCCTGAAGCCACGGATGGATGGCCAGACAGCCTGTGGAGTCCTGGCCCTGATTTGGCTCATTGCCTTTCTCATTGCTATCCCCTCAGCCTACTTCACCACTGAGACCATTTTCGACAACTTGCAGGAGAGCAGTAGCAAGGTATTCTGTGGCCAAATCTGGCCAGCTGATCGAATTGTCTTCTACCAGTCTTACTTCCTATTCCTGATGGCAGCAGAGTTTCTAGTACCAGTTCTGGCCATGACCCTCTGCTACATACATATCTGCCGGGAACTATGGTTCAAAGATCTACCCGGTGTACAAACAGAGCAGATCCGAGGCCGGCTGAGGGCACGCCGCAGGACAGTGATGGTTCTGATTGGTGTTCTGTTGGCCTACATCCTCTGCTGGACACCATTCTATGGTTACGCCCTCATCAGGGACTTCTTCCCCACAGTCCTGCTCAGGGAGCGTTACTCCATCACTGCCTATTATATGGTGGAGTGTATTGCCATTAGCAACAGCATGATCAACACCTTCTTCTTTGTTGCCGTAAAGAACAATACAAGGTGGTACATGAAGAAGGTCCTGATCCAGCGATGGAAGAGGAGCTACAGTCCTGACAAGAACATCACAGAACAGGAGCACCAGTCCTCCTTTCCTGCTAGTGTCCAAATGAGCCTGTGATGACCAAACAGAGATAATGGCCGTCCTGCCACAACAGGACAGCAAACCTCAAGAGCGCTGCTCATGTGTCTTTCTGTGCCACCCAATGATTACTAGCACAGACTTTATTTATTGCTTTCTAGCATCCTCGACTGTAACCCTCTCATTCATAACACACATCACCAAGAAGACTCAAACAGCATGGAACAAACTTTCACTCCTCCGCAAAGTCAAGCCTTTCCTCCCCCTGCATGTTTAAGAATAGTTGCCCAAACACTGGTTATCTCCTAAATTGGATGGTGGCAATGCCCTATTCACAGGGGTCCAAGATGCCACTTTAGTCCCTCTGAAAGTGGTACAGCATGCTGTCACCCACAACATCATAGGAGTAAGAAAATTCAACCACATCACCCCCATCCTCGAGGAGCTGCATTGGCTACCCATTCAACCACACATAATGTTCCAGAGAGCATACATCACTTGTAAAGCATTCACAACCAAAACACCACTCTACCAGTTTTGGATGGCCACTAATTCACTTGCCCTCCATTGCTCCTGATTGTGGCATCAAAAATTAGTTTGGGCAGACTAGATCCCGCCTATGCTAACTTCTCAATTGCCTCAAATATTATCCCTGTTATGAAGAAGCTGAAGACCTTGGGAGTCATCTTGGACGACAAACTTTCCATGCGTCCTCACGTAGCCTTCACTGCTCCTCCTGCAGCTTGATCATTAAACAAATTAATTATATTTGTCCTTTTCTTTCAATTAACAACCGTTCCCTGCTTGCAACCACACTTGTCAACTCCATTCTTGACTATTGTAGTAGTCTCCTAGCTGGCATGTTGCAAGCCAATATTCAAACCCTTCAAATCGCACAAAACAATGCAGTCAGTGCCATCCAGGGATTGCCTAAATGTGCCCATGTTCCGGAGGCCAGAAGGTCACTTCTCTGGCTACCTGTCAGGCATAGGATCACCCTCAAGATCCTAACTATGTCCTTTAAATGTAGAGAAAATCTGAGCCCCAGATATCTCACCGATAGAATAAAATCCAAGGTTGGAGATAGGGAGCTTTGCTCTTCCGCCTTTCCTCCAACCAAGGTATATATTGGTGCACTATGGGGGCACTACTTTTAATGTTCAAGCCCCCCTGTTGTGGAATCATCTTCCAGGTCATATTCATATGATTGAAATCCTAGCCCTTTTTAAAAGAGAAATAAAAACCCTTCTCTTCAATCAGAACCCTGACTGATCTAAGCTTTCTCCTTTCTGACTGTTGATGCCTCCTGATTCCTTTGTTTGTCTTTGTCCTTGTTTTTATGTTGCGCTCCGAGGTCTACAGGCATGTGGCGCCTGATAAAAATTTAAATACAATAAATACATGGTGAACAAACTCACCATCATTGGAGGCTAATCCACCACCAGAAGGCACAACATCAACAGACTGGAAACAAAAAACTGCAAGGGGGAAAACAGAGTCATTTCCTGCTGCAAATTAGCAACACAGATGAGACTACCTCTCTTCAATATAAACTTCAAGAAGGACACGAAGATCCTATTCCTCAAGAACATCTTGCAAATCGCTGATCATGCCATTCAACGCTACATCTCCTCATCTGGAGCCCCTTTCACTCCTGGTACTCCTACTCATTCCACTTTCCACTGATACACCCGAACCCTGCCTGTAATCCCCTTGGTGTGTTCCCTATGTACAGAGTGTTGTTGCTTTCCATCTAGGTGTGCCTCTTATAAATTACCTACATACATGCACCATAAAAGGACTCTGATTGTTCGCAATGGTAGCTGGGAATAGCCATGCGAATAGCCATGAGAGCGAAGATCTGAAAGGTTACCTTGAGTGTGTGCATTGTCTGCCCTTACATTCTTTTTTCAGTGTTCGCTTACCAGTAGTATTCCTTGATGTAGTGGTGATCATTCCCTTTCAGCATCAAAGCAATCATGGGGTCATTGACTGTCAAAGTAGGCTGTCCAAATTATTGTAAACAGGAACTTTTGTCATATGTTCCTTCTGGCATCACTGATCTTGTGATCACTGGCCAAGACTTGCAATTACTCTTTCCAAACATTTTCAGAGGCGTTCTGTCCAGTGACCAAGATGAATCTTCCCCTAACAGGCTCTGAGTGAATCTTTCATCCCCAACTATCAATATCTGATCATTCACCAGATATGACCCACTGATTAAAAAATCATATGTGCCAGTGATTCCTCTGAACTCGTCTTAGAGGTAATATAGTATAATCAAGATGTGATAGCCTTCAGCTATATCCCACAAGGTGTGTCCCCCCGCCCGATGACAGGCTTGTTAACTGTCTGCTGAGGATATCTGTGTGAAAACACCAGAAGAGACCGATCTTGGACTGTTTCTTGAAAGGGATACCATAGCACATACTTCCAGATAGCTTACCCATTGGGTGACTTCTAAGATCTTGCTAGGCATACTGGCCTAGCAATAGCCTTGGGTATTTGCAGAGATTATATGTCATTATATGGTCTCCTTGAGTAGATGTTATTGCTTTTTTCTTTTAAGGGGATGTCTCATGGAATAGGCTTCTTTGAGATCTCTCTTGGTTGGAATGTCCTTGGATTATCTCACTTGGAGGGCAAAACCCTGGAAATTCAGCTAAAGCCACCTTAACTTCACACCCCCTGTTGCACAGCCTTTGACATCACAGATGGCATCCCTAATTACATCACTGGTAGAACTCCTGCACATGGACACCGTTTTCTTCCGGTTTATGGATGGTCCTTCACTCACAGACCCTGACCTTGGACAGCCGGTGCTGTCTCTATGCTGGACTCTATGCTTCTCTCCAGGCACCATGCTTTTGTCCATGCTGTGGGACTCATTCTGTCCTCTATTGCCCTTTACCTACCTCTCCTACTCCCTTTAATCTCGCCCTGAGTGGTGGGACACGACTCGTGGCGACACCAAGTCTTCTCTATCTCTCACTCTTTCATACCTATAATTCAGATATAATCTTTTACCAAACTACTACAAATGAAAGCTTCACAAGTAGTGATATGGTGTAGGTGTAGCTGTTGCATATTTTTCACAATGTAGTCATTGTTATAAACTGTTCTAAAATGCTAAAATCCCATATGAAACACCGAACGGTGGTCTACATATGTGAAAGTACCTAGAGTGATCTTATGTCTGATGCAATCAGTAAAATAGTGATGCCATCAGTGAAGTCATACATGATGGTATTAGTGATGTAACCACAATGTGACCACTTCACAGTTAACATTCTTGATGACATCACTTATGACATCGCTAATTATATCATCTATGACATTACTGATCGAATCACTGATTAAATAACAGCTCTAACCGGCCATGACCAGTGGCTATGGCCTTTAGCTGTGCCCACTGCATATTTTAATACATTAAGGGGCCACTAGCCATGGCATTTGACCATGGCTAGTCGCCATGGCCTTCATCACTGCCATCTGTATATTTGACAACATTAACCGGACACTAGCCATAGCCTTTGGTCATGCCCACTGAATATTTAAACACATTAAGGGACCACTAGTCATGGCCTACCTCCATGGCCAGTTGCCACGGCTTTCAGCTGTGCCCACTGTATATTTCTCTGCCACTACCCATGACCTTTGGCCATTGCCAGTGGCCACGCCCTTCGGTTACCCCACCTGTATATTTCAAAACATTAAGGGAAAGTAGCCATGGCCTCCAGGCGTAGCCAGTAGACACAGCCTTCGGCCATGCTCACTGTATATTTTAACACATTAAGGGGTCTCTATGTATGGTTTACAGTGGTCCCTTATTGTGTTAAAATATACAGTGGGCACGGCCAAATGTCACTTAAGCCGTGCACAGTGCATATTGGACAATACTAACCAGCCATTGGACATGGCTTTCGGCCATGGCCAGTTGCCACAGCCTTGGCCATGGCAAAGGCCACATCCTAAATTGTTATTTAGTTAATCAAAGTTTGATTACCTTGATGTAATTAGTGATGTCATATGTGATGTCATCATTGAGGTCATAGGCTGCGCAACAGGGGGTGCATTGTTACATTGGCTTTAGATAAATATCCAGGGTTTTGTTGCAACAAGTTCTCAACTTAACGTCCTTGCAACTAAAGGTTTTCCTTGAATTTCAAGTTTTTTTTATAGCATACTATCAACATTTTCTTTTTTAATATCACTAATACAATTCTTTTCAAATATTATAACTTAGTTACTTTAAAGAAAAAGAATACTTCAAAACAATATACATAGGGGGGCGCTGTTGCGCGGCTCACAAAATGGCCGCAGCCTGAGAGTGCTCCGACAGATATAAAATCCTGCGTTTTGGCCGTATTGCTGTTTATGCAGAGCTGGGAAAATAGCGTTGGAGTGCTCTCTACATACATTGCTGCCAGCCGGAGGCATGAGGAGTGAATGGCACTCGAGATTTTTGGATTTTGCTGCTGCTCGCCCCCTGCCCCACAACGGCCACCATTGCTGCCTGGGACGGAGCTCCATCGCCTCATCTCTGGCCGGGTAAAGTGCCCTGGGGTCTGCCCGCTCCTGGAGTCGGGTGCGAACCATCTTGTTGCTCCCGGGGATGGGCGATCCAGGAACTGTGGCTTACAGCGCTCCCGCTGGATGCGCACCAGCACGCGGGGTGCTTCCTCCTACCCCCGGGCTCCAGCCGAGCGGCCACGCGGTAGTGGGCAACTCGTGGCTGCTTGGTCGGACCGCCTCAGCGGAACTGCACTCCTCTGGACGATGGCAGCTCTGATTCAGCCTGGGCTCTCCCTGCGGGCCTGGGGAGCAGAGGTGGTATGCAGTGGCGGTCCGCTGTGTCAGCATTCTATGAGCGGTAAGTCGAGGGGCTCGGAGGGGGGCGAGACATCGATGTGGGCTGTCTCCTTTACTGGCTGAGGGTCTGGGGGACCGGGACCTCCACTACATACCTGACAGCCCACGCACCCTCTCCCACCTCCCCCTGGCCTCAATGGGCCGCGCGGAGCGGGGTGAGGTGCTGACCTGGTTGCCCCATTGTGCAGGGGCCGCTCACTGCTCCTTCTGCCTCATCTGATGAGTTTGGTGACCCGTGGCCCACAGCGCTCCATTGTAGGCGGGTGCTTGAGGCAGGACCCTCTTCCTGATATCTGGCCCAAAGACTGCGCCTGGATAACGGCCTCAAGGCAGACAACATAGTGGCAACGTGAGCGGTGGGCCACCCTTTACTGCACCTTGGTTGCTCAATAGCAGTGGCGAATTACTTCCATGGTTTGGGCATTTTGTTTCTGCACAACTTGAATGGTGTCCTGTTGGCGCTGGCCCCCCTCCTCTCGGCCGCCACCCCGCTGTAAGTGCCACAAGACTTAGCGGACATAGACGTCTCAGCCAGATAGCTCCTCGGGAACTCAATAACTCCTGTGCTGAACATTCATCTGTGTTAGGCCCTGTAACCCCTCTCTTCGGTCTTGGCTGCCCATGGGGTCATCAGTACTCAATATACAATTAATTTGTGGGGGCACCTAAGGAATGGGGAATCATAAGAGACAATCAAAGATGGACCAATTCGCCTGTTCCGACCCCCCACAGCAAGGTGACGACCCCAGCTCCTCTCAGCTGGCCATTTCGACACTCAATCAAACACTGTTGGTAGCACGGACAGTCTGGGTGCAAAGATAGACGCACTTACTTGTAAAGTGGATGTTTCTGCAATTAAAATTGATAAGCTATGTGGCAGGATGTCTGAAGCGGAACATCGGATTGGGGCTGGTGAGGATAAAATTGCAGAACTACAGCGGGAGGTGGCGTGTTTACAGCAAACGGTCAAAAAGGTGATGGCCAAGAACGATGACCTAGAGGGGAGGTCGAGAAGAAATAACGTTAGGATCACAGGGGTTGCGAAATACACTCCAATAGACAACATGGAGGTGTTTGTGGAAAAACTACTCAGGGAGATTTTGGATAATCCGCCAGTCACAGACTTGTTCATGGTGGAGCCCGCCCACAGGTCCTTGGTGGCTAGACCACCCCGTGGGGCCCCCGAGAGGGCTATAATTGCCTGCATCTTTAATTATCATGATCGGGATATGCTGCTCCGAGCTGCGCGAGACAAGGAGACTCTGAGGTGGGGCTCGGCAACTATCAGATTGTTTCCAGATTTAAGTCAACAAGTGCAGGAGTTACGGAAACCTTTTCAAGTGGCAAAAAATACCCTGAGAAAGAAAAACGTACGGTATTCAATGATGTACCCTGCCAAACTCAGGGTGGTGTATGACGGGAAAACCAAATTCTTCACGTAGCTGGAGTCAGCAGAGAGGTTCGCCTTGGAGATTCCAGACCCGGGGGCTTCACCTTGCCACTCTCCCTAGCCGGATTTAAGGGGCTCGTGCTCTCTTCACATTTGTGGTCCGGGCCCGGATCCCCTTGACCATAGATTGATATGGTCCAGCTCCTTCAAAACAGACAGTAGCACTAAGCTAAACAGTGTATGTGGTAACCGAGCCTCTTGCACAGCGGGCACCGGCCCACTGCCGCCTTATTGGGTTAAAGTGTTAAGTTTGAAGTTCTGAGGGTGTGGGGTGGTTTACGGTGGCCGGTAGGTTGTTGTTTCTGGCGTGGGTGGGGGGTGGATCGGGTTTGTTGCAATTTTGTTGCTGTATCTAGTTTAAGGGGATGGGGTGGGTGGGTTTTTTCTTCTGGGTTTATAATGCTCTATGCGCGTCGTGATCTGGTAAAGTGTCCCTACAGTCTTGCACCAAATGGTACGTACCTCTGTGGCATCAGAGTATCCAATTACGGCCAGCCCAATCATAACGTGAATATCCCCCAGGAGCTTCATGCTTCCATCAATTCTGACATCATTCTACTTACATGGAACATTCGGGGCCTCACTAATGCAAAAAAGACACGCCTTATTTCCAACTACGTGAGAAATCATCATGTTAATATCCTACGCATACAGGAGACCCATCTAGGGAAGGAACACAAACTCCCTGCCCTGACAGGTTGAGGTTGGGGTATCCACAGGTATGGGTCCTCCTACTCTACACACTCCCGGGGTGTTGCAATCTATATACATCGCTCTCTGGAATTTAAATTACACAGACAGGTGTCTGATAGTGAATGCCGGTTCATCTTGTTGGCTGGTGAGATTGCAGCGTGGTCCGTTTTATTCATAAATATTTATGGCCCTAATTATGATTTTCCCGATTTCTTCCAAGCATGTTCGGAATATCTACGAACATTCCCGGGGTATGAAGTGGTTTGAGTGGGAGATTTTAATTTAGCCCTTTCCTCAGCGTTAAACAGATCCACATTGGCGCAGAGGCCATTCACCCGTGAAGCCCAAAAATAGCAGTCCATTGCATCGGATTACTCCCTGTTTGATATTTGGCGTTGGCATCACCCTAACGCTCGGGAATTCACTTTTCACTCTAGTGTACACGGGAGTTCCTCCAGGATTGATTATATCCACATGTCTCTACAACTGGCACGGTTGGCGGATGGGGTGGTGATTTTCCCCCGTACCATATCAGATCACTCTCCAATGTTAGTGAAATTCAAGGGCCCACCTTACCCTCCCAAGCAAGTCCGATGGAGGTTTCGGGCTCGGTCCCTGGAGGACGTGGCATTTCGGGAGGATTTGCGCCAGGCCGTTGCAGAATTCTTCCAGTTGAATGTGTAATCCGTCCCAAGCCCAAGTGTTGTATGGGAAACTTCTAAGGTGTTCTTGTGGGTTTGGTGCATGTCACAAGAGGGGGGGGGTGTCCTGAAAAGTATCTGCAGAGCAATGACACTTGAAGAGAAAGAAATAGAAAATATGGAGGTCCTTCAGGAAAGGACGGACTCCCCCTCGCTTCAAGCCGACCTGTCGGCGAAAAGATGGGAAATCCGCTCGCTAATGGATGGGGAGGAAAGATTTTCAGGTGATCCCGCTGCGGCGGGGAGATATGGGGAGGGGGATCGCCCGAGTAGAACCCTTGCTTGGGCCATTACACAGGAGAACCGCTTGGATCCCATACTAAAAGTGGAACCCCCTGTGGGGGAGCCTACTAGGGACGCAGTGGAGATAAATGGGGTATTTTGCCAATATTATGATAGGTTGTATACTGCCCATAGTACTGCGGGGCATGATGATATTACCCAATACCTCGATAGGATCGCCCTGGGATGGCTTGACCCGGAGATTGGGGTGCTCCTTAATGATCCCCCCACAGAGGATGAACTCTGCAAAGTGATAAAGTCGCTCCCAAACGGTAAGGCCCCGGGAACGGACGGGATTACGGCAGAACTATACAAGGCTTACCCTGATCTGCTTATCCCCCATCTATGCAGTATGTTCGAGGAGGGGGCTTCGTCAGGGGTACTTCACCCGGAATCCACCCGGACTGCCCTGGTTACGGTACTGCTCAAGCCTAATAAAGACCCCAAAAAATGCTAGTTTTATCGACCCTTGTCACTGATAAATACTGACAATACAATCTTCGCGAAATTGCTTGCAGACCAGCTTCTTCCCCACATGGCTGCTTTGATCCTTCCAGACCAGGCGGGATTTATTCCAGGACGATCTACTCAGAATAATCTGCAAAGATTATTCACCCTGATGCAAAATGTGAACACGAACATTCCTATTGCGGTGGTGGCTTTGGACGCGGAGAAGGCGTTTGATTCTGTTGAATTCTGTTCATGGTCCTCCGATGCTCGGGTTTTGGTACCACGTTTCTTCATTGGAACCGGCTTCTCTACTCAGCCCCGCGTATTCTGGTATGCACAAATGGAATCCAGTCTGCTCCTATTCATCCAACTCGAGGCACTAGGGAAGGGTGCCCTTTTTCCCCTCTTTTATTCACCAAGGCCATTGAACCGGTGGCTTGCGCCCTGAGAGAATTTCACTCTCACTGCCGAGTGCCAATTAGCTCACATGTATCTATCGTCTCCCTCTACCCGGATGATATGTTGTTATACATAAAACACCCTCGGACCAACTTGCGCCTCGTGATGGAGGAGATAGCCACATTTGGAGCTTTATCCGGCTTACAAATAAACTGGTCTAAATCTGAGGTGCTTCCGCTCACAACAGGCGTCACCCCGCAGAATGTAGGGAAGGCCTTTGCTTGGTGTTCACAGGGAATCCGCTATCTGGGTATAAGGGTGTCCACTTCCCCTACACACTTGTATGAGGAGAACTATATTACTGCCCTGCAACACTTGGAACACAGAGTAGACACATGGACACGGCTTCCTATTTCCCAAGCGGCCCGCATTTCCCTATCCAAAATGGTTATCCTACCGAAACTATTATACATCTTCAATAACGTCCCAATATGGCCCCCTGTATCCTTTTGGAATTGCATAAAGTCACTGATGTCTAAGTTGATTTGGGCAGGGAATCGACCCTGTATCTCTCTGCGCACGATGTACACCAAGGGGGGTCTGGAGGTCCCCAATCTTTTCCTTTATTATCTCGTAGCTCAGATCCAATACTCAACCTGGTGGTGGTCCCCTACGAATAATTTTCTTCATTCATGCCTCGAGAGGCCGATCGCTCAATCTGACGACCTTAGAGGCCTCTTATGGGCTATTCGGGAGCGGCACTTGAGGGCAGAGATTCAACCTCTGGAAATTACGCTCAAGGCTTGGGATCAATTAGCGAAATGGGCCGGGTTGAGGCCGTGGTACTCTCCCACGATGGACATATATAGGGTTTGCGGTATGAGCACATTTTTATTCAACAGTTTCAGAATCTACAAATCTACACGTTAGGAGATGTGGCACCACATGGCAAATTTATAACTTGGGAGGATCTTAATGCCAGGGGCAACTGGTCCCCAGCCACTCTGCTGCTATACTTCCGCCTCCGTGAGGTATTGAAAACAAGGTTGCCCGACTTCCCAAACGCTCCTGAGGTATCCCCAATATTGGAGTACGTCATAGCTGCGGTATCCCCTAGAAAGGTGATTTGATCCCTATATGGCTTGGCTCGGTTACTTGTGTCCCCTTCCTCATCCCAGTATAGGGTCAAATGGGAAGACGGTATGGCACGTTCACTGTCGGAGGCCTAATGGGGTTCCATTCTTGCCCAGACCAAATCGATCTCCGTCAATAATAGATTTCGCTTGATCCATTTTAAATTTCTACACCAACTGTACTACTCTCCTCTTTCTCTACACAAACTGTTCCCACTTGGGTCCACGAACTGCAAGAGATGTCAACAAACCCCAGCCGATTTCTACCACGTGGCCTGGTCCTGTTCTCATATTCAAACCTTTTGGGTTGCCATTGCAGAAGTTATGGAGAGGATGGTCAAATATCCGATTCCATTTGCTCCTGAGACTTGCTTTTTGGCATTGGTGGAAATGCAGTCATATAGTGAAAAACGCTTGGTTGGCATGGCCTCTGTTGTCGCTAGATCATTAGTGGCACGCACATGCGGCGCGGTTGCAGCTCCTACATTACATCATTGGGTAAATTCTATGTCGATATGTGAACGGAGGGAGACGCAGTACAATCAAACGCTCCCCCAAACAGCAGACCCAGGGACTATTGGTCAACCTTCAGGAGCTACATGTCTAGCGAATCAAACTGCGAGAGCGTCTCCTTGGTACAAGACAATCTGGAGGATACCCCTGCAACACGTCTGGGGTCGTAGGCCCCAGGGACTGGCTAGAGACTTTACTTTGGTCTGGGTTTGTTTTGGGGTTCTACTCTTTATGGTATTTGGCCGGTATGGGTCATGAGACTTTCGTTACGGTAGGGGTACACTGATGCGCTATTGTTGTATGAATGTATAACCTGGAAGGGGTTGGGTGGGAGGGTTGGTGGGGGGGTTGTTGTCCTATGACGGGGCATCGTTAGGTGTTTTTTCTTCATCCTTTGTACTGATTGCATTGCAAAAGTTAATAAAAACAGTTAAAAAAAACAATATACATAGAAAGATGTGTAATTCAAAATTACTTACCCAATTTCTTTAATTGGTGCCTCATTTTGTCTGCATCGGTCACCATAACATCTGTGAAGGACAGTGCAATATACTTTATAATAGAAATACAAAGAAGATGACTGAAGTTTTCTTTTTCTTCATAATAGTACTATATGAATACTGAATGTATTCCGAGTACTTAACCAATTAAAGTTGTGAATATTAATCATTTAATAGAGAAAAATGTGTCATTGGTGAAATAAAACTACTCAGTAGACTAAATTCTATGCATAAATCTCACTTTTACATCTAAACTGCTTTCTATTTATAATATACTTATAATCTAAGTCAATACTATTAAAAGTAATAATTTAATTGTATGATATTTCCTATAAAACATCAGTACTATGTGCAGTAATTATTGCTAAAACATTCATTTAAATCAAACGCAGGCACCAATGAATATATGCACAGTAAGTGAACATATATCTTAAAGTGAAATGTACAACTGTAGTTCAATTGACCTTCCCCCTTCAAGAAAGTGTGCAAGACAAAATAGAAATGGACTATAAAAAAAAGTAATGAACACCAGAAAAATAACCTGAGAGGAAATGTTTCAATAAATATGCTGGGAAAGTATAAAAGGAGCTCATCCTTTAAACTCAGCAATCTGTAGGGAAATATTCCCTGGAAAACAAAATTCCAATATGAGGCAAGTGCTTGTGGTCTTGTGAGTAAGCGTCTGCACTGGGAACATGACAACCTGAGTAAAATACCGGTAGTCAAATACTTGAGCAAGCTTGCCAACCTCAAATAAACCCAAGGGGTTGCGTCCGCCCTCTGAAAATAATAACGCTGTCCACCCACATGTGTCCTTTACTTGTGCCCTGAAAAGCAGCCACAAGGGAGATAACTACACCAGTGTCCAGAATTACAACCTCTCTTGCCACATCCTGGGCAAATACTCATGACTTACTTGCCCTCTCATCATTTCCACTCCTTACCACAATGCCTGGCTTTCAGCAATACTCTGCTTTAGAAAGATAACTTGAAAAGTGTGCATACCAAAGTGTCACTCAAATATATAAATCCTTATAGAACTGTTAGGCAAAAGGTGTACAATTGTGGCATTATCCCCCCCCATCTTGACTGCAAAATGCAAGAAAATTGCACTGGGAACAATATTGGGGCATAAATATATGACAGGACCTGCAGTAGCAGCCCTGTAGTTATGGTTCAATTGCTTAACCCATAGGAAGAGCAATTTTTGGGCGGCTTATAGTTTTGGCGCTGTTCAACGAATTTGCATGAAACTTTGCAAAAATAAGTATATGGCCACCGTCAAAGGAGGACAAAGTTATAGGGGGATTCCAAAACCTTTGAAATCCAAGTAGACATACAAACCACAGGACGGATTTGCACCAAACTTGCAGGAGGAGCGGCAGTCTGTTCTCGAAAGCGAGTTTGCAAATTTGGTGTAAATCCATCCAGTGGATCTGTTTAAAATGGACAAAAAGTAGGTCCAAAAGAATTAGTGATGTGTGCGGACTCACTTCCTGGTTTAGTGTCCGTGGACACCTCTAGGCCAATCAGGGAGCCATGTACCTTTTGCGGACATCGTATGCATCCGCTGATTGGTCAATTAAAAATATGAGGTGCGTCTAAACCTTTGTAATAGACGCCATGTTTGATTCGTGAACTGCGCCCGTAGTCCGCGGACATCGCTGTTAAAACATATTAAAAAACAGAACATTACACTTGTCAAACTAATGAAACAATCTCTAGGGAGGTGAGGGGTGATGAGGATGGGATAGGATGGGATATGTCCAGAAAAAGCCAAAAAGCAGGTGTTTTTTTCTTCGAAGTCCGCAAACATCTCAGATATTCGGAGGCATTGCTGAGATTTTCGTGAACTTGACTATTTCTGCATTATGGGGTCAGAGAAGAACAGTTTTTGTAGGGTTTATACCTTTGGTGCCATTCAATGAAACTATGAAATTTTGTAACATAATTATACGGCCAAAATCGAATCCTTTTGCAAGGTTTGGTGCAGTTTTACCAAGAAGGGGGCAAAATTAGAAAGGGGGTGTCAAATTGTTTGAACTGCTGTGAAGGCATCAGAAAGTAGACACAGAAAACTGAGTTTTGTTTGGGCTACAAACTTTTATTCAAATCAAAAAGATGGTTGGGATAAAGCCTAACTTGCCCTATGCTAAGGTGGGATGTCCCTACCTAACTGAAACTAATGATAGTCTGTGTCAGGAAGTCCAAAGTAAATGTCTGTGTCCAAAACCTATACTTGACCTCACATCTAATTGTACATAATGCGTAGGGATGTTCGCATCAAAATGAGAAGTGTTCACATTAAAGTTCAAAGCTTCTTCCAGCGTTTGGTTGGAAAGGGGTTCTCCCTTGCCCAGGATTCAGGATAGTTCACTTTATCAAAAACGGGGGTTCCCTTCCCCCAACCTTTCAAGTCTCTCAATGTTAAAAACCAACACAATTCCTTTGGATACTTCCCAGCTTTTCAGGCTTCTGTGCCTTTCACCAATTTGACCAATATCACAAAGTTCAGTTTCT